>NW_020798716.1:0-526698 GCF_003344945.1 Aspergillus welwitschiae
TCCTTTTACATCGCTCCTTCATCCACCAGCTGAGATGGTAGAATGCGGAGAAAAGAAAAAAAGACCGTCAGCACACCAACAAACCTCGATCCAAAAAGATCAACGTTCAAGCTCTTCCGCAGACGAAGAACCAGCATCGGTGCTTGACAAAGATGATGTCTCTCGATGAGATAATAAGGTAGAAGATATCTTCTGCTGTGCACTTCCTCGCCGAAAAAAAAAAAAAAAAAAAAAAAAAAAAAAAAAAAAAAAAAAAAAAAAAAGAAAAGAAAGAAAGAAAGAAAACAGACATCCCGCGATTTTGGTTTCAAAATGTACTAAAGCTGTTGCAGCTTTCTCGGCATTGCAAGATTGACGGGTTCAATCAGGAAGCCCTCGGCGGCGCATGGCCGCTATGAGAAGAATAAAAAAGAAAACAAAAATATATATATGATCTGCCTTGGACTATGCGCATACAGGATCCACTATGGAATGAGCGACCACAAGTTCCCAAGTGCCGGAGGGCAAGGTTGACGAACATAAAATCTCTTACACAAAGAATCAGGGTGTTTGATGCAGGAAGGGGTTGAGTCAGTGCTATTCAAACCCGAGTTCAGCAAAGCTCTATCCCAACATGCAACCTTGAATGGGCAGATAATAGGTGGGAACGGGGTCAAAATGCTTCCACTCTTTAACACACTTAAAGCATCGCTCGCCTCGTCTAGCGAATCTAAAAATCATCTGGACAGGAGTCTTACTGGACCCTGCATGGAAGTGAAAATGCAGTGACTGTGGCTCATGACTGAGCTTGCCACAGACTTCCAAGAGGCCTCCGACGACAGTGAAGTATTCGATAAATTCTAGGACTGGTTAGGTCTACCATGCGCACAATTCATTCGACGCAGTGCTCCAGTTATACAAGAACCTGCCAAGCCACAGTTACATACCTTTCCTCGAACTCACGCACTTCAGTTGCTGCCAATTGACGGATTTGTTTACCATAGCGTTGGCTATGATGCAGTTCCAATAGAATCTCCACGAACCTTATTATTCGGGTTCATGGCCGGCACCTGCTCGGAGAGAAGGCACCAGATTTATATTTGACAAAGAAACAATAGTCTACACTCTCGACAGTGGACACAATATCATGACAGCTCATCCGACCAGGTCGATAAGGCTGGTCTTACTTTACCTCACCATGTCGGAATGGTCTTCTACTACTCTACAAGGGCTATGTTCCGACCAATCTTGAACAGGGTAACGAAGCTTAAAGCCCAGGATTATTACCGTTATGGTCCGAAACTGGCGTTTTCGTCGTAGCCAGCGTTTCTCTGGTGATCCAAAGCATGTGGCTTCAAATTTTGATACCTCTTGCCGATTGCGTCTCCAAAAATACAATCAAAATGCGCGGGCTCTACTGCTTCGTTTCATCTGGAGCGATGTTCTTTCCGACCGTGGGACATCCCTCTTCCCCCTTGTCTGCTGAGGTATGCCTAGTGGTGGATCTCTACTCTTCTCTTCTCTCTCTTGTTCCTCTACCATCCTAAACACTTCCACTTCCTCTGTGTTCAGCTCGCAGTCTCACGAAGCGGCTTGTCACTATCTCATCTATCTATATCTCCCATACCTACCGTATAATATCCGCCGTCACATTGGCTCAATTGCAACATAACCGTCTAGCATCCAAATGGGAAACGGTGATTGCCTAACGAGTCCATTTGGAAAGTCAAAGAATCGAAACCTCGTTGCTCCCGCTATATATCAACGCTTCTTGGAATTTAAGGCTCCAGAAACTAAAGAGCAGTGGTCTAGGTTCTCTATTTGCACAGAACCCAAGTCCTGAACAAAATAGGATGGTTCATGAATCACAGAATCCACGAGTCACGTTGGCTAGTCAATATTATCTTTACTTCTTCCATCACGACTAGCCACAAGGGCAAGGAGCCAACCTTCTATATTGACGTCCTTTAACCAGTCATTAAGCAAGGTCGTAGTTTGACTGCCTTAATGTTTCTCCTGCTTACTGCTGCTCGTTCAGCCCCCTAAAAAAATGAAAAAGAAGAAAAAAGAAAAAAGACAGGGAAAAGGAAAAGGAAAAGAAGAAAGAACAAAAGAAAGAATAACCACTCGGGCCTGCGTTTCAGATTGACGAAGTCTCAACGAGTGGCCTATCTGCTTGTCTACGCTCCAGTCACCTTGCCGGTGTGCTTAATCGATCATTGTTACTTGGAAGTTAGAGCGACCTGCTTGGCAGCTGCTCGATTCTGTTTTTGGCCAGCCTGGTGGATGCTTCTTTCTCCTCTCTTTGTCATCCTGGAATCAGGTCTGCGATATATAGAACTACAAATAGCCAATGCGCAGATGACACTTGTGCGGCTTCATCGTCTGAAGATCCATCGGTACACGCGATCAAAGGTTACAAAACGGCGTTCCACATATTACTTGTCTTCTGTGACTTGGACGGACGCGTTATAAGCTCCGCTTAATTGACTGCGAAGGGAAAAATCGCGAACTCATCCGTTATGTGTGACAAGTTGGTACACTGGGCTTTCTCAGCGCCTTTTTAACGACGCAGCATTAGCTGTTGTACATAGCAGTGTGGTATCACCCGATCACTGCGAAATGACGTGGACCGAACCAATCGTCTTACTTCTATAAAGTCTCCAAGGCTGAGATAATTCTCTTGGGACTCGCTTCTCCAACGTATGGTGGTTAGCTTTGGAACTTACTCACAACGGAGACTAACTTTACGACCTGGGATAACCATTCCAATGTTGATGGCATTCGCTCCACTCTGCAGCGCCTAACTTTGAGGGCAAAGAGTACAACAGAAAGTGGCAAACGTTCTTGATGCGGAGAAGAAAGAAACAATAGAAATATCTCTCCCACTTTATCACGCCGAAGCTTCAGAAAAACGCAGATGACCCGGTTGCAAACTTAAAGCAGGTTTCTAATGAAGCAACCATCATGACGATGGTGCCTGTGGAAATCTGCCTGCGTGTATCTCAGTTGAAGCTTTGTGGTATTGCATTGACGTACCATCCGGCGTGCATTATTATTCCACTGATAAGCTCGACTGGCTGCCCTTCAACCCCATATACTAGATTTGACTTGGGGGGTGGGGGCTGTACCTACTCCACGGAGTGGTGAGAATGAGTGATGGGGAATACATGCATGACACACAGCCTTTCGAAACAGTCTATACCCGAAGATGTACGCGACATGGCCTCGTATGAGGTTTAATCTCAATTCGAACTGCGAGTTAGTCTCCTGGATTCGGAAGCTACCTGGCAAGCTGATGAGCGATCGCTGGAAATACATGGCATACCCCTTTCAGCATGGTCTACTTACGAGGAGGTAATGCCTTTGATGAGATCTTTACCTCGCTTAGAAGTGCCCGGTAGAACCTTCTAATCCAGGCTTGGTCTACTTACTCCACTGAACAACCACAAGGGTAGCTTTCGATCGCTTCTTTCAAGCTGGCAGTCCCGAAGTCGAGTTCATACAAGGGCAGATAAACAAAACTTGTCCATGCTCTGGCATCATACAACAGATAAAAGGCTTTGCCAAAGAGAATCATCTTATAATATGATGATCAGCCCTTTATATCTCGGTAAAATCTACTTACTCTAATCCATGGCGCGCGCGATTGCCTGATGAATGACACAGGAGTTCATGCTCGGTGTCGAACGGATGGATAGCTTCCGCCAATATGTCTTTCCAGAAATTTGAGTCACGCGACTAAGAGTCTACAGACTTACCCAAGCCTTTACCTCTATAAAAGGACATGGAGAATCATTGAGGCGATCCGTCTGCTTACCAGGCTCCCGTCGCTGTGCGACGTACCCAGCTTTACTAAGTGGCATGCATGACCACCGGTGCTACTCTCGCACATAATGTCATACTTGACTGAACGGATCGATGGATCACTTCCATCAAAATTGTCTTTCCAGAAACTTGATTGAGATGACGGAGAGTCTTCGGACTTGCTTGTCCATGCCCTTGCCTCTTAAAAAGATTATTTGGGGGGGGTGTTACTACAGGCAATATGTGCCTTAATCCTTGTTTAAGCTCTCTCTTATGAGATGCTATCCTTTCAATCCCCAGTACTCCATGGATCATTATGTCTGTATAGCATGGCGCTTCCTTGTCTTGTCAACGCTTCTCACAATTATGTGCTGGTGGTTTTGCATGGTTATGATGGAACATGCTATACTTAATTATCGCGACTGTTTAGCTGGAATGAATCCTAGAATCAAACTGCATGTGTTATCCAACTCAATTTATGAGTTGGTTTATTTGTATCAAAAGCCTAACATAAATTCGAAGTTATATATTGATTGATTGATGTTAGAAACATGGGTTCGGTTCATGCTCCCACGTAGGTAAACAGACAATAATTCGCTTTTCTCGCGAATTACTGCCGAAATGTGATATACATACTAGTAAGCATCTCTGTTAGACCTCATGGCTAACATCGGGAGAGAAGCTTCAGCGTACTCAACGACTGGAGTCTGTCTCAGTACACTATCTCTCTCTTGACTGCAAAATCCGATGGAACTTGATCTTTTTCATGATTTACTCTGCTATCAAACTGCGACCAGCTATCAAGAGCTTTAACCAGTACTGGGACTATAATAATATTAACCACATGTGGAAGTAGTTAGTCTACCTTGAGCTTCTGTATCTAGTTATGTAGGTCATCCCAACGAAGATCATCTACCCAGAAATCTCAATTGTCTTATGTTTATTTCGAGGCATGGCTGGCTTTTCACCTTTGCGCAAAAACTATGGTAGCTATGATATGGGGCTTCGATTAAGTAAAAATAAACTTTGCTAAATTAATAAAAGGAGAAGAGATAGAGAAAGCAGGCCTATCCTGCAGATTCGGCCTGCTAAGTCATGCAACGGCGGCTCGTCGAGGATCAGTACCAAAGCAGCAATAATATCATGAAAAATCAAGGGCAGATAAAGAAGGCATATTGTCCTTCGGACACGACAGACCATATCAACCCACACATTGCGTCCCCTTTTGTGCTGGACTTCTATCGTTACTCGTCATCATCTCGCTGGAAAATTGCTTGTTCCCGCTTCGTCAGGATCATTTGGCTCCCATAGATAGTAGCGGTGCGGATCTTCAAGGGCGATGGTTGGGTCGATGTTGATTTCCGGCGATGCTTGGTTCCGAGAGATGTCACTTTCGGCCTCATCGTTTGACTCTTCATTATCCTCCACTTCACTACTGTATGCTCTAGCCATTCTGGCACCCTGGAGCCAATGGGAGAGATCGTATCCGTCACTACCGTCGTCTGAATCATTCTCAAGAAGCTCCGCAATGTACCCGGCTCCACTCAAGTTCACTATCCTGGAAAGAACGAAGGCCATATCTGAGAGGTGCCAACTTGGGAGGGGTAGGTTGACAGGGTCTGATGTTGTCAAGGCTACTAGTTCGTCGCTGGTTTCTCATTGCCTTAGGCTGTCCCCAGTCCGAAGACTTCTGACGAAGTATATAACACCGAAGCATGATAGGTCCCTTGAGCTAATTACAGGACTGTTGATTCGAACATGTTCGTCTATGCTTTCATTTAGTAGAGCTTGCCAAATGAATTCCAGCTTTAGAGTTGTACTGGTAGTATCTCTGTTATTGTACCCTATCGGGTGCAGTGCAAAACAATCCTCGTTCCATGTGCACTGGTATATGTCGACATTGAGACACATGAGGTTCTTTATGCTATTGTACGATAAGTGTTTATTATTTGTCGTGAGTATCTGGCTTTGCCAGACTACCTGCCAGACGCTACCCCAAGAATCATCGGAAAGAATCATCAGACCCTCGCATATTAATTATCCCAGAATGGTGGATATGTTCCGGTAGCAGTAGCCCGTTTCCCCCCTTGCTTTTCCCTCCTGTAATGGTGTGATCAGGAAAATATACTATGCAACCTCAATTATGTCGTCTCAAGTTGCGTTGTATGATGCAACGATGTTTATCCCTTTCTGAGGGGTCTCTTAATACTTGGTCACGGAGGATGGGGAATATAGCTCGCATCTTCGCTGCCCCTCTGAGTACTAGTGTCTCAGTCCTCCTGTGTTCAGTTCAGTATGGTAGTAACATAGCTTGTTCCTGGAGCCCCATCAGGCTTGATTCCGAACTTTCCATATCGTTCTATCATTGGTATGGATATTATATCTCAAGTTTTGACTTCTTGCTCTTCTCTATTACTAAGTCAATCTATGTGTGTATGGAGGTTTCCAGAAATATGGCGACTTCTCCAATTCGGTAGTGGTATTGAAGATGGCAAGTTCCCTAGTTCGAGTAAGAATTGGGCTAAATTTATATTTGGAGGCGTGGTTGGACAATGTAATTTTTGTCAATTCAATGCTATCTATATTCATTGCTTCTCATGCTGTTTACTTCAAGTTGTATTCACATTCTTTGATCCTATCATTCCTCATGCTTTAAAATTCATACGGGCTATGCAGTGCTTCACTGTCCGCAGCAGGGGTGGCCCTTAATTCGGTCAATTCCCTCAAACTCGCAGAGATAAACACATGAATGTTGCAGACAGAGTAAAAGTCAATACTGCAACGTAGCTGAACAAGACTGAGGCTACGGGAGGTTCGCTGAGGACCATGCTAGTACGAATAATGCTACGCTAGTATGGAGTATGGAAACATGTTATGAATCGATATATTGACTTCTATCCTCCCATTTGGGTTACAGTCAAGGAAAACTCCCCGTAGGGTAAAAACCTTGGCCAGGACGATACAGAACTGTCAACCATGACAAAGGAACACCCATGAACAGTGAAAATCTATATATGATCTCCGACCACCATCAGTCTCCCTATGAGGTGGTTAGTACAATGTAAAGAAGCCCGTCTTGGTCAGTTTACCTATCGGCTAACTCTCCGCGCTTCACCGCGGGGTGGCAAATATATATTAACCAGCCTGGAGAGCCGTTAGTACCAGTCGTGAATAAGCGGCAGAATTACTTACAAGCTCTGTCACTTACTGGACCTGCCACTGTGCAGTTACTCGCTCATGTCCGGTTATCCTGCGTATGGTTGAGTGCTTTTATGGATATCAATCGGGATATCCCATCGCTCGATGACTGCCTCGCCTTAGCCATATAAGAGAGGTTGACAGATATAAATGGCGGGCAGGTCGGTGCTAGGCTACTAGAGCAGTCAGTGTCTGTTTTTCAATATAACGAAGGGTACTGACATATCCACAATGAAGACTAGCCTGACGTGCGGACGATTTTGATCCAGCCTACAAACGTCAGTTCTGTACCCAGCCTGCTGACGAGGTACGACATACAAGTTCTGTCACTTACTGGGCATGGTCGCAGCGCCAGGCGTCAGAGCAGGAGGACAGATGGGAGAGGAGGAAGGGCCGATGGTGGCCAGGGAATGGGAGGAGAAAAAGGATGGGTGGAAGGCACTAAGTTTACGTTAGAAAAGCATGATAACAAGAGCAGAGGACTGACCAGAGCATTTCCCTTTTGGAGCTGGCCTGCGTGGTGGGCTGAGTGTTTTTAGCCAGCCTAGTGACTGTCAGTATAAGAAGCAGCAAGGCATCTGGTTGTGACTCACAAGCTCTGTCACTTACTGGGCCTGCCCACGGGGCGGCTTATGCTCAGAAAGGAGGTGTTACACAACTATCCCTGGTTTATTGTTCAGTTAGTAGCTAACAGCCTTGCCATCACACAAGCACCACCAGAGAAGCTCTGATGAACCCATGCTAGGCAAGGTCAAATCCCTCGGTATGCCCACCAAAAGAGCCTAGACGGCGGTCAGCCCAACCAGACCTGAACGAGCACTTACCCAAGCAACATCTTCAAAATTCGCTCGAAGCAGAGACAGGAAGGAACGAGGGCGAGGAATACCTGTAAGGAGATGGCAGTCAAGCAGGTTAGCAAGAGCAAGGAAGGTTGAAGGTGAAGGAAGAGAGTGAGAGAGAGAGGGAAGAGAGAAGGACAGAAGGGAAGAGAGAGGAAAAGAAAGAAGGGGGAGGGGAAGGCCGTCAATATCGCCAGCGAGACTAGGCCGAAGACGGGCATACAGACACCGGCAGGGAAGGAGCAGATGCAGAACTGCGACTTCCTCTTCGGGAAGGATCGAGCTGCATTGAGGCAGGCAAACGCATCCAAGCCGGGATGACGCCTCACGGACGAGAGAGCGCGGTCAGGGTCGAACAATCCATCTGGTATCAGTTTCTCGCAAAGTCGACTGCCTTTCGAACAGCATCGCTAAACAAACGATCGATCTGGTGTCAGCTTAAGGAGAATCGGAAAGACGAGCGTCAAGTCGAAGCATCGGGTATCGCAATCCATGTCGACGGCGTGGTCACGGGCATACGGACATCGACTGTCCTGGTGAACGTAATGGCAAAGTCTCCGATTCGTAGGCGAGCTATGTTCCCTAATGAGGCGGGTGAGAAGGCGACGGTGTGGATAGCAGAAGCAATACACATGTAGAGAGTACTAAAGTCGGGGAAGAAATCAGGACGGAGCCGAGCATCTTATATTCAAGCTATTTCTATGTACAGGAACGACGATCCATTCTCGTCTTAGAAACTTAAACTTGCTGCATGAAGCACGTCGGTTAGGCCGCAGCCAGCAAACCCTACTTCGAACTACCAATCCCATTCCATCTTCGAGTGGCTCCCAGCGGTGAGGTGGAAGCCCACATACCAAACAAATAAAGGGTATCACGGAAATATGAACAACAAAGTGCCTCACGAGAGCACCCACTTGCCAGTCCGAAGCGTCAGATTGCCCTCCCAGGAGATGGGAATCGAACAGGCCAAGATCCGGGCTGCGGTGTGCGGCGAACAGCTGTCGGCTGGGCGCCAATCTCAGCCACGTGGCACATGACCCAAGTTAGCGACGCAACTTGGCGATAAAGAAGGTGAAAGTCGGAGGTCGAAGACGAAATGCAGCTTTTATTAGAAATGACGTGGTCTGCGGTCTTCCCCTCAGTGGAGATGAAACCTTGCCCTTCCCTTGCGCCTACGTGATACACCGCTGTCGCCAGGGGCAGTACCCGGCGCTCACATTGGGCAATCAGATGCAAACTGGCCATACTCTGAAACAACGCTGTGACAGGGCCCTTGAAGCTCCACTGGACAGACCACCGACCAGAAAAAGGTCGGTAATACCTGAAACAGCCGACCGCGGAGTTGATGTGAGGCTGATGTTGGGTCTTCACAATCAAGCAACCTTACGGCCAACGTTGCCAATGCCGCGGCCAACCACGCTGATGATCACATCCCCATTCTCATTCTCACCACTCGCGTCTCTCAGACCCCAACCCGGAGCACCGAACTTGGTCAGGTCCCTGGCCAGCTGGATGGTGCTCTCCTCGGCGATCACCTCCCGACCAACCTGGATTCGCCCAACATCCTCCGATCCCATCGTCATCAGACCCAGCATGGTCGGAACAGCTGCAGGGGCAACGCAACCTCCCTTCGAAACGGCCTCAAGTAGCTGGTAAGCACATCGCTTCCCGATGTCTTCAGGCGCCTCGCCGCCTGCGGGAGGCGACGCCACATCGGCGGAGAACAGGCAGCCAGTAGATGACTCTGCAACCAACGAGAGTCCAAATCCAAGGCCAATCTTCTTTTTCGCGGAAGGGTTGCTCTTCTCGGGGGCAGGTACGAGCGGCGCCGACGACACATCAGAGAAGACATAGGTGTCAGGGACGAGTGGGTTCAGAACACCACGGGCGGTTTCGATCATTCGTGCGTTATTGGATGCGGAAACACCGACAGAGTAGGCCACACCGCGGACCTTCTTGATGCGACCGGCGTTCATGAGGTGCAGGGTCTTCGGCAGCCGGAGCTGGTGGCCAAAGACTAGCTGAACTTCTCCACCACCGCCTCTGCCATTGGGTCCAGGGTTCGATCGCCGTAGGATACGCAGCTCAATGTTGTTAAAGATTCCAAATTGGTTGTAGAGAGGGAGAATGGCGGTTCGCACACTGTCCACGGACATGTCACCAGTCGGGGTGGACGAGGTAATCACACCTGGACCAGTAAAGAGGACCTTGATGGGAGCCTTGGAAAAGGGTGCCAAAAGGCAGAGCGGCAGCAGATAATAACTCACGCCACGATTGCACCCTGCTGGGAGCTCGTGCCGGATGACGCCTCCGCTGCTCGTGGCCACACCTGGCGAACTGCCTGTAATGAGGCCGGGCTTGTAAACAAGGATAGTACCGGTGTACGAGATCTCCATCTGGGAGCCATTGGTAATGGACTCCAGAAGACGAAGGAACGAGATTTCATGAGGAGCGAGACCGGGATTCGTAGGCGACGAAGGACGGATCTGGGAGATTTGAATCGTGCGGCCGGTCAACGTAGCGAAGACGAGACGGTACACGAAGTTCTTGTGAGAAGTGAACCGAAGAGGGGGTTGAGATATTGACGCCATTGTAGCTGTACTGGAGACTCTGCGAAATCCCCGTGGTCAATCAACAATCTGTAAATCGAAAATCTTCGTCGGCGCCAGATGCTCGCCTGGACCGCAAAAAGCGAATCGAGAAAATCTGCCGGGGCGGAGTTGTTCCGGCGCCGAGCGCGGCGTTAATCCGCGGTTATCTCCGGGACGGATAAGGACCCTTCACCGGATAGATGGGATGGGTTGGGTTGAACATCACTGCATTTATAATCACTTGTTTTCTTCGATTATCTTGGGTTTGCTCCAGATTTTCACTTAATCAACCTACACTACTATACAAACGGGCAAAGCAGATCGTCACCATGCTTCCACCAGCTCTCAACATCCCCAAATGGTACAGTAGTCCACCTCCACATCGCCACTACAAACTACTACTACTGCCCCTCCCCCGCATTACTTTCTAGAAACAAAACACACGCGACACAAAACACCCACTCCCCGATATACATATACACAGCGCTAACTTGACAGAAATAGGCTGGAAACCAACTCCCACCTCCTCCAACCCCCGGTAAACAACTACTGCGTCTACCACCCCTCCTCCCCCGCCACGCAAGGCTACACAGTAATGATAGTCGGCGGCCCCAACGCCCGAACAGACTACCACATCAACACGACCCCGGAATTCTTCTACCAATATAAAGGCTCCATGCTCCTCCGCACCGTCGATGAATCCACCACCCCGCCCACCTTCCAGGACATTCCGATCCACGAGGGATCATTGTTCCTGCTGCCGGCGAATACGCCGCACTGTCCCGTAAGATTCAAGGATACGGTGGGTGTAGTGATGGAGCAGCCGAGGAAGGAGGGGGCGGTGGATGCGATGAGATGGTATTGTCGGAATAAGGATTGCGGGAAGGTGGTGTGGGAGAAGAGGTTTGTTTGTACGGATTTGGGGACGCAGGTTAAGCAGGTTGTGGAGGAGTTTGCGGGCGATGAGGAGAAGAGGACGTGTAAGGCTTGTGGGGTTGTGGCGAGGTCGAAGTATGAGGAGGGGGAGGTGGTGCAGCCTTAGTCTTAGTGCTTCTTTGGGGGTTGTTTGTTGAGTAGGTTGCTGTTTGGTGGGTGGTGTTGTGGTGGAGAGATACCCTATTGGTGATGTATGCGGTTGGTTGGTTGGATGTAATAGTAGCTGTGTAAAATTGTTTTCTATTTTGCTTCCACAATTTCAATAAGATCTTGACCGGCTAGAGATTCTGGTACGATGCTAGACTGTGTCTGCCAAGGCAGCGTATACTTGGATAGTGGATTCTGATTCGGATGTATAATTAAAGAGGTATCAGGCACAGTTCTGGACAGGGGAATATGAAAGATAGAAAACAGCCACGATAGCCAAGAAGCCGCTGTGACCAAAACAGGAAAGTAAGACAGTCTAAAGAATGTGACAGAAATAAGAAAAAGGCTAGTAGGTAGTGGCACAGGAATGTAATGCAGCCGCTTTGAATAAACGCAACCCCTGCAAAGCGCGCTATGGTTTCATACAGCCAAGGTAGAAAAAAAGACCAGAAAATGCCAACATGATCATGCTGTCTGTGAAAGAACAAAAAGAAGGATATCCTGAAAATGTGTTTAGACATAGGGCGCCTTGAACAGAAGAATACCAGAAATGACAAGTCCACTAAGCCAACATATGGGACACGCATCTCAATCATCGGTGCACGTAGCCTCATGACCATCTGGTAATTAAGCTGCCATGAATCTCATGCATCAGCATTCCGCTTCCATCAATCATCAAATGGACAGTCGATGCTCTCGTGGCCGTCTCTCTCACAGAGAGCACACCACTTAGACTCGTCAACGACGCCGCTTTCCTTTCCGCCAACAGGGCCCATGGTTGAGGAAGAAGACGACAGGTTCGCTCCTCTGAGTCCCTCCATCACAACATCACGACCCGTCTTCTGAGGAGTCGCGTCCTCTTCATGTGAGGATGTAGATGGTTCACCCATGGATTCCTCTGGAGTTGGCTTTTCATCCACAGAGCTGTCGTCATGGGGTGCCTCAGTAGCATCGGGGGCCTTCTTACTCTCCGCGCCGAACATGTTGGTGCAGGTCAGGATATCGTGCCCTCCGGTCTCACAGATCTCGCACCACAGTGAGCCGCCGTCCTCTGAGCGGCCGTCTGACTCGTGCATGGTCTCCAGACGATGATGAGAAGCATCCGAAATACCGCGGTGGCGGGTAGAGTAGGCCTGATATTGCCCCTCATGCGGAGGTAAATCTTGCCAGTCGTTGGGAACGACTGTGCGATCCGAAAGCCGATGCGCATGGTTGATTCCATGGCCGTTCGTAAGCTTCCCATTGACACTGGGAGACTTTTGATGGTTGGGCGATGAAGAGACCGCGGAGCCGGGAGCGTGGGCGTGAGCGTCACCATTCAGTTGCAACTGCTGGAGCTCGCGTTCTAGTTCTTCGATACGGTATGTCTTCCGTTCGGAGATGCGCTCAAATTCCTCGACACGTTGTTCTAAATGAGCCACATGGTCGGGATCATGGTTCGGCGGGCTCGTCCCAAATCCATTCTGTTGCAGTGCATGCAAATCTGGGTCGCCCCGGCTCAAGGAGTGGATAATTGCTTTTAGGCCACGGATTTCATCATCCTTCTGCTCCAGTTCTTTCGAGTAGTGGGGCCCATCCCCAGCTACGTGGGAGTCCTTGGAATCCCGCTCCTTCTGTAGCTCGAGCTTTGTCCGCTCGACTTCTCCGCGCAAGAATTCAACTTCCGCCCTAGCTTCAGCCTCACCGCGCCGGGCGTCCTCCAGACCCTCTTCTAGCTCCGAGACCAATTCTTCCAATTGCTTAAGCTGTCGCGCAACAGCCTCGACATCCTCTCCGCGGTCCTGAAGCTCTCGATTTTGTTGCATCAATTCGTCCAGCCGCTGCTCATAGACTCGCTCCGTCTCGGAAGCAGCGATCTCCAACGTATCCAAGGTGCTTCTGAAATCGGCGCGGTGCAAGTCAAACTCAGCCGTCAACTGAGCAATCCTCTCGTTCCTTTCACGCAACTGAGCCCGGATGGAAAGCGAATCTGACCCTTCCAGCTCCTCCAGGGTTCTCTGGAAGTCGGACAGGGTATGTGCTTGCTCGTCCAGCTGCTTATCTCGGTCGAGGAGTTGGTTCTCTAGGCTCTTGATGTGATCCTTCAGCTCTTGCACCTCTGCTGCCATTGCCGATTGCTGTACTTCGGATACTCTAGATGCGGGGCCATCATCCTCAGTGCTCACTCGGCTGACCCGCGAGGGAGGGCGATCAGAGGCGCGCGACGGGGCTTTGATAGGACTGCGTGGGTAGGTGCTGGAGGGGGCCGCGCGGGAGGCCGAAGAGGGCGTGCGAAGCCCGGTCAAGGTGAGCTTGGACGGCGGTGGTCCTCTAGGAGATTCAGGGCGGGGAAGGGAAGGGCGTCGGACGCGTGGTGGGCGCATTGCGGGACCAGGGCCAACGGACTTGCTGAAATTGACCGGTCGGGAGGGGGTTGGAGGGCCGGTGCTCACCGTCGAGGTCGGACCGGACGAGCGCTTGGTGACGTATTTGTTGTTGTTCATGGGCACAAAGATCCCTGAGCCGGGGACGGATGTAGAGAAGTATCTCCTGCCCTCGACATCTCCATTGTTTTTCCCTCGTCTGGCATGCTCCGGCGCTAGCTCAATGCCTGCAAACTTTCCTGGCTTGCCCGCAACACTTCCCAGATATTTGACAGTCCCAAACATACCCCCAGGGACATTGACCAGGTCACCCACCTGGACGTCGTCGAGGGGTGCCATAGCGATGGGGGGATGGGACGACTGGTGGTGCGCTGAATAGAGGGGGTGGTGGAAATGAGGTCGACTTATACCGCACGAAGGAGGGGGAGGGCTTTTAGAAAACTGCGACGGACGGATTCAAGGAATGCGTTTAGAAAGGGGTGGTTGCAGAAGTAGTAGTAGGGGAGGTTGGAGAGGTGACTGATCATAGGCCAGTCGTCATGGTGTTTGCTGGATGCTGGGTTCAGCTGCGAGGAGGAGAGGCTCGGAGGGTTTGTTTCCTTATGCCGTCCAGCGTTTGCCTCAGTTGGGCAGCGAAGGACGGAAAAGAGAAAGAGCCAATCCGTCCGGTGGATAGCAATAGAGAGAGAGACTGAATTGTTCAGTCAGTCACTGCCTCCAGGAGTGAAATACAGAGGCAAAACAATCGCTAAGCTTGAACGGCCAGTACTGTGTCGTCATGCTAGCAGGGACAGGGGACCCTTTCACACCGTCTAGTTGGTCACAGTTGACCATCGAAGACCAATTATTCTTCCATCTTCGCATCGCAGCGGCCTCGGCCACAATAAACACACGAACCATGGGTTGCTTCTTTCGGCGGATGGCCTGCCCCACCGACCCGAGTGGCTGTTATGTACTTTACCTTACAGAAATATTCAATATGTACAAGGGTGCATTAGAAGTATTTGGTATCAGTATATACTGGTATGTACTGCCCACACAGCATGTAAGTTACCACCAGCTTCCTTGGCGGGCTGACTAACGCATAACTAGTGGGTGCCTTTCCCTGCCTCAGGTTCTCAATCTCACCACATCATCGACTGGCTCTCGTTGCATCCACTCACTCACTCACTAACTCCGCCTCAATCCAGTCCACGGATATCGACTCCGGTCTGAACACGCGGCTTCTAAAGTATTCATCTTCTCGGTTTACACTCTTCTCTTATCCCTCAACCTCCCCAATTCACTCTCATTCCCTTTCTCCGCTGGACCTTACTTTGTACATTCCATCCGCTCAAGGGCCTCAGATCATTTGCTCTTCCCCTCTCCCTTGCTCCGCCGGCTTCTTCTGCCTGCCTGTGCGCCTGCGCCAACGCCGGGGTGGATCCCAGCCGTCAGAACGATAGTGCCGCGTAGTCACCTCCTAGTCGCCACGGGGACCCCGTCCCTACAGCTATCGCGGCTCAATAATCAGCTTCCTGTAGCTGCTTTGTGAACAGCTTTCCCTGCACTGGTGTGCTCCTTCATCCACCATGGCGCAATATTTCTTTGATCTTCTCTACAACTTCACCGATTGCATGTGCTGTTTTCCCAGCACGCTGCAATTAAAGATCAACAATCGTAGCTTCAAATTGCTCCGACTCCTCGGTGAAGTATGATTGCTTCTGACTTATGGTTCACTACAAAACACCCGCGAATGCGCGATGCTGACGATCAACGCATCATGCTAGGGTGGTTTCTCCTATGTCTACCTCGTTCAAGACAAATCGACCTCGGAACTGTTTGCGCTGAAGAAGATCCGGTGTCCCTTCGGTCAGGAGTCCGTTTCACAGGCGTTGAAGGAAGTGGAGGCCTACAATCTGTTCACCACGCAGAACAACATCATTCATTCCATTGACCATTGTGTATCCACCGAATCCGGGTCGAAATTCCGCGCCGATGGCGGCGATGCAGGGTCGAAGACGGTCTACATCCTCCTACCATACTACCAACGGGGCAACCTCCAAGATGCCATCAATGCGAACCTCGTCAACCATTCCCGCTTCCCGGAGAAGCGTTTGATGGTGCTAATGCTCGGAGTTGCCAATGCGCTCCGAGCGATGCACCTGTACCGTGTGAAAAGTGGTACGGGTCCTACACGCAAGGCTAAAGCTGTGAGGAGAGAGGGTGCAGAGGCAGACGCGGACACAGCTATGCGGATGCCGAAACCGAAGCGACGCACCAGCCAGAATGTGGATGAAGAAGAGGAGAATGAGCCATTGATGGATGATGAGGTCACAATAAGTCAGGAGGGCGTGCAAGACGGCGATCTTCGCCCGTATGCCCACCGGGATATTAAGCCCGGTACGGCTGCTGCTCCCTATTGAAGCGATTTTCCGCTAATGCTTGCTTTCAGGAAACATCATGATCGCTGATGATGGGCGTACACCCATCCTCATGGATCTCGGATCGCTAGCGCCCAGCCCCATTGCCATCACCTCCCGGTCGCTCGCCCTGGCCGTCCAAGACACCGCTGCGGAACACAGCACGATGCCGTATCGGGCACCCGAACTCTTCGATGTCAAGACGGGTTCGATCATCGACACAAAGGTGGATATCTGGTCATTAGGATGTACGCTCTACGCCTGTCTAGTGGGCAAGAGCCCCTTTGAAGCCCGCAGCGAAGAGACAGGTGGCAGCTTGAGCATGTGTGTGTTGGGTGGTGATTGGCGGTTCCCCGACGAGAAATCGAGTGCTACCAAGGGCAAGGGCAAGGCCGGTGGCGATGATAGCCGCAAAGATAATACGATGCAGATCAGTGCGCCCGTAAAGGAGGTGGTCCGCAAGTGCCTGCAGGTGGAGCCTGCAGACCGGCCTGATATTGATGAGCTGATTCAAATCCTGAAGGACGTTATCAAGGACCTTCCCGAGGAGGATGACATTGCCAGTGGTTCAAGCTAGTGGGCCTTCAGTGTCTACCTCTTTCGAGTCCTGTCGTGAGTCAGCTGGAGGGATTGTCCCTGTCGGTTGAACTACGTGCGGAGTTGTCTGGCCCTGGCCAGATTGTATTATACCAGCCAGATCTGCACATATCGCCTCATTATCTTTTTCTTTCCTGTCCGTGTCTGTGGTCATTTGGGATTGTCATCTAAGATTCTCTGCTGTGGTTTCCAGATTCGTGAGCTTGATACCAGAATAATATTAGCTGCAGGCGGCAGTTTGATTTCTCCTTGTTTATCCGAGTCTATTCAGGTGTAAAAGTGGTCGTTTTGGAGTATCCCTAGTATGTTTGATAAGATCTGGGGACATCCCATGGTTTGGCGATGATCTGGGCGTGTTCTGGCCCAGCCGTAGAATGCTTATGACACATCAGATCATCCTAAAATCTGGTCCAAAAGTGGGAGCAGCACCCATTAACTGTTCCTCATTGAGAAAGTACAATCAGATCATTATTTGACACGGCTGATAAGGTAGCTAGCTGAATCCACCCGACGCCGGCGCGAAGACTACCATGGCTCTGTCCAGCGTGATCCGTGCTGGAGGGGGACATGCCAAAGCGGAGTAAGTCCGTGAGCATCAAGTCTATTCTCATCAAGAAGGATGGTCGGAGCGACGCACCAGTAACATCTGCTATCAACGGTCTTTCCCTGATATACCAATGAAGCAGCCTAGGCTTCTTCCGATCAACCAGCGAGATACGATTTGCCGACAGCCCCGCGCCTCGCTTGAACAACTAAACCGGTTAGCGATGGATGACATCTGGATTGGAGTCAAATGGGGGGGTGCGCGGGGAAGTTCCATGCCGGACGGGTGGTTATCCAACTTATCCAGCTGCCATCAATGGATCGATCTGCTGGAGGAGATAGCAGAGGTGGATCCAAGGCTTCTCTAGTTATCAGCTGGACTGAGGATCACCCAGAGCCAACAATTGAGCGGTTGTCGGTCTTTTTGCTGCACGACGGAATGCCTTCCGCCTGCTTATCTGGTGGACGATGATAACAGGAACTACTACGGAGTAACTAGGCTGGTGGACTATTGACCGGATATCTAGATGGAGGGACTCTTTATCTTCTCGCATTGCTAGGAATTCGGTCTTGCAGCGGGGATTACATATTTGCTATTTTTCCGACGCTTTGACTTGATTTGATTTGATCGTTTTCGGAGTATTTCTGATAAACAGCCTTTTGACCACCTCGCCAGCTGCTGTCCTTGACGTTACATTCCTTCCATTCCTCCTCATCTCCCTTCACTCCACCCTCCACTCTCCATGAACTACTTGAGCGGTTAATCTAGTATCATCAAGATGACCCCAGGCCTCGATCGGACTGCTATTCCGGGCACCGTGACGCTGGTGGACTTGGAGCATGTCCTTGCCACCCGTCATGCGGATCGCGGCGACAGTGACATCGTTCTCATTCCGGAACCGTCCAATGATCCCGATGATCCCTTGAATTGGGCCCCCTGGAGGAAGACCTTGTCTACCATCTGTGTGAGCGTGTATGTCTGCAGAATGTGTCTATTAGGTTAATCTAGTGGATGCAGGGACTAACATGGGCCCTGCAGGTACACGTTATTTGCTGGTATCGCATGCTCTGTCGTCTACTCGGTGCTCACGCAGCTATCCGAAGCAACAGGTGTCTCGGTTGATACTCTCAATCAGGGAACCGGGTATATGTTTTTGTTCGCTGGATGGGGGCTTTTGTTTTGGCAGCCACTGGCGCTGCAGTATGGCAAGCGTCTGACATACATCCTTTCTTTGGTTGGCATTCTGGTATGCACTCACTGGGAGTCTTCTATATAAATACTAATTACTCCACAGGGCACCTCAGTGTGGGGGTACGTTGTCTGACATGACTGTATGCATAATTACTGACCCCAGCAGTCCCTATATCCACACCAACGGCCAGTGGATTGCGCGCAGTATCCTTTCGGGGTTCTTCACGGCTCCCATTGAAGCTCTCCCAGAAGTAACCGTGACTGATGTGGTGAGTTTCCATCTGAACTCGTATCGGACTAAGCTGACGTTTCAGTACTTCACCCATGAGCGGGGAACATACATGGCGTTATATGCATTCTTCCTTGCAGGCAGCAACTACTTTGCACCAGTCATCTGCGGCTTCATCGCCGAGTACCAAGGCTGGCAATGGGTGTTCTACTGGCCCAGCATTTTCTGCGCCTTTGCAATTGTCTTCTTGTTTTTCTTCATGGAAGAGACGAACTACGTGCGCGAGAAGGCGCCAGTCGCGGAGGTCACTTCGACGGAAGCTTCTTCGCGCACGTCCGAGCAGGGCGACAAGGAGAAACGTCCTGCTGATGTGGCACAACAGAGTGACACAGAATGCGGGGTGATGTATCAGAGGAAGACGTATCTGCAGAAACTCTCGCTTGTAGGGCCCAGGCTGCCGAGGAACAATATGTTCCGGCGGTTCTACCACACATTGTACTATCTGAGCTGGCCGGTGGTATTCTACGCGGGGTATGTCTTCCTGCAACAATGGGTTTATGAAGCTAACCATGGCAGATTCTCGTACGGATCATACCTTATATGGTTCAATGTGTTGAACGGAACAGCTTCTATTATTTTGGGCGGCGCGCCTTATAATTTCAGGTACGTTGCATTGTTTCAGATCTAACTATGCATTTTGCTAATCTGAATAGCTCTGCAATGGTCGGACTCAGCTATGTATCCTGCATTCTGGGTACATTACTAGCGTGAGTTTTCCGGAGTATTCTCGAGCGATTCATAAAAACCAACTAACAACAACAGCTCTCTCTTCACCGGCCGCTTCAGCGACTGGCTCACGGTCCGACTCGCGCGACGCAACAACGGAGTCATGGAAGCCGAACAGCGCCTGTGGCCCTTTGCCATCTGCCTTATCCTCGTGCCAGGATCTCTCTTGCTCTGGGGCGTGGGAGCGGCGCACCAAGTGCATTGGTTCGGACTGATCGTAGCGATGTGTCTGCTGGCGTTGGCGAACACGTGCGGCATCACGCTGAGCGTCAACTACCTGGTCGACAGCTACCGGGAGCTGAGCGGGGATGCGATGGCGAGTGTGATATTGGTTCGGAACACCATGTCGTTCGCCATGGGCTATGGGTATTTCCATCCCTTCCATTTGGTAATCTTCAGCAAGCTAACTGCAATAGAATAACACCGTGGGTAAACCACCTCGGATACCAGAACTGTTTTATATCCGCTGCATTCGTGGGCATGGTATGCGCAGCAGTGTTCCTGGTGATGATCAAATGGGGGAAGACGTTTCGAATGCAGAGTCGCGAGAAGTATTGGAGAATCGTGGAGGAGAATTGGACGAGGGGAATGGGCCATTAGCAATTTTCCCTAATTATAACAAGGGTATCACCATAACGCCATATATACATACCCATCCATCACGAATATCATGATCCAGCCCATATACCACCCGGTATAAACCCGAAATAACAAATAACAACCGATAAATAAATAATGATGATAAAATCAATTCACCCCCTCCCCATCTTCCACCTCATGGCATACTCCCCCTCATACCTCGCCCTCACCATCGCCTCAAACCACTCCCTCTCCATTCTCGCCAACATCTCCTCTGCCGTTTCTCCTCCTCCTTCTTCTTCCCCATACTCTTCTTCCTCCCTAATCTCCCCCTCCTCAACCTCCTCCACCTCCTTCTCCCTCACCACCCCCTTCCCTCTCCTCTTCTTCAAAGACCCAGAGGGTAATATTTCCTCACACCCCCTAAGACCAATAAACCTCCCAAACCTCCTCCTCTTCACCTCCAACCCCACCTCCTCATCCCGCACATACCCCTTCGCACCACCACCATCCCTCCTAATCCACGGCTGCACAATCCTCACCGGATACCAGAACGTGCCGCGCACCGGCGGATCCACCTGATGGAAGTGCACTGCGAGTCTATCCAGTTGCTCGGACGTGAGGAGGTTATATTGGAGTAAAGATCTGGGGAAATCGGGGTGTTGGTGGCCGGTGGTGCTGGAGACGAGGGGGTGGAGGGGCGTGCGGAAGTGGGCGAGGATGAGGGGGAGGTGGGGGTGGATTTTACTATTAGGTGTTATTTTCTGAGGTTGAGGTTGGGGGGTGGTCTTGGTTGGAGAGGTAGATGTGGGTGGTGGTTTGGGGAGGATGTGTCGATATCGGGGGGTTCGTCGTGGTGGTGGTGGTGGTGAGGATTGTGATGGTTGTTGAGGGGGGGATGATGGTGTAGAAGGGATGGGAGAAGACACGGGGGTAGTAGGTGTGATCGGACTGGACGGGTAGTAGTCCTCCGGAGATGGAGGGTCAATGGACAGGTATTGGCTGTGGCGTTGTCGTCGCATTCGGCGTCGTTTGGGTGCTGGTGCTGGTGCTGGTGCTGGTGCTGGTGCTGGTGCTGGTGCTGGTGCTGGTGCTGGTGCTGGTGCTGGTGCTGGTGCTGGTGCTGGTGCTGGTGCTGGTGCTGGTGCTGGTGACTGGGCTGAAACTGGTGATGGATCTGGAGATGATGGTGATATAGTCTCTGATATGCGACGCTTGCTCATTTTCGAAAAGCTGGTCTGCAGTGGTTGCCTGTCTAGAAGTACTAGAGATAGTGAGTGACTGGTACTTCGAGGAACAACTTCTAGTTATATCCTTTTACGGCTTTGTTGAGTGCATCTGCCATGTACCCTGAGAATGTACTATAAAAACCTGAAACGGGGTTCGCCGGTGCCTTGTCTCTGTACAATAGCCTCACCCGGTCTTTGTTGGTGCATTGTTGCATAAAGAGATGGTAATTCCCGTCGCATCTTGCTCCATTGTCCATACCCGCTTGTTGGCTACGTATGTGTAGCGCGAAACAGAAGCTACACCTGGTAGAGCATGATAAAGGCATTGGACAATGCCGACAAAGCATCACTAGATGGCCATATGACCTCGTATTCAATCTTGCTGAATATACTATTAACCACTAATTTATACAGAAGCCAGTGTTCAGTTAGCGGCCCCATCCAACGTCACCTGCTGGAGTCGTCGCTCCATCGACGCCTGCTTCGTGGTGCTAAATTCTGCAAACTCCCGCGACGCCGGCGGCAGTCCTACATACTTGTTAATCCAGTTGAGCACGGTGTAGTGCCACATGAGCGAGTTCTCCGGATTAAGCACCCAGTGGTTCTCGTCCGGGAAAGTCAAAAACGCACTTTCGACACCCCGCATCTGCAACACGTTGAAGGCAGCGAGACCCTCCGCGATTGTCAGCCGGTAGTCCAGCTCATTGTGGATCACCAGATGCGGTGTCTGCCAGTTTGCGGTGTGCCGAGACGGGTCCCAACGCTCCCAATTCTCAGGGACCTTCCACAAGGGCCCCTTGAGATCCCGCACAGGGAAGTAAAGCTCCTCGGTGGAAAGCATCGATGTCATGCTAAAGATTCCATCGTGGGTCACCAGAGCCTTGAATCGTCGGCCCAATGGGTGCCCTTGGATCCAGTTGACCATGTAGCCGCCAAATGACGCACCAAGCGCCACAGCACGGGACGTGTCGACGTACTCCAGGTTATTCTCAATATAATCGAATCCCTTCTCGAGATCTATATATGGCAGGCTGCCGTAGTTGCCACGAATCTCATCCGTGAACTTTTGTCCGTAACTGGTGCTACCACGGGGATTGGGGGTAACGACAACGTAGCCCTGTTCAGCAAACACCGCCGGATTCCAGCGTGTGCTCCACTGGTCACACCAGGCACCCTGAGGTCCACCGTGAATCAAGTAAGCTAGCGGATATTTCTTGCCCGGTTTGAAGTTGGAGGGCTTCACAACCCAGGCATGGACGGGAGTGTCGTTGGCTCCCCGGTACCAGATTTCATCCACCTGCGAGGGCGAGAGTCCAAAGACAGCACCATTGCGACCGATGGAGGAGATAACGCGCACGTCGCTGGGAGACTCGGGGTCGACAATAGACCATACGCTATTGTCCACCAAGCTAGTGCTAGAAATGAGCAGCTTTGTCGACTTCTTAGATGCGGGATAGACGTCCGTGACATAGCCTGCATCAGTGATCTTCTTCAACTTATCTGGAGTTGCATGGCGAATATCAGCGAGAGGAAGCTGATACAGCACTCCACGGCCATACTCCTCGACCTGGATAAACAAAGATTGGTCGTCATTCGATAACGTCAGGCCAGCCGGGCTGGAATCCCACAATCCCTCTCCGTCTGCAGAGGCAAACACCTCGATCATTTCACCGTTCCAAGGGTTCGGCACATATAAGATACGTCTCTTATCCGACTCGTAACCGTCTTCGCGCATGGCAAGAAGAAGAATCGAGCTGCCATCCGAAGTGAGGATCGGGGAAGACATGGCTCCTTCGAGTCCCTTTACCGCGCAGACCTTAGCCTCTAACGCGTTCACACCGGTCCATGAAAACATAGGGCAGTAATAACAGGAGCAGGAGGTGTGCGTGGCAGGATTGAGATCCGGATCTTTCGCCACAAAGACAATTGCTGACGGGCTGATGTCAAAGTCACCGGTGCCTCCGAACGGTGGGATAGGAGCCTCGACACCCGCAAGACCGCTCACCGAGATCAAGTTCGTCAGTCCCGACACGGAGTACTTTCCCGCTTGTCTGGTAGCTGGCGACAGAGGGGCGCGCTGAAGCAAGCCATACCAGATGGCATTCTTCTGAGGCTCGATGTACGAATCCCAATGTCTCACGTAGAGCGACGTAAAGAGCCGCCCAGTGCTGATTGGCTTCTTTGCGTCATGCGGATTGTGAAGCGTCCCATCAGGGTTAGCCTTACCAGTCACAGCAAAGCCGATCTTGCCCGGCTCGACAACAGTGACCTTGAGGTCAGAAACGGGGCCAGGGACGGTTCCCGCCGTGTATGTTTTGTCTGCCTCATGTGCATCTCCCACAATAAAGCTGGTGTTGCCGTTGGCCTTTGCCTTGAGCCAAACCAGCTGATTGCTGTCGCCCAGCCACTGCGGACAGCTGGCACCGGCGTCGTTGGTGATCAAGGCTGACCGGCCAGTGGCAATATCCAGAACACGGATCTCGTTTGTCTTAGAGTGGGATTCAAACGAGTAAGTTGTCTGGGTGTAGACGGCAAGGGTGCCTGAGGCATTCGGAACTGGTCCGGAGCGCCTAGGGGCTCCGAGCAGAACCCTGACAGGTCAGCTTCATTGACTTAAGTAGGAGAAGTGATATGTGAGAATTGACTGATGAAGTGGTCTCTGCTGCTGGTGTTGGTGATGGCTTACTCCGGAGTGAACTTCATGGATCGGATGGTCATGTCACCTTCACCGGCAGGTCAGTAGCTGATCGACACCAGTGATAAGATGGGGGGTCATTACTGTTCCTGAACAACAAGAATTGATACGAAGGGCCAGTGAGGAATGGACAAGCGCAGTTCCTCCTCGTGGCTGATGGATGTCAGACGAGTAGGTGTAAGAAGGAGGGATGAGAGCTGCAGGGAGATGAATGAGGAATGGGGAATGGGGACCGTGAGGGGAAGCAGCAGAAGGAATGAGGTGGTCGGTGAGGGGACGTCCCTTATCGGCTGACCCACGGACTCCGGCTAGTCCCTGTTTCCACAAAGTTACTTGAACCTGGATTGCAACGTTCGGTAGATCCCAATTCTAACATATTTAACCTTTATTTATATCATTGAATGCAGATTGATATGGGGTCCCGATAAATGCGGAGAATCAAGTGGCTAACTTTCCTACTGTGGTTCTCCCGGTGGGGACCTCAGGCACTCCATAACCCCTGCTGGCTCGCCGCTCGATTGTGAGGATCGTGCTAACAGTGACCATAATGCCTACAATACGACACAGAAACTAATTACACTTCGATGCTGTCAGGAGAAACTCCGACTATCAGAAAACTAATGACCTAGACGTGTTTAGCCTACCGATGCCGTGCGCCCTGTTAGAGCTTTGTTGCAACCGCTTTGCCCAAGGAAAAGAGGAAGGAATCTACAAACAAGCACAGTACTAATTTCGTCAATTACTAGAGCTGACGCAGATCATGAATTAAGGGTCCAATCTAGTCCAGGTCTGCAGAAAGGACACCTGGAATCGTACTGAGAATTGGCCAACTGCAAACAACGGCTTCTAGCTAATGCCACGGAACAAATGCGAACCACACAATCGGTATAGCATTAAGGACCCAATTATAATACATGGCTCCATAGTGCAAATGCAAAACACCGGCTCACTTGGTTCTCCTGTCCAGTGGAGCTACCATTCAAAGATCTGATGCTCAGCCAAGGACCGATCGGCTACTGTGGGCAGACCGAAGAGAGATGCCGAGTGGTCAGGCCGAGAACTTGAATTTAACCACGTACATAAAGCAAGCAGCATTTCCACTCGATAGCTACATGATCGTTTCCAACTGTACGCCTACTTACTGTTAAACTCTACTGCAATTGTGCTGGTGCAAAATGCCCTTGAAGATCATAGTGGTTGGTGCTGGTCTTGCCGGTCTAGGCGCAGCCATTGCATTGAACCGACAAGGTCATGACATTGAGGTGTGTAAATAGCGACACTATCGCTCAATGCTGAGTGGTGCTGACTATTCAGATCCTCGAACAATCTGGCTTCCTGAATGAAGTAGGAGCTGCAATCCACATGGCGCCTAATGCCACGCGCATCCTCAAGGACTGGGGATGCAACTTGGAGAACCTGCAGCCCGTCCATTGCAACAAACTGCGGTTGTGGGATCACCAAGGAAACCTTATCCGGACACCAGTGGTAGGGGCTATTATTCAGGGGTAAGATCATCAGTTTAGGCTAATAATCATGCAGGTGACCAAGGATGCTCAGGAAGCACTGGGCATCTACGATGAGTGGTTACTCACACACAGAGTGGATTTGCACAATACTCTTAGGGATATGGCTGCCAAGGAGGTCAATGGCAAGAAGCCTACCATTCATCTGCGTTCTCGTGTAGCTTCGGTGGTTAGTTATCTATTGCAATTCACCCAGAGTCTCCAGGCTGCTAATCGAGATGATTGATAGGATCCTGAGGCTGGAGTGGTAACCCTCGAGGACGGTACCAAGTTCACTGGCGACTTGGTCATTGGGGCGGATGGCATTCATGTACGGACGCTGCTCTTTGTTGGACCTATATCTAATATACTAATCGTTTCACTAGTCTCGGTGTGTTAGCAGTGTCATCGGTGGACCTACGCAGAAGGAAAGCACGGGGCAGAACTGCTTTCGCTTTCTCATCCCTGTTTCCAAGATGAAAAGCAACCCTCTTACTGCCTCTCTTTTGGAAAAGATGGGATCGGACGCTGTGGACGTGTTCGCGTCGGAGGATCGGCGACTAGTTGTCTACCCTTGTCGTCACGGCGACCTGCTCAATGTCGCTGCTATTCATCCTTCGGGCGCCGACTCTAGCGCTAGAGAGTCGTCTTGGCTCGACAGTGGCAACTTGGATTCGTTGCTTGAAACATGCAGTGCATTCAGTCCGGAAGTACGCGAGATGTGTAAATTGGCAGAGGACCTGAAGCTCTGGAGCTTGGCGTCTCGTTCTCCGCCGCGCACATTCATACGTGGCAAACTAGCACTCATTGGAGATGCAGCCCACCCAACCCTACCTCGTAAGTTACTTTGTGATTGTTACAAGCTTGTGGCTGCATCCATTGCTAATCATGCTCATGACTTAGACCAGGGCCAAGGCGGCGCACAGAGTTTCGAAGACGGGGCAGCTCTAGGCGCCCTGTTCACTCCCGAATGTACCAAAGATGATATCCCGGGTAGACTAGAACTGTACAACAAGGTACGCTATGGGCGATCGGTAACGGTGATGATGATGTCCAAGGTCAGCGACGATCGCCGGGGCCAGATGTTAGACGAGTTGAGGACCTATGTGCCCGATGCCGAGTTGCCTCCGGACATGTTTTCCTACACCTGGAGTTCGTACCCCGGTCGAGAAGCTCAACAGCTTCTTCAGGCTACTCAAGTGAGCGCCTAGTCCACTGTGGCTCTTTTCTAAGAGTACTGAAACAGACTCGGGTGATTATAGTTGTCCCCCTTCTCTGACCCTGCCCGCTGAGCCTATGTACCGAATAGAACTGTTAAATAATTGCATAGCACCACATCCTTTGAGAGTATGTCTAAGGAACAGCGCAGTAATGCTGTACCAGATTCGCGTAGGAGGTTCTAGAGAAAGGAAGAGATCTTAGATCGAGTCTTCGGGGTTGCAACTAATGGAGTAAGTGGGTGGAGCCTCGTTCGGGATTAGCGGCGATGGCCCGATAGAGCAGGTCGAATCCCGTGCCTCCCAAGTCCCTTCCATCCTGGCAACAGCAACTACACTGAGAGTTGAGTCCGCTTGATTCAGTTGTTCTTCGGGTGATGCTGCGCAGTTCATACTTACAGAATAATCTGATGCCATGCAATCCACCCAGTGGCTCTGCGAAGCTTGCAACGCTTCATTCCACCGACCCGAACACTATCAGCGCCACATCCGCACTCATACTAAAGAAAAGCCCTTTGCTTGTGTTGAGTGCGGCCAACGATTCAGTCGAGTGTCTGCCCTCACTACCTTGTGATATATGGAATATATTCAAGCTAATATGCAGTCTGTAGAGATTCACTTGCTCGTCATCACGGCACAAAACATGAACACATCGTCCCCAATGGCAGTACGCATACCAATGAGCGACGCCGGGTAGCACAGGCATGCAAGCAGTGTAATCTGTCCAAAGTTCGCTGTGACGGACAGAGCCCGTGTCAGAGGTGTCAGAGAAATGGGGCCGACTGTGTCTACCAGTCGCCCCAGAAGCGCAATGTCAATTCTGCTGCTACAACACACTCTTCGAAACCAAAACGGCACCGTGGCACAGCTACATCTCAGAACTGGGAACCTTCTCTTACAACGGATCAGCAAGGTGACGGAAGAGCATCAGCCCAGCTCCCAGATAACTTTGTCTTACCACCATCACCAACCATACATACAATGACTCAGCTGCAGCCTATATCGCCAACAGTAAATGCTAGGAGCATGGAAAACGCGGAGGCGTTCGGAATTGGCAGCCACCTTACAAGCCAGATTCCAGCAGCTACGCACGAGAGTACATCAGCATTGTTCGCTACGGATGCGATGGGATTCGAAGGTTTCTTGGGAGTTGACATCGATGCTAATGTGCTATCTAATATCCTAGAGCAGACCCCTCCATCAGATGGCGATTTGAATGATTTGTGGTTGGCATCAGCAGAGACGGAGCCCTCGTATTTTTCACTGAATACAGCCTCGAGGATACCTAGGCCATTCCCGCCCTTGACACCAACTGCAGTTGCCGAAATCTACCGTCGTAGTCACTCGCTGGAAACCGACGAAGCCATGGAACCAAGACGGTATCACCCGACTGCTATCAATATCGATGCGCAGTTGTCCTTTCCAGATATGGAGGGCCTATCTATGGAACAAGTGGATGAAGAGAACTTTGCCCACGTAAACGATGTGCCTGCTACAGCTGTGGAAGAAGTGCATCGTGTTGCGCGGATCATGGAAAGAACCCCGACCTTTCCACCGTTTACTGAGCTGAGAATCCCACCCTTGCCGGTGATCAATTCTTGGGTGCAGCTGTACTTTGAGCACTTCCATCCTGTTTTCCCCGTTCTACACAAGCCGTCTTTCTGCACCCCGGGCACGCATTGGCTCCTTATCTTTGTCGTGAGTGCCATCGGTGCTCAATTCTCCGGGCTCCCACATGCGCAGACCTGTTCAAGAGCTATGCACGAGCTGGTGCGACGCCAGTCCGTGCATCTGGTGAGTGAGGCCCCGCAGCCTATGCGCGTGTTGTTTCAGGGCTGACAGTACCCTCATCCGCTAGTGTGAGAATCTGAATGTACATGCCCGGGAGCTGTGGCTTATGCGGGTCTTCCTTCTCAACCTACTGGGGCTGCGGTACTCTGGCGAACGAAGGGCCCTAGAACTCGCTGAAGTGTATCAAGCCCTTCCGGTTACCGTGGCTCGGCGAAGTCAAATACTTAGAAGCATTGTATCTCTCCAAAAGATCTTTCAGCTAGAGCTTCCAAATACCCAAAAATGGCAAATTTGGACCCTTGATGAAGAGAGACGACGCACTGGTTACGCTATTTGGGTTAGTGGTTCCGCATAACTTTTCACGCCTACCTGGACATATTAGCTATTATAGCATCTAACGTGGCTATGCAGCTAGCAGATACGTCTTTCTCCACACATTTCGATCTATCCTCTGTAGTAAGGGACGATGAGATGCAGAATACCCTACCCCAGGCAGAAGAGCTCTGGGAAGCCACGACAGCACAGGGCTGGGCTACTTTCTCAACACGCACAAGTAGGTTCCGATATGCCGTCACTCATGGCTACTACTAACGTATCAGGCCGAAACAAACCCCTTACATTAGAGCATATTACTTCTGATAGAAATTGGCCGGCTATCTGGTCTAAAACTGGCACTCTTGGGAAGCAAGCCATTATTCAGCTTCTACTCAATGCCGTCAGTAACCACCAAAGGTTATCAGGATCCCCATCATTTGATTCAAGTGAAGTGAATGAAGATTTGAGACGACTATTGGAGCTCACAGAGAATGAGGAGGCACTTTGCTCCACCGAGCTCAGAGTCTGCGCGACTCACAGGCTCATGATTCTCTATGCCCTCATGACCAACAATATTCCCAAAGTGTCACTACTACCTACAGTTCTTAAGATCAAGGGCCGACATCTAAGCGAGTTTGACTTAGGTAAATTAGCTGATGAATGGGGCGCTGTGTCACATCAAGGAAGATCAGCCTTTTTCTACGCCGCACGGGTACTCGAAACCGTGCGATCCCATCACTGTACGCACTATTGTACACCTGTTTTCTTCTTCAGAGCTGTCCTAGTGATATGGCTATACTCTTCACTCTGCACCCCCCAAGGCCACCCTACTCCCGCGACTGAGGCGCCATCGATTACCCTCCGTTCGCCGGACTGGGGTGGCTTGGATGCTGTTGAATGGATCAGCACCGGCTGGGGTCGTATCAAGCTGCCCGGGATTGGCGATATCATGACTGGTCGAGGCCGCTCCAGATTTCTAGATGAGTCCATTTTGAGCCTCAGAACGCTGAAGTACTGGGGTATCAGTAGGATCTACGAGCAAGTTCTGACAAGGCTACAAGCGCCTTGAGTAACCCGCTGGCACGGTTGTCAATTTCACTCAATACTCATTACATTATCCATCCCGTCTTTCCCCTTTCCAATAAAACACTCCCAAAGCCCCTGGTCCTACATCATGATCTGTTGCCGGAGTAGGTAAGACGCCGGCGGCCCGAAACGAACGTACACAACTGAATTGAAGGACCCATGCTCTCTCGGCTCGGGTCCACAGCACAGCCCTAACTGGTAAAGGACACACTTGCTCGGGCTTCGGCCTTTTAACTTCCGCCGAATCATTCCCCTCCGACAATGCACAGCAGATAGTGTTCTAACCTTAAAAGGCAGGGATATGCAATATGTTGCTTCAATGAGGCCGATAATATGGAGGCTCCGAGGAATACCATACGTTAAAATCGTCTAGGACTCCGACAGAAAAAGCCCCGCCGGTCTCGATGTCAGTCTGTCGAGTCATCTCGGCTCGGGTCCGCAACAGCCATCCATCCCACCGGCTCCATATGGCTTCTTCTGCCAAGCGCGATCTTCATCATTTGACCACGTTTAAGGTATATGGAGACTGTTGTTTCTCTAGTGAAGTAATCCGCATATGTACACATAGCTACTGCATAGTGACTGAGTTATGTAAATTACGTAGAGGTGATGATGCAAGACTAGTCTGTATTCAGATTTAGTAAGGAACAGAATTGATTATGCCCTTCCTCTTAATCCTACGGAGTCACCTGATGGTCTTGGTGTCGCCCAACCAGTAGAATAGAAGTTTGTTAATTAACTCGAAGGTAAACCGATAGGGAAAATTCAAAGATCATAGGCAATTTAATTCTACTAGTAGATGCATAGTAAAAAGTCCATGACAGAGATTCAGAAGGTATGATAGTACGCCAGCAGAGTCCAAAATTTGAACAACGATTCATGTTATTCCACATTACACATATAATACAGAAATGCGAACCATAACGAAATCATTTATAATTCCCAACCCAACCGTCCAAAGAGCAGACATCCGCCATCTACTCCTCGTCTTCCTCTTCCTCGTCCTCATCCTCATCCATTCCCTCAGCAGCCCTAACAGTAAACGTAGGAGCCTGATCCACACCGACGTAACTGTCACTCATCAAGTACAGAGTCAGCTCGTGCTCACCAGGCGTAGGCACGATATATTCAAGACGCAGCTCCAATTTGCGACCAATAGTGATACGCTTGATAGCCAGCAGGTTCTTTGTCTTCTCGTCTCCGACCACGAGCCACCAGTTCTCCATCTTCTTGTTGGGGTAGAAAGGTGCGTGCACGGAGGTGTCGGGCTCTTCGTCTTCTTCGACCTCGCGCTCGATCTTGATCTTGAGGTAGCTTGGCTCGCCGGAGGTGACGCCCTCTGGATCTTCGACTTCGAAGTCCAGTTCGAGGTTGGGATACTTCTCGTTGGTGAAGGCCGCGGCTTGTGCCAATTGCCTGTTGTCCAGGCCAAGGCGCTTGACCAATGTCGCGTAGTCCTTGTTCTCGGAGGGATCCATGGCTTCCATGAACTCGAAGATATCGTTGATGCTGGTATGAATGTTAGTGATGGTGGTATGGGAGGGAGGAGATGATGGAACATACTTGTACTCGTTGGCCACCTTGATAGCGTCGGGGCCAAAGTGAGGAATCTGCTTCAGTGGGCTGTCGCGGTCCCACATGGCCTGGACAACCATCTGGGACATCTCCATGGCGTTCATGGCGTTCAGGTGGCCCTCCGAAGAGAGAACATCAACACAAGCGCTGAGCAGGTTCAGAACCTTGCTGACAATGACCTCCTGGTCCTTTGCAAGATCGATCGGCAACTGCATGCGCGAGAAGTGAGCTTGCAGCAGCACGAAGGCCTTGAAGTGCGGCGAGTCGTAGGCGACCTGCGACATCTTAACAGGCACACGGTCGTATACGCGACGTAGGATGTGGTCCTCGTGACGGCGCATCTGGATCGACTCGAATTCTGTGGCTGACGTGACAATCTCCAGGATACCCTTGAGCTTCGTGCGAGCCGACAGGGAGAGAAGGAAGGTCTGCATCGTAATGAAAGAGATATTGTAGTAAGATCCAATCATGGCCGCGTTCAAGGGCGATACACTGTCATCCTCTTCATCCAGATCAACGATCTTGGCATCCGACAATTCCTTCAGAGTGTTCTCCAGTAGTTCCGACAGGAAAGTACTGAGACCCTCGTGACTGACATCGGTCAGACCGTAGAAGCTGGGGTTAGCCAAAAGCCGGCGATAGAAATAGGTGTGGGTCATCCAGTCGATCGCATCCTGGGTTGATCCAATCGTCCTGGTGCTGATCTCTGTGACGAAGGCGTCATGCAAGTAGGCTTGCAGATGACTCTCAACGGGCAATGCTTCGTTGAGGAACTTCTTGTAGTATTCCCGCTTGACAGCTGGGACCATAAGCACACCACGGCCAATCTTATCCTCACCGGGACGAGAGGCCTTGCCGAACATCTGGAGAATCTCGCTGATAGGGTAGTCGATATAGCGATGCTCCCGGCCTTCGAAGAACTGTGTTCCCATGACAATCACAAGGTGCGCGGTGAGATTGAGCTCCCAGCAAACATCTCTGGAGGCAAGGAGGACTTGAATTGCACCGATGCTGAAGAGATGAGAGACAATGCGCTTGTCGGTAGGGCTGAGCGCTTCGTGGTAGTAGCCAATGCCGTGAGTTAGTGACTCTGCGAGGGTCCGTTCATTGATACGGCTTAGGAGGGGTGCCAGCTCATTGACATCGGCGTTAAGGAACCGGTCTTCATCATCATCAGTAGCGCAGGCAGCTAGGAGATCCATGGCGGTCGAACGAGTCTGCTTGCGGCTAGGCACGAAAACAATGGCAGGCTTGTCGGGGGATAGCTGAAGAATCGAAAGATACGCTGGCCTAGCCATGGCGAGCATAAGCGAGGGGAAGTGAGGAATGGTGAAAGACTGGATGTGAAGCTCGAGAGGCACCGGTTGGGCATGCGGGCTGAAGTTGTAGATTGTGTGCTTGTTGGCACCGATCCACTCACCCAGGTCGCGAGCATTGGCAAGCGGCACGCTCAGGCCAACAATACGCATGCCACTCTCAGTTTCCAGCGCCATAGAGTGCATACGAGAGACAACCACCTCATACACGTATCCTCCATAACCGCCGAGCATTTGGATCTCATCAGCGATGAAAAGCTGCACTGCACGGACGTTCTTACGCTTCCGCCACTGCCTGGACAAGACATCCCATTGAGTAGGTGTGGCAAGGACAAGATCGGCACGTTCTAAAAGCCTGAGGTCGGCAGTCGTCTCTCCAGTAAGCTTCACAATGGTCTTTCCACCGGCGATATTGCTCAGTCGCTTCTCCCAATCGGCGAGACGTTGATCAACCAATTCCTGGAACGGGGCAATGTAAACGGCCCTACCACTGTCTTCCTGAGTCCAATGACGCAGCAGCGCAAGCTCTGCGCAAACGGTCTTGCCACTGCCGGTAGGAGCACCGATAAAGACATTGTCATCCGTGTCGAACAGAGACTTGAAGGTCTGTGTCTGGATTTTGTTGAAGTATTGCCACTCAGGGTACAGTTGCTGGTATTCATCGCGCTTCAGTGCCTTGACTGGGGCACGTTGCATATCCAGCAGAGGAGTGTGCGGGGGGAAGCGCTCCGGAAGAATAAGCTTTTGGAAAGAAACAGCAATCTTCGTTTCCGAGTGCATCCAACGGTCCGAAACGAGCGAGATGAAGTAGTTGGGAGGCATAGGTTCGGTGATCGGAACAGTAAATTCGACAAGGTGCTCGTTCATCTCGGACTGCGCAATGTCTCCGCGGAGAAGGAACTGATCATGGAATAGAATTTCCTCTCCATCGCAATCCTCGACCAAGATCCAGAAGTCCTGCGCGTTTCCATGGAGCGCCTCGTCCCACACAAAGTTGGGGGTGATGGTCAACTCAACCCGGAGCATAGAACGAGTGACAGGCTGTACCTGCGCTTGGACTTCCAAGCGGGGGAATTTGGAAACGAGGTCGCAGACGATGCGACCAGCCTTCGGCATACCGAGAAGCTCGCCCATACGAGGAGGATCAAGGTCGAAATAACTAGCCCATGGCACATCGATTCTCTCAGCCTTCTGCAAGATGTCTCTAGGACAGGTTGGGAACTGACGCAGCGGCGTCATCGTCGGCCACATCCGTCGTTCAGCCATCTTACAGAGATTAAGAGCCGTCTTAGCCACAGATGACCAGCCCTTCTTCAGGGAAATCTCAAACAGAGCGCGCAGAATACGTCCAGCCGACTGTGTGACATAAACCATATCTGCCATAAGCGCCAGTCCCTCAAGCTTGAGTCTGGAAATATAGGCCTGCAGGAGCACGTTAATCTTCGAATGAGGCTCGTCGATGCCTTCCTTGACGGGAACAGGCACACGTCCCAGCAACTTGGCAAGCTCGAGCTTTTCATCTTGACGGACTGGAATGTACTTAAATTCGTCACTCAAGGCGAAGATACGGAAGAGTTCGATGGGCGTGATGGAGGGCTGGATGTGCTGAGAGTACGTCAACATGGAGTTGTGGCCAATATAGTAATGAGAGGCGATGCGTCCAAGCTCAGTCGACTGCAGGCGTCCCGTCTTCTTGTCGTACTTGACAAGGCCTGCCCGCTCCAAGATGACTGCTGCAGAGTGGACAAGATCGACACGCTTCTGCTCCAGTGCCTCGTCCTCCTCGTAATCGGCGCCAACACTGTACAATCCGGGTGAACGAAGCATACGGACAAACAGATAAGTGTATCCTAGCCAATCCACACCCTCGTCGCGCGTGCGAATATTGCCAAGAACGATCTCAGCATTCATATTATCCGCAAGCTTACTCATAAGCTGACTCTCGATCGGCAGCTGCTGGTTCATAAGCGACAGATAGTACTGAATCTCAGTCTGCGAGGTAATAATAATACCCTCACCGAATGTGTCGTACTGAGGTCGTCCAGCTCGTCCCAGCATCTGGAGAACATCTTGAGGGCTAAGTTCAACCCAGCTACCCTTTTCAGGGGAGTAGATCTGGGTACCCTTGATAATGACGGTATGAGCAGGTAGGTTGACACCCCAGGCGAGCGTTGCCGTGCACACAAGCACTTGGATGCTACCATCACTGAAGAGAGCCTGAACTGAATCACGGTCCGCAAGACTCAGACCAGCATGGTGAATACCGAGGCCGTAAGGCAGAAGATCTTTGAGGGAGGGATCGTCCACGGTCTCGGCTTCTTCGGCCAAGATGGCTCTGCTTGCGGCATCGCTTCGCAGGATCTGACCAATGGTCTCCATTTCAAGAGCCTTGTCCCTGATGTACTTGGCGGTTTTGGCGGTCTCCTTTCGAGAGTGGACGAAGATAAGCATCTGATTCCTCCGCTGTCCTACCTGCTCAAGCACCTTGTTATAGCAAATATCGTTCATCGTCTTCAACTGCTTGATAGCCTTCTTGTCGGTAACACCAATGAACTCCTGCTTCAGCGGGCATGGCCTATAAGACCCGTCGAAATGGAAGAGACCCTTAAGGGGATCGACGCGCAAAAAGCTTGCAACATCACGATAGTTAGGAAGGGTAGCACTGAGACCAACAATTCGCACAGGGTCACCGGTCTGTTCGACCTTGCGAATCGTTCTGCTCACGATGCTCTCGATGACAGGACCACGATCGTCGTGAAGAAGGTGGATTTCATCGATAACAACAAGACGAACAAGCCTTGTGTAGCTCGTTTCCGACGCCTTTCTTGTAATAACATCAAACTTCTCGGGGGTGGTCACAATAATTTGCGTTTCAGCAATTTGCTGCTTGGTGAGCTGCCGATCACCACTGAGTTCAGCAACCTTGATGCCATACGGCTCCAGTCGCTTGCCGAGGTTTCCGACTTGCTCCTGAACCAGCGCCTTCAACGGAGAGATGTAGATGATCTTGAAGTCATCCAACATGATCTCACCTGTTTCAGGGTTGCGGTTCTTTCCGATTTCGCGGAGAATGGTGAGCATGGCAACATTCGTCTTGCCTGATCCTGTGGGAGCACAGACAAGCATGTTTCCATCGTCATGGAATGCAGATGGGAAGCACTTGGACTGGACCCGATTGAGCTCCTTCGCACTACCAAAGCCGACACGAGCCCACTCGGGCAATTCGGTGGCCGGGATGTTCTTCTCGCCTGGCTCTCTCTTTGCCTGCGGAGGAGGCACATGGATCTCCTCGTAGCCCTTGAATGTCCGCTTCGTAGAGCCTTGTGGCAGCTTAACGTTGGGGTTCGTCATCAAGTGGTTGCCCTGGTGGAAGACGAGGTTTTCCAGGTTAATCAGCCTCTTCGGCTGCAGTCCCCTCACCAGTCCTCCCTCGGTTGGCTTCTCTTCGGCTTGTTGAGGTGCACTAGGAACATCCACATCCATCAAATCCAGCTTGATCTTCTTCTCTGGCCGACCTGCACCTTCAGAGCGAGTCGATTTACCCCGGATCTCGTCCAGAATCTGGCGATGTCCAGCTTCAACCATCTCACTCTCTACCAGGTGGCGGGCGTCTGCATCCTCGGCCACTCGACGCCAGCGAGTGACCCAAACGATCTTATCCCGATTGGTGACCAGTTTGGCGACAAGATCGGGGTTCTCGTAGTCGAACAATTCCATCAGGTCGTTTTCTACATCACGTAGAGGCCGCTCCGCGCCGTCCTCGCCCTGACCACCAAGAATCTCAAGTGCTTGGGTAGCCTTTTCGTGTTGTATGTGGGCATCAGAATATGCAGCACCAATTTGACGCTGAAGCCAATAGGCATCAATCTCCCGGGCAGGTATCGTTGATCCCTTGTCTCGTCGATCTGCATCCCGGCCCACGCCACCATCTATTACCATCTCTTCGGCCTCCTCGAGGCCTTCAAGATCTGCCTTCTCAGTGGTTGTCTCGTCGATTCCAGTAGCTTCTTGTTGATCGGCCTCTTCATCCTCTGACAGTTCATCGTCATCGCGTATCTCGTCCACAGTGCCCATGCGCTCGTCGTCCTCATCCTCCTCGTCGAAAACAACGGCAACACCTTGGCGCTCATCCAATTCACCTTCGCCTTCACCTTCCAATCCTTCGCCCATCTCTTCGTCTTCGTCCTGCGCGTCGTAGTCCGTAATCTTCTTGCCGAGGTTGACGAGCTCATTGAACTCCTTAGGGTTCATCGAGCTTCCGAGCAGATCGTCGATCTCCTTCTTCTTGTCGAAGTCTTTCATCTCCTCATCCTTGAGCAATTCCAGCACTGCATCAGCGGCACTTCGGACCACTTCGTGGGGGACATCGCCAAGGTGGGTCGCGGTCATGGTGAGAATAAGGTCGTAGGTAGCTCGGGTGGCAGGCGTGCGTGGACGGTACTTGAGGCCCTCAACAAGGGCATCTGCGGCAGAGAGAATCCCCTGGCCTCGTAGTTGTGCCGGTTGACCCCGTTGGGTCTTCCTCTGTTCACGGGCAAGCACATCCTCACCCTCTCGGATCGCACCGCGCTCAATGTCCGTCGGGCCGACGGTCTTCTTCTTCGTCTTTGGCGCATCATCACGCGCCATTCTCCCGCCCATCTCCCGAATACTTATGCGACCAGCGAGCGACTCTGGGTCTCCGGTGGGTTCATCGTTGACGCGAGAGATGAAACGACGGTCCGCCTGGAGAACCAGGTTGGACATCGCCGAGTACTTGTATTGAGAAATATTCTGGTCCGCCATTTTGATGGTATATTATAACAGAAACAATAGAACAAATGGTAAAGCGAACGTGCTGCGACGGTAATGTGTCGACTGGGCTCGGTGGAGCTCAGGTTCAGCCGGCGCGTCGAGACACCTGCGACGGGTAATGAATTTCGTGACGGTATGGGATCCTAAAAGGCTTCACAAACCTGGACCATCCTCCGGCAGCAAACAAGCACAGGGGTCGGCGCAAGGTTGCAAGCTGCTTGGGAGGAATTGGAGGAGTTTGAGTGAGTTGCGTTAGAGAAGTCGCGGGAAGTTCTTGTCAAGCAGATTTGCGTGGCAAGGCGGGAAGGTTTGGCGAGCGGGAGCCTGAGGTATACACCCGCTCGCCGCTTTTCTGCCGCGCTTCTCGGCCTGCCATCACATTGTATAGTTGCGTAGTCCCTTTCTCCCAACGCGCCGCAGACTACGCGCTTTTTCGGGATGATGCGCGCTCATGGACTACATATGTCCTATTTGTGTCACTCTCAAGCTCGTCTTATTGCTAGACCTGACATTTTCCCACCTTATCGTTGCTATGTACACAGGACCATATGTCATCATGCCCGGCGACCGTCCACGCTCCTGCCCAAGGTAACTTGTTATTCAGTGTCGCGGCGAAATGCCAAAACGAAGACTACTGTAAAGTTGAAAGATCTGCCCCAGGGTGCTTTAAAGCTGCAGCCTTATCAGGAAGTGGTGGACGATGCTCCCAAGTATCCGGCTGTCGTGCAAGGACATTGGAACAATATGCAGAAGTTCAAAAACTGCGTGATCTTGACTAGAGTAGGCGGCTTTTACGAGGTATGACTACCGGCTTTATGCTACTTCTACATCTATAAAGTCTAGGTCTTCCAGAGGGTACTCCTAACTAGTCTTAGCTCTATTTTGAGCAAGCTGAAGAATTCGCTCCGTTGCTCAACCTTAAGCTTGCCTCCAAGAAAACCAGTGCGGGCCCTGTCCCTATGGCTGGTTTTCCTTTCTTCCAGCTAGACCGTTTTCTAAAGATCCTTGTTCAGGACCTGAACAAGTACGTGGCTGTCAGCGAAGAATTCCCAAATGCCGCAGAAGACAAGCTCCGATCCGGGGGTCTTCTCTTCGATCGTAAAGTGGCCAGAATCATCACACCTGGCACATTAATCGATGAGAAGTTCATGGATCCCTCCGAGAATAATTTCTTATTGGCCGTCTACATTGATAAATCTTCGCTGAAGGAGCAGTTAATGCAACAGGATGCCTCATCCTCGCAACAGCACGTTCTTTTATCCGCGTCCCAGAATGTAGGCTTGTCCTGGTTGGACCTGTCCACAGGCGACTTCTTCACGCAAGTAACTACAGCACAGATGCTGCCGTCTGCTATCGCCAGGATTGGCGCCCGGGAGATACTTGTAGACCAAGGTCTTCAGGATGTAATCGGGCAGGAGCTGCAGTTATTGATTGGACACGATCAACGATTAATGACTTTCTTCCAATTTCCGAAAAAGGTTGCGCCCATGGCCCGATGGGAAGCTATGCTTGAAGCCCCTGTGTCAGACGCCGCCGCAGAAACCTTTACGCGTGAAGAGGTCGCCGCCGGGTATAGTCTCTTGGAGTACATCCGGGTACAGCTGCAAGGCTTGAATATGAAGCTTCAGCCTCCTCGTCGCCGACATTTAGACGAGTCGATGAGTATCGACCGAAATAGTTTAAGAGGTCTAGAAATATTGGAAACTGCCCGTGATGGCTTCGGGAAAGGAAGCCTTCTTCATGCCGTGCGGCGAACTTCTACCAAGAGTGGAGCACGTTTGCTGAGAGACCGTCTTAGTATGCCTAATAACCTCCCTTGGTTTCTATAATCTAACATTGTGGCAGCATCGCCTTCCACCTCTTTATCGGTAATCAACGAACGGCTTGACCTTGTTTCCATATTCATCGAAGACCGCGATCTGCATGACAATGTCATCCAGTTTCTAAAACGCAGCTATGATGCCCAACGTCTAGTACAGAAATTTACACTTGGTCGGGGTGACCCTGATGATCTAATCTGCCTTTCGAGGGCAATTGAAGCCTCCAAGGAAATCCGACAGGTTTTATCACGAAAGTGGCATAGCGAGGCTGACAGTCAAACCAAGCGCAGCATTGGGATTATGGTCGACCGAATCCACATGGATGGGCCTACAGTCTTAGCTGACAAAATACTGACAGCAATTGACGAGGAAGGACTGCTGCAGAAGCAACGCATTGAGGACGACACAGCTGCAGAGGCAGCACTTCTAGCACAGTCTGTCACTCTGAATGAGGGTATCCCAGAGGACATGGCCGCACTACCAAAAAAAGTCAAGACGAAAAGCAGTGATCGGTCTAGCGCATCTACGGATGAGGGGACGATTGCCGATACCTGGATCATGAGGCGAGATGCAAGCCCGGCTCTAAGTGAACTCCATCACGATCTAGAGCAATTACATACTGCAAAATCGGAGCTAACACAGCGTCTTCGCGAGTCGGTGGGCTCATCTGCGTTAACACTCAAGTGGACTCCGGGATTGGGTCACATATGCCATGTCAAGGGGGCTAGGATTACCCAAGAATCATTGGAAGAACTTGGAGTAACACGGAATGTCTCGTCCACTAAGTCAACGAGGTCGTTCTACCTACCTGCTTGGACGGAACTAGGCGGCCAGATGGACCAAGTGAAAACCCAAATCCGTCAAGAAGAACAAGTTATCTTTGAGCATCTGCGTAGGGAGGTTATCCTTAACCTTGTCAAGATTCGACGCAATGCGGCCGTTATGGATGAACTAGATGTCGCGTGCTCGTTTGCCACTTTGGCTCAGGAACAGCAACTAGTGCGCCCAATCCTCAACGAAGATAAAAGTCACAAGATTGTAGGCGGACGCCATCCCACAGTCAAGCTTGGGCTCGAGGAACAAGGGCGACGGTTTATCAGCAACGATTGCTTTCTCGGAGGCCCAGAGCGGATCTGGCTTGTGACCGGACCCAATATGGCAGGTAAAAGCACTTTTCTGCGACAGAACGCACTGATCACAATCCTGGCCCAGGTCGGCTCATTTGTCCCTGCAGCGTATGCAGAGATTGGCTTGGTTGACCAGATCTTCAGTCGCATTGGGGCCGCTGATGATCTGTTCCGAGACCAGTCCACATTCATGGTCGAGATGTTGGAAACAGCAGCTATTCTCAAACAAGCGACGTCACGCTCGTTTGTCATCATGGATGAGGTCGGGCGAGGGACCACGCCAGAAGACGGAACTGCCGTTAGTTTTGCATGCTTGCATCACTTGCATTATCACAACAAATGCCGGACACTGTTTGCGACTCACTTCCATGTCCTTGCCGATATGACCCACGACTTTGACGCTCTCGGCAGATACTGCACCGATGTCAAAGAATCCGCCTCTGGATCATTCTCATTTATTCATCGACTACGGAAAGGTGTGAACCGCGAGTCGCATGCTTTGAAAGTCGCCCAGTTGGCTGGACTACCCAGGGAGGCCATTGAAATGGCAAAGAACGTGCGTCAGCGATTCGCCAACCACAACGACAGCCCACATTGGGATGAAAATTCGGCACCAAAACATACAGCGAATGGAGCGTGAAGCTGTCTATACTATCAGTAGCCTCATAAATCATTCACAATCTATGTACATTAGCCATTTTGATAAGAAGGTACAATGAACCATATCCCCCGCAAGAGCTCCAACCCTTGCCATAAGCGTTCTCAAAGCTTCGCCAAAGCCTTCTTCGTCCCCTCACCCGAAACCTCCACAGCGATCCCCTCCCCAAATCTCACCTCCTGACAATCCTCATCCCCAACCCCATTTATAAACTGCACCACCACGAAATCCACCCTCCTCTTCCCAATAACCACCATAGGCGCATGCCACGTCCCAGCCCCATACGTAACAGCCTGACCACCCCTAGCGACAAATGCCCTCAAGCGACTCAAATCCGGCGGATCAACCACGCTCACAATCTCCCCCTCATCCGTCCTCGCAGTAGCCGTAGTGCCCTTCAACGACGGCGCCACAATAACCAAATAAAACGGTTCCTCTTCCACTTCGCCTCCCGCGCCTATCGTCTTCACCTGACTCGACAAATCAATTGGGGTGAAAGTCTGCGTAGTGAAGGGGTGTCTTTCCAGAATGCGCACATCAACTACATTCACATTCTTATGAGCGACAGTGCGTAGTTTGCGCGGAAAGCACGAAAACATAGTCATGCGGGCGGAAGAGGGCTGGCCGCTCGGAGCGGTTGAGTAAGCATCTGTCATTGGCCCGATCGGGCTGTACTTCAGAGCGGAGGATTGATTGGCGAGGACGGGGACGGGGGTTAGCGTCTTCAAGGTACTCTCTGGTGGAGGAGTGGTGATGTTGCGAGCTAAGGGGGATGTTATTGCTGTGCCGAAGTCGGAGAAGGCCTCTGGGGTGAGGGGAGCGGGGGTGAGGTTGAGCAGTGGTGTGGTAGTGAGGGTCGGTGGAGGCATTGTTGTATTGGCAGTATATAACTTTCCGGTTATTTGCAAAGAAAGTAATGTACAGTTTGGAAGAAGGATTGAAGTTAAGGGACCTGCCCGGATAGATGATTGAGTGTTTGATAAATGGGAATGAGAGGAGAAGGGATGAATTGAGGTGATGGGGTGATGATTTGTTATCTACCCCAGAGGGCATCGGGAGTCGCCGTCATTATCGGCGCTAAGATCGGCGGTCGGAAGGGGCCGACGTCAGATTGATTGAGTTGGAGAAGAGGATCAGAGCAACGTTTATCTGCTATAGAAGATTCTCCTACTGTTGATAACATCATGTGTGGTTCTTGGGCATCCCAGTTCTTGTTCTGGGCCTGTTTATTTTTGGGTACTTACTTCTTCCTCCTTACCGGAAGTTTAGCACTCTTTCCGGGCCCGTCACTTGCATTCTCGCATATTGAGTTGCGGGTCGCAATGCAAGGGATGACGGGCCTTTAAATGCTTAACAAGTGTCATTTAACGACCGCATTTATTTTGGAATGTCCCGGTTTCAATGGTTGTCACTCCCAAAAGTGATCTCTATAAGGTCAGGTGATCGGGTTCCTCTACCTTCCTCTTTTTCTTCCGTCTGTCTTCACCTCTTCGGCTTCGCTTATACAATGTCATCAATGTCCTCATAATGCCACTGAGTCTTTTTACAGTCAATCAATTGAAATCAGAGCGATGCAATTGATAATCACATCAAGTGAGTGACGGGTGTCGGATATTGGGTACTACACGCACAGCATCGTCACGGTTTAGCTCTGAGTATATATTTGGAGATAAACTACCTAAGCTGAATAGTACTAGTACTTATGGTCAGTCAACTGATAAAGGCAGGTGAAGGAATGAAACTGGAGGTCTCCACTATCATCTTGACACACATTGATTCTTCTCCGACAACAGCGATAGCGAAGCCATCAACTGCTCTACCATTGATGCTTTGAGCCCGTTAATATTTTGCCAGGATTCTTCAGCTCCTTCGGACGTGCAGAACCGGCTGAGTCAGCTAATGGACTGCCACGTGAGGCTAAGCCTCTGACTAATCGGGGCGATCCATCGGGGCTGGCAGAAAGCCAAAAAAGCGACGAGTAAAACCGACTTCACAGGAGTGGATCGGCAGTGGAATCTCCCGGTCTGAAAGCGTTATCGCGCTTCGCTTCGGCTCCACAGAGACTCGTCAGTAGTTTAGATTTTGGATGCCAGTTCGTCTGGGCATCTTTCTCGGCGCGATCTTGTCCAATGCTCTGTTGGAAAAGAGTGGATTCTCCCACTTGAATTATGCAATCAAAATGAGTGTCCTCATCAGCTATCAAATGATAGTCTGGAAACACAATACTGAAACCAGGCCATCATCGGGATTTTGGTCTGCTGTGTTTCTTGGGTCAATAGTGTGACGCATCAGGTACCGGAAAAAGAATTTCGAGCTAGCCGTAGCTGGTTTGAGGTCGGACTTAAGGCATGGAAAAATTATTCGGACAAGAAATGGCAGCTTGTTGGTTGACGTACGCTGGTGCGGTGGGTGACGACTCCGGCTTAGGCAGTCACTTTCTTGTTGGCGCCAGTTCAATCTCATAAGGTGAACTCTTTGCCCGCCAGTGCCGATCCAGTCAAAGGCGTTGAAATGCCTTCCCCAGTTCGCTAGTCTTCGCCTCCTGTTCGCTTTCGGATTTCCGTTCCTTATCTTGTTTCGATATCCTGTGATTGCGCCGTCGTTATCTTCCTTCCAATGGCGGGGAATCAGTGGCTAAGATGTGTGCTGGTCCTGGCCCTGGCGGTACTTGGGGTCCAAGGTATCAGTCTTGATATCAGCAGCGAGGGTAGGTGGTTCTGAAGCTGTAGTTGCTAATCGGGCCTGATATATGGTTCATGGCCCATTTCCCGCAACTCAAATGCAGGTGAACCTAACAGCTTTATTCACAGATTCGATCAAAAATGCAGCATCAATCGCCGCCTACGGCATGATGAAGCACTACAAAGGAAACGAGTCCGGCGAAATTCCGGGCAAGATCCCCAACACTTGGTGGGAAGGTGGCGCCATGTTCATGACACTCATGCAATACTATCACTACACGGGGGATTCCACCTACAACAAGGAAGTCATCCAGGGCATGCAGTGGCAGGCGGGCGATTGTGACTACATGCCGGCGAACTGGAGTAGCTACATTGTGAGTTCCTCGCTTTATGGCAGCCCCTTTCCCCTACTAATTGAGGAGTTCAGGGAAATGACGATCAAATGTTCTGGGGCTTGGCCGCTATGACTGGTGCTGAACTGAACTTTCCCGACTCTAGCGATGGGTACTCCTGGCTTTCTTTAGCACAGGGTGTTTTCAATACCCAGGTCGCCCGCTGGGATAATTCTACCTGCAACGGGGGTATGCGGTGGCAGATTTATACCTACGAATCCGGTTATACCATGAAGAATGCCATTTCCAACGGTGGTCTGTTTCAATTATCGGCTCGTCTGGCGCGCTATACCAGCAACCAGACCTACTATGACTGGGCAGAGCGCATCTGGGATTGGTCGGTCACGACGCCACTGTTGAGCAACTCAACCTGGAACGTCGCAGACTCGACGTCAACCACAAACGACTGCAGCACCCAGGGCGATAACCAGTGGAGCTATAACTACGGCGCCTACCTAGGAGGAGCCGCATACATGTACAATTACGTAGGTAGACCCACCGCATTGAGAGACGATCAACTCCTAACCTATCACAGACCAACGGTACCAGCACCAAATGGATGAACGCTGTCGATGGCCTGTTGAATCGCACCTTGAACAAGTTCTTCCCCGCAAGCCACGGCGGTGAAATCCTGACGGAGATTCTATGCGAACCGACCGAGGTGTGTAACGACAACGAAATCATCTTCAAGGGCCTGGTGTCTGCCTGGCTCGCCTACACAGCCTTACTGGTTCCATCCACCTACGATAGAATCCTGCCCAAGCTGCAGGGATCTGCCCAGGGCGCTGCCGCAACTTGCACCGGTTATGGTAACAATACCTGCGGTGTGCGATGGTGGAACAGTACCTGGGATGGCTGGAGCGGTCTCGAGGAACAGATGAGCGTTACCAGCGTCTTCTCGTCGAATATGATCGCCTTCTCCAACTCCTCGGCTGCACCGTTGACCTCCAGCACGGGAGGCAACAGCACCAGCAATCCATCGGCCGGAACCGATGACAGCTCCGATGACAAGACAATCCTAAGCACGATTACCACGGGAGACCGTGTGGGAGCGGGCATCGTGACAGTTGTTTTTGCTGGAGGATGGGTAGGGTTAATGGCATGGTTGATGCTCGGTTAATCATATTATTGGTTTTAATTCTGTATATATTGTGTAAATATTTAGACGAAGATATGCCTGCAAAAGCATCATGCAAACACTATATTAATATATAAGAAGAAGATTCATATAGCACTGTTCGGGTGTAATGTTTTCTAGAGAATTAGTCCAATGAATGCGCAGTGATTGAACATTCTTGTATGTATGTACATGAACTTGTATTGTAATTTCCAAAAACACAGTATCTTGTATGGTATATAGATTGAAAAAAGCATGAACTTTTAGACATTATCCCAAGACAATAGCTGTTGGTTGCCAGATAGATAATAACCAGACTAACAAGCCACGAAAACACATAGCACTTTTCTAAAAAACGGCCTATTGTTCCGACACGGGTTGCTTCTCCTTCAACCCCGTCTTTGTCTCCACATGCTCCTCGCTAAGATGCTGACGAGTGATAAACGCACTAGCAACAAACCCACAAGCAGCCAGACAAGCATACATTATCCACATATTACGAAGACTCCACGCATAGGCATCAGCCACAGCGTGTCGCTGGGTCGGATCCTGGACCGCGCGGACAGCATTGACATTAGCTGCCGCCTCCGTGCCGGAGAACTCAGCCAATAACGACGAGGACAGTCCCGCTGCCTTGAGGCCGTCTTGTCGCATGTCCATGCTGTTCTGGAACACAACACCCCCGAGGACTACGGACATGGCCATTGCGACGTTGCGGATGAAGCCGAAGGTGGCAGTTGCGCTGGCGGTGTTGGCTTGGGAGATGTTGCTTTGGAGGGCGAGGAGAGGTGGGAAGAAGAGCATTCCGCATCCCATGCCGGCGGTGATTTGGTAGCCGACTATTTTCCCGAGGGAGGAGGTGGCGCTGTAGTTGGTGAAGAGGCCCGTTCCAAGGACTACGAGGGCGGTGCCGGCCCAGATGATTTCGAGGTACCGGCCGGTTCGGTGGATGAGGAGGCCGGAGAAGAGACTGAATGCTGCTTCGGTTAGGACGAAGGGGAGGATCAGAACTCCGGAGCGGAATGGGGTGGATTCTTTGGCGGATTGGAAGTAGAGCGGGAGGTAGTACTCTGCGCCAAGGTAGGCCTGGTGTGAAGTGTTAGCAGTGTGATGATATGATGAGGTTGGTGCAAGGTCGTACAAAGCCATGTGTGAAGTCGACCAGGAAGCAGGCGACGTTGGACCGGTTCCTGAATACCCCAAGTGGCATAAGGGGGTACTTAGCCAGCTTCTTTTCACTGTAGATGAAGGCGAACGACATCAGACAGCCAAAAACAATAAGACAGATCACCTTGGGGGAGCCCCAGGGGAATGTGGCGCCGCCAAAGTCCAGGCCCAGTAGTAGTAGGATGATGAGTGCGAGCATAGAGAAGCTCCCCCACCAATCCACGGCTCTGATTCCGGCCAGGACCGGGGTTCGTGGATTGTGTATATCCAGGAAAACATAGAGCAGCACAAAGGCTGTTCCACAGACGGGAAGATTGATCCAGAAAATCCACCTCCATGAAACAGATTGGGTGAAAGCCCCACCCACGATCGGCCCTAAAGCGCCAGCAATTGCCCAGATGAATTCAATCAATCCGAGGAACAGACTGCGCAATCTGACTCCATATCAGCTATATACCAGGGTGGGAAGTTGTTAGACAATAATACCTGACGCTGAACAAGTCAGAAATGGTGATGGTGATCAGCTGGATGAGACCACCACCAGCTATACCTTGTATGCCACGGCCGGTAATCAGCATGGGCATACCATTTGCTTTGGCGCAGATGATCGATGCTACAAAGAATAGAGCAACGGCTGAGAGAAGGATAGGCTTCCGCCCCCAGATATCGGACAGATTGGCCCAGATATTGGAACTGGCGGCATTCGCGAGGAGATAAGCACCACCAATCCATACATATCCGGATGCTGAATGCAGATCGGCCGAGATCGTCGGTGTAGCAGTAGCCACAATGGTCTGATCCAGTGCAGAAATAAAGAGCGCAAGCTACTTCTTATAAGCAGGTTGGAGACTTATTGGGTAAAGAGAAAACACACCGAAAGAGCGAGCATAGTTGCAAAGATCTTCCAGTTACTGCGAGGTTCAGGCGTTCCAGATTCGGACTGGAGACCCTGTGGGGGAACCCTTTCTAGATCTTGTGTATTGGATACTATATTCTCCGAACCGCACTGGTCAGGTCCATAGTTCTCGTTCATGGTTCCCGACGTCGACAGCTCAATTGGCTGCTGAACAACACCACTCGATTCTTTCGCGGAAGTCGACGCCATCAGGACCTCTCTGTCACCATAAAACCGGGGATTTGACTCCGGTTAGTGAAGATCAACTGGAGAGTCGAGGAAGGGCGAAGTTGGATGCAAAGCGAAAAGATTGAGTCACGGCTGTTTGCTACGTTTGTCTGTGTCTTGGCCCGGCATTCCGTTTGCCGGTCGGCTCTTCTGGTCTGCTACATCTTCATACATTCATTCTGGGGCAGTTGTCTCTGAAAGAGAAATACGCAGGTGCTCAAAGATGTTATAGTAATGCTCTTCTGTGCTCTAGTGATGGCATAGAAGTAGAAGGCATGCGGCAATGTGCTGGGGAAGATCGATCCACCGACTTACTGACAGCCCTCGGGTCTCCACCTTCTGGCGCATAAACCCATGGGCAAGGAAGACATGCGCTGCAATACTCATTAGGGAATACGGAAATGTGCAATTACCGCCATTACCAGCAAGCTGGCGCGAGAGGCCGTGCATGTGTTCCTTATTGACGATCAGTGCTCCCGCCGGCTTTGTTCTTTTCCCCAAGATGCTCCGCCAGCTCCGAACGGCCTTTGAACAACCACAACATTGGTGTGCATCGGCTATACGGAAAGGAGTGCAGCGACACGAGGTGTCTACTAAGTCGAAATAGGCTTGAACTCCGCCAGCTCGTCTGTTGGAGGGATCCCACCAGACTATTCCTTTGAAGAGTTAGAATCAACCCCTTGGACCAATGCGGGAGACCCTGGAAAGTCCCTTCCCCAGTTTTCGGGGATTCTCCGCGCGTGGTCCATCGGCGAATGTGGAGTTGACGGCACAAATGACGCATTGGCGGCCAATGCAGAATCTACTAACTTGACGGCTTCGGAAAAAAGTAGGCCATCAAGCATCATGCTATCAAGAGCTTAGAAGTATTAGTATGGCCGTATGTCACTTCATCATGGCGTTGAGGTTGTTGCTTTTCTGCTATCGACCCAATTGAACCTCCCCAGTTGAAACTGCAGCTTAAAAATGGGGTTAAAAGCCTTCGGCTTCATCGTTGCTGCAGCTCAGCTTTCTGCAGCGACTGCAGCAGTATCTCGTCTGACTGTTGATACGACTGTTGGGCGACTGTATGGCATGGTCAATGGTTCAGCCCCAGATGTTGCGCAGTTTCTTGGAGTTCCATTTGCAGCACCTCCTGTGAATGAGCTACGGTTTGCGCCTCCCCAGACGAAGCCTGCAGAGGCTATCATTGATGCCACGAAGATCGGCCCATCTTGCCCGCAGTATCCATTGACTACTAAGACTGACCCGTCTGTGTACACGTTTGACTCTCCTTGGCTACAACCGTATGGACCGACATCAGAGGATTGCCTGACTCTCAATGTTTGGAGCCCATTGCATGCCGTCAATGACACGGACGAACCATTGCCTGTGTTGATCTGGATGTTTGGCGGCGGGTTCTATGAAGGAGGACTATTGACGAATGGTTTTGATCCGAGTAACTGGATCCAAAGGACACAGTCTCATATTGTCGTTGCCATCAAGTGAGTTTTTCTCCAAAGTGAAAACCCTTGGGGGATTTGTGATGCATGTTTCGCCTTGATTGCTTTGAAACTGATCCCTTGCACTCTAGTTACCGGGTCAATATCTTCGGCTTTCCCAACGCTGCCGGCCTGGCAGAGATCCAGCAGAACCTAAACCTTGGACTTCTTGACCAAAGATTTGCTGTTGAATGGGTTCGAGATAACATTGCTTCCTTTGGCGGAGACGCATCCAAGATAACCCTCTGGGGCCAGAGCTCTGGAGCAGCCAGCACGGACTACTACAACTACGCTTGGCCCGATGATCCCATTGTGTCTGGCCTGATTATGCATTCAGGCAGTGTCTTTGCTACCGGTTCCAGTGCGGACGTTGAGCATACGAACTTCACCTTTGTAGCTGAGCACATGGGCTGCGGCGATCTCTCCCCTCGAGCAGAGTTGGCTTGCATGAGAAACGTTAGCGCAGACTCTATCATTCAGTTTTATGAGAACTACACCTTGTACTCGACCGGTCCTACTCTGAAGTTCACGACTATTGTGGACAATGTGACCAAATTTGAGGACTACACTGCTAGGGCTTATGCAGGAAATTACTCTAAGCTTGTAAGCAGCTATCGTCTATGAACTTCGTTCTATGCTAACTGTATCACCATCAAGCCTGCTATTTTTGGCACAAATGCCAATGAAGAAGCCTCCCTGGTTGCCTGGGCTGGGCCCCAAGGTCCAAACATGACCTACGTCCACGAAGAGACTGTGTCCACCCATCTCTGTCCGGCAAACTACAACGGGCAGTGCGTTTACTCCATTTTTTTTTCTTTTTTGGCTCCATACTGATCGTTACCAATAATATAGTCTCCGCTACAACACATCCTCTCTCTCCTTCCGCTACTTCAATACGGCCAACTTTAGCAACATTTCACCTAGACCTTGGGAAGGAGCTTACCACAGCTCCGAGCTTCCATTGCTGTTTGGGACGTACTCGGAGTATGGCGGACCCGCTACGCCTTTTGAGACCGCTGTAGCCTCCCACTGGCAGGATCTGTATCTTGCTTTCATGCGGGATCCGGTCAATGCGCTCCCGGCGATGGGATGGCCTGCGTACCATCCTGATGGTTATGCGATGATGTTTGCTGCCAATGGGACCGTTACGAGTCTGCTGCCAATGAGTACCTTGGAGACCCCGTGTGCTGGCATTCCTGAGCCAACCATAGGATGAGAGCAGTAGCTGCGCTGCCAGCACGGGTTGAGAAAAAGCCGAACATGGGGCAGAAACCAAACGCATGTACATAGTTGATGGCTTATACTAAGTTTAAAACAGCTTGGTTATTCAATAGTTGCATCCTGAACCACAGAAGCGAGCCTATCGAAAATTTGTAGTATTACATCCACGGCACCCAATACTACATCCCCTCCCATCGCCCCCATCTCATCAATCTCCCACCATCGTGATTGAGTTGGTCTGGAGAGACTGTATAGCCTGGAAGTGCACGACGTGGCATGATTGATTTCTTCTACTACCACTTTCATGTACAGACCACCGTCAAGGATGAGGGTTAATGCAATAATGAACTGATCTTTGATATTTTCCTCCACATACTGTATATGTATGTTTTAAGGTATCATAGTAACATTTGCCTGTCCCACAAGACCAAATACTTCCATACAATGAAACACGACTTTCACATAACATATCTCCCCTATCATCAATATTTATATTTCTATACCCAAATATCGCAACCTACTCCCGTCTCGTGACAACAACAGGCAAACTTACCGTATGCGCACTAAACGTCTCCATCACCTCCAACTCCCACCCATCTTCCCTTAACGCGAAATCATACCTCCAGGCCAACGCTGCAATAACCAACTGCATCTGAAAATAAGCAATATTCCGTCCCAAGCATCCCCTTCCTCCCTGCGAGAAAGCCAGAAACCCACGCTGCATGTCACGCGCGTCAGGCTGCAACCACCGCTCAGGGATATAGCGCTCCGGATCGGCACCGAAGATATCCGGGTCACGATGGACAGTATACGTGGATACAGAGACAGTGGTACCTTCGTCCAGCCACTCGCCAGATACCATCATGCCTCCTTTTGGGACAACGCGAGGAAGACCACCACGGATAGAGGGACGAAGACGTAGGCCTTCGTCGATGCAGGCGCGGAGATAAGGAAGATTCTTGACGAGGTCGTATGATATGAGGGCTGATGGATCGGTTTGAGGTAAGATTGCATCTGCAAGTTCTGCACGAAGACGTCGGACTATATGTGGATTGCCGGCGAGGTACCAGATGATGCTGGTCAGGGCAATTTCAGTGTTCCCGCCGGCGGCACTGAAGAGGTTTTGGGCCTCTGTCACTAGTTCGCCCAGTTCCAGACACAGGGGGCGCTCGTGGTTCCTGTCCCAAAGGAGCGTGGTCATGAGATCGTCTAGTGGTGGGAGGCCTGCGTCCACACGCTCAATATCCATGTTTACTCGTTCGCGCACAAAGTGCGTGGTAATGTGTTGGAGCTGAGTGCCGTGCTTCCAGCCTGAATGCCAGCAGGTTAGATGCTTGAGCAGGGACCTGAGTCGTGGTGCCCATCCGAGGCTTGTGGAGATGTGCAAGGTGCTACTGAGCAGATGATGAATCTCGCCTGTGTACGGGGTCCCAGCTGGTGTTTTGATAGGGACACTGGTGCTGCCTCGCTCTATAAACTGGGGGTCGTGATGGAAGAAGGTGACAAAGATGAGGTTGTACATCAGGTGCATCATTATCTGCTTCATGTCCACTTCTTTTCCGTTCGCAGAGTCCAGTATGTGGAAGACACGCTGCAGATGGTCTTGAACCACAGGCTCGAGCTCTACAATACGTTTCTGGGAGAAGGCGATGGCAAATCGCTTTCGTTTGATGCTGTGAACGTCTCTATCCTGAGCGTCGGATACGTTGAGATGAGTTGAGTTGAAGGTCTGGTAAAAGTCATCTTTCAGCGCTGGTGTTCCGTGGCCGTAAATGTCACGGATTGCTTCGGGCGTTGAAAAGGAGATGTTGGTTGGGCCGACTCGGACTATGCTGCCGTATTTACGGTGTGCTTTGTGGACGGCAAGGGTGCGCGTACGAAGGTATTGCTGCAATACTCCCCAAAGATCGGTTATGGGGGCGACTGACACTCCCGGGAAGCGCTTCAGGCCTTTGGGGTCCCGCAGGTAGGTGTATATTGGCGCGAGGACGACCCTGAGAACGATTAAGATATAAACCAAGACTATGATCTCTTTGTACATGATGCCTATATGACAGATCCAGCTCAACAAGCAATATTTGGCCTTGGCCTCTTGCTACGCATCCAGAGTCCAGATGAAGCTGATATACTTGCAACTCTCGGCGCCGAGTTGCCTGATCGGGAACATTGCAGCAAGCCAGGGCTACTCCAGACTTCCCCGCAAAGGAAGAAAAGACCGAGCATGTCCTTCCATCAAACTTATTGCCATCGTCCTCCCGAATGCTGGAAAGATGCGCAAGAAGACCTGGTAGGTTGTCTCTTGACTGCATGGATGTATGCTGACCAAGAGAACGCAGTCTGACATGCAAATCGCGCAAGGTGCGATGTAAGGACCCTATGAACTCGGACCTTATGCTGGCTCTATAGAGCTGATCCCTCACAGGCGATGGTGTCCAACCAGTTTGTGGTCGTTGCTCGAAGTCTAATCGCTCCTGTCGCTACGCTCAACGTCGCTCTGGGGCCATCGCCTTCCGACATAGCAGATTGTCGACCCTGGTAGCTCAAGCAGAAGTGTTCACCCAAAACGATAAGAATAACGCCCCAGTCTCAACACAGCCCCCCGCATCTCCTCCTGTAGTGGCAGATACCAGTCAAGTGCCATCAACGTCTCCATTCCTTGCTGACCCGGTGGTCTCTGCTACCCTCCCCGTAAACGATAGAACCCTACCGCATAATGTCATACGCTATCCTACCTCCGAGTCCCAAGGAGCAGCATCGATTTCATTCCTCCCACGAACTCCGGGCACATCTTCGCCGACTGCGCCAATCACCAGGTGCCCTCTATTCTACAGACATGCGCCTCGTGCACTGACGACCGCCGAGGGCGAACTATTGCACTTCTTCGTGCAAAACATCGGACCCTGGGTACACACACCCATCTGATAGTACGATCATATCCTGACATTCCAACAGCTCGACGTTACTAGCCCCGAGCGCCATTACACATATACAGTTCCTCGGTATCAGCCAGTCCATATCCATCGTTAACGCAAACTTAACACTAACCCCTGAACCATAGACTATCCTTACAATGCACTCTACTCCACACAGCCATCATGGCCTGCTCCGCCCACATCCTCCGCCTCCTCAACCCTGAGCGAACCGAGCTATCAACCGAAGAAGACAGATACCAATCCACATGCATCAACCTCCTCATCCCCATCCTCAACGACGTAGGCTCAGCAGTTCAAGACGAAGCCGTGCTCGCCACCATCACCATCCTCCGCATGTCCGAGCAATACGACGAGTATCACGTTGATCGCCAATGCCACCTAGTCCCAGGTGCATTCGCGCACCTCGACCCTTCTGTGCAAGCATCAACTCGCACGGGGGGTCTCCTACAAGCGACCTTCTATTCCTACGTACGGGCTGACATCCGCATGGCCATTCTCGGCCGCTGCAGCACCAAGTTCTCCGTAGCTAGCTGGCCACTCGACGAGAGTTATCCCGAGACAGACGCTGACTGGGCAAATAGGATGACGTGGCTGCTCGTTCATGCTATTAATCACTGTTTTGGTCGTGAGTGTCCGGGGTTGTTGCCGAGGGCACAGTTAGATGAGCTTATTGATGCCTGGAGGATTAATGTGCCTGATACGTTTGAACCGTATTACTATGAGGAGCAGGAACGGGACTCCTTCCCGGTGATTAGGTTGCTTTGTCCGTGGCATAGTATGTTCTTCCCTCACACACCCCCATTTCCCGACTCCTTCATGGAGAAGAGAGCTAGTTACATGATAGCTTCCTTTCCACATATCCACCCAGCTAACAACGATCAATACTGAATGAGATGGAATAACAGTCGTCGGCCTCCAATTCTACCACACAGCCAAAATCCTCCTCGCTTCGCACTTCCCACCACCACACACTAACATCAACACGACCAACACCCTAACATACCACCACCATCTTAAATCCACCATCCTCCCACACGTCCACGCCCTCTGCGCGATTTCCTTCTCCAACGACCACTTCGGATGCAGGATTAATGCATCTCATTGTGTCGCTATGGGTGAATACCTAACCTTTATTTTGTTGAAATATGATTAAGTCTGGAACTAATAATGTGTGGCTGGAGTACAGGAGCACAATTCCTCACAGGACGAGGGGATCAGTGGCGCGTAGTGGAGTATTTCAGGATGCTGGGGACGGAGAATGCGTGGCCGAGTCGGGCGTGTTTAGAGATGGTGGGTGTGGAGGTTGATTTAGTGTAGGTGTTATATATGTTGGAACCTGTAGAGTGATCCTGAGGGGTGAGTTGGTTTGTTTGTGTCGATAGTCTTGTCTTTTTGAGGGAGAAAATTGAGATACTCACGGGATAATGGGTAGGAGGTATCAGGGGTGATAATGTTGTAAACGTTTCATGTGCTATCGGAGGGTTATGCACGTGCGTGCATTATGTTCTTTCGGAGAATTACCTGTCAGGTGTGTAGACTGTTTTGTAGATCGAAGATACTTCGTATTCGGGTTATGATCTGGATGACAGTCTGATACCTCAACAACCACCGTTACGTATCTCTTTCTATCTTATCATATACACCACATCACACTACCACCATCACCACCAACTCCCTATCCGCCAGCGGGAGGGCTTGAGTTTCTGAGAAGAATACCCTAAGCATAAACATGAAAAGGAAAAAACAATGCCAACCCTGACACCGATCTATACGCCCCGTGAACGTGACAACCCAATGAGCATATAACAAACCAAGAATAACAACCAAAGTGCTTAGCCCAGATACACACCTCACCACCTCTATTTGTTGTGTATCAAGAAATTGCGGAACGAATCCCAGTGATCGGAGTCGGCGTATCTGCAAGAGTTAGCATATACCCACTTAACTAGCCTATCGCAAGGCCTATGGTGAATGAATAGAACGTACATATACACCATACTGCTCCTCAAACTCGACATCAGTGTATCCGGGTGCCACCGGAAAATATACATGACAAAGGCCCATGTCAAACTGGCAAATACCGGCCAGGCATTACTCTCCATCTTGGATCTCGCATCCGGAGTAATCGACGACGAGAGTGGGTGCATGTTGGGCCGAACGGCCAGTTTGGCCATTGCGAGCATAACGCGCGCGAAGACGTAGATGACGATCTAGACTCCCATTAATTTTTGATTATCTCCCAGACTCCATGGGAAACCTACCTGCTGCGTAATGCTCGTCTTGTGTCTTCCAAAGACCACGTATCCTCCTACTAACCCAGCCATGAAACTATCATATCTGCCTTCCTTTCCGCCAGTGGTGGGATTAACGTTGCGGAGTGCGAGCATGACGCCCTTCCAGATGAGTGCGAAGGTAGCTAGGTTTCGAGCGTGTTGACGGGTGGCTTTTAGAACGAGTTTAACTTTCTCCCGAATCCTGAAAGGATAGTCATCGTTGCTGTTAGCTTACGTGGTTTTGCCCGGTGGTGACTGGGAGGTATATACATGAAGAGGGGAGAGAGGGAGAGAGGAATGCGGGCACTCACGTTCCGGATCGGAAGAGGAAGATCATTCTGCACAGGAAGCACATACTGATTAGCTCTGATCTATACAACCTGCTATAAGAACAAGGGTAATATAGTATGATATGCATACACTAAAGCATGCGGAAACCGCACTTTGGCACCGTAGACGGCGCCATTGCGCACACCTTTGACGAGAGCTAAGAGGGGCGCAAGATCGGGGTTTGTGACTAGCGAGTCAAGACGGGACTGTATTGCGGTCAGTATCATGATTATCTCAGGCTGGTATTAAACTTCAAAGTCTGGCTGTGTTGGAATGAACCACCGGCTTCCTACTCACCATTAGAGCATCCATCTTGTTCTTTCTTGTGATCGTCGGACCTCGGCACGGATCCGGTGAGTGAGCGCGGAGGGTGATGAGGGAGATTATTTCACGTCCGGGGAGCTTCCAAGAGCAGAGAGAGTATGCAGCAGCAGTCGCCGGGAGCACTGCTTGCTTGCTTCATAAGGGAGGGAGTGGCAGGGGAGCATGGCAAGTAATGATGGTGGGGGGAAGGAAAGGAAAGTCGGCATTTAAGGAAGGGAAGCAGATCCGCGACGAGCTCCAAAGATCCTCGGCATGTGAGAGCCGAACGTCATGTCACGTGGACACAGCAGAATACTTGTTTCTTCTATATAGGACAAACATATAGTAGCTGAGTTACAATGATGAAGATATGTTGATCATATATTGAAGAATAACAACTTTTGCATGTCTAAAACATCATCACATATCAACAATACCGGTCCGAGCGAGCTGCTTTGACCTCAGTCAAGAGAGAAATCCAAACCCCCGGAACGCCGATAGAGAGGTAGACTATAGTAGATAGTAGATAGACAATAGTAGACGACAGTATGCCCATCAAAGAAATGAATAAACTGTAGTGATCAAGCACATCAGGCCGTCTTCGCCCGTTTGCGTCCCTCATCCTCCGAAATCTCATCCACATCCATCATATCGGCATCACCCTCCTCATCATCCGACTCGACACCAGCACGACGCTTCAGACCCTTCATCTTGCGAGTCTGCAGACCGCTAAGATCCTGCTTACCCAGATGCACGCGACCGATCTTATCACCGATCGAATCCAGCCCAATGTTCTTCTTAAGCTTGATCTCCTCGTTCGGCCTCTTACCCTGCTTCATCGCCTCCTTCATGACCTCCCTCGGCGCCTCTTGCAAACGTCCGACCTTGAAGTCAAACTTAGGACCAATCTCATCCAACTCCACACGGGGCAGCTTATGCCCACTGCGCTTTGTCCGCAACTTATACCACCGAAGGTGCACAACAGGCGCCAACCCCTCCGTGGCCTCCTCCGCTCCAACCATCAACACGTACTGCAACCCCTCAACATCAATCTTGTCACTCGTCTCTCCCTTGAACATATCCACAAACATGCTCTTCAGCATAACATGCGCCGTCGACGTCTCATCGTCCCACGCACTGCCCGAGAACAACAACATCGGCCGCATGCCGATACCAATCTGCAGGCTCTCCAATCCAGCGGTCTGATCCTGATTCGGCAACAACAACAGCTCACACATATCGAGGATCTTGGAGTTGAACACGCGAGCCAGCGTCACGCAGTTGGGGCGCTTCTTGTTGCTGCTTCCGAACACGACCATACCGCACTCGTTCTTGTCGGCCAGAAACTCCAGGCTCTCAACGCTCTCGAACGGGTGGATGTTGGCATTCTTCTTGTGGAATAGAACCGAGTTAGGCCGAGTCAGCGAGTGGAAGGTCTTCAGCACCGTGTGCAGCGGTTGAGGGCATTTCGATCCGTGAAGGAGCAGAGTCCGTTTCGGGGGCTCGATTAGTTGCGGCTCTTTGGCTTTGAGGATGCGCGCGGTGCGCGCGTTCTTGGGTTTTCTATTTGAATACTTTCATTAGCCGCATCCATTATAGCAGTAGAGCATGATGTCAACGTACACTTCTCGGAGCATCTTGGCGGATGGGAAGAGATTGGGGCAGTGGAGGAGGTTGAGAAATGCTGGAGTTCGCTGCGGAAAATGAAAAAAGGCGGAGCAAAAACTTTTGGCGGATGGGGCTTGGCGTCGCTTATCGATAAGCTTATTGTCTCCACGCCAACATCAATGCTCCTGCCACTGAGGACACTTCTATTTCTATCTTACCTACTGATACTTTCGTTTTCAATGTTAAGGAAATACATGTGTCCTTCCTAAGAGAAAGCTGTGTGACATAACTATCCGTCACTCATGGGACACATTTAATCTGATCACGTGCGGTCACTACAACACATACAACATCCATCAAGATTAACAAAAAAGAAAAGAAAACTGTAAAATTGGTGTCTAAATCCAATTGTATGTGTATCACTAATATCTACTCCAAGCCCATCTACTCAGAGCATTTACTCCAACCGCAACTTCTCAAACTCGCGGATCTGCTCCTCCAATCGAGCGGCCTCGCTCTCGGCATCGCGGAGCTTCTTCTGTTCGGCCTCGCGAACCTCGGGCTTGGCCTTCTCCCATCCAGCGCCGCTGATCAGCTTCTGCTGGCGGCCAACAACCTCGCGCGCCTTCTCGAGACTGGCCTTAGCCTTGTGCTCCTGCTCAAGCGCCACCTCCTTGGACACGCGAAGGTAGACGGCCGCCTGGGAGCTGACGGGGGCCACAACGCAGCCCGACGGGGGAACGGTGTTCTCAGGGCCGAGCACGCTGAGTTCACCCAGGTTCTTGCCACCAAGCGACTTGATGCTGGTGAGCTCGTCGGCGATCGTCTTGTGGCTGGTGGCGTCGTAGGTCTGGATGACGACATCGGCCTTGGTCTTGATCTCATACTGGGCCATGATGGACCGAACAGCCTTGGAGGTGTTGAGGATCAGCTCGTAGGCAGTCTCAGCCTCGACGTCGTCGAACTCAGGAGTGTACTCGGGGTACTTGGCCTTCATGATCGAGATCGTGGCATCGCCCTCGCGGCGGGGCAGACGCTGCCAGAGGTGCTCGGTGACGAAGGGCATCATGGGGTGAATGAGGGTCAGAGCACCCTCCAGTGCGGTGTAGAGGGTCTGCTTGGCAGATTCCTGCACCTCAGCGGGGACATCATCTGCCAGGAGGAACTTGGAGTTCTCGATGAAGACGTCGCAAAGCTGGCTGTACCAGTACTGGTAGACAATCTGAGCAGACTGGGAGAATTCGCGCTGCTCCAGGGTCTCGTTCATCTCCTTGGCAGCCTGGTTGAACTTGTGCAGAATCCAGCGCTCAGACAGAGACTCCTTGCCGGTCTTGGTAGGGGCAGCCTTGGGCTTGAAGTTGTCGCCCAACTTGCCAAGCACGAACTTGGTGGCCTGGTAGATCTTGTTACAGAAACGGCGGTAACCGTGGATGACCTGGATATCGAACGCGATATCACCACCTAAATAAGAATTGTTAGCAAGATTTCCTTTGCGTAAGATATACTGAAAGACGTACCGCCAGTAGTGTAAGAAACCAGGGCGAAGCGCAGAGCATCAGCACCACACTCGGGGATACCCTTGGGGAAAGCCTTCTTCTGGTATCTGGTAGCAGTAGCAACCTCCTTCTCGGCGAGGTTACCGGTGAGCAGCTTGGCGTGGAGATCCTGGAGCTGGATACCCTCCATGACATCCAGAGGGTCAACGACGTTACCCAAAGACTTGGACATCTTACGGCCCTCGGAATCACGAATCAGAGAGTGGCAGTACACCTCCCGGAAGGGGACCTGGCCGGTCATCTTAATACCAAGCATGATCATTCTGGCAACCCAGAAGAACAGAATATCCCAGCCAGTCTCCAAAACGGAAGTGGGGTACAGGTTCTCCAGGTCGTGGGTCTTGTTGGGCCAGCCCAGGGTCGAGAACGGCCACAGTCCAGAAGAGAACCAGGTATCAAGGACATCAGGATCCCGGACCAAGTCGAATTTCTTGCCAGGGAACTTGGCCTCAGCCTTCTCGCGGGCAGCCTCTTCGGTGCGGCCAGTGACCCAGCGCTCACCATCGCTGTCATCGTTCTCCTCCCCCTCAATCTTGATAAAGTAGGCGGGAGCCTGGTGACCCCACCACAGCTGACGAGACAGACACCAATCGTTGATGTTGGTCATCCAGCGGTAGTAGCTCTTCTCAGCAGACTCGGGCTTGATGACGATCTCGCCCTTCTCAACGGCCTCAAGGGCCGGCTTGGCGAGACTCTCCATCTTCATCCACCACTGGGGCTTGAGGATGGGTTCGATAACATCGTTGGACTTGGCGCAGCGAGGGATCTTCATGGGGTTGTTCTCCCACTTGACATAGAGACCCTTCTCCTTCAGCATCTCGATGACCTTATAACGGGCATCGAAGCGCTTCATGCCAGCGAAGGGACCACCCTTGCTGTTGAAGGTACCGTCGTCGTTCAGCACGGAGATGAACTCGAGGTTGTGGGCCTTTCCACGGTTGAAATCGTTGAAGTCGTGGGCCGGGGTGATCTTGACGGCACCGGTACCGAACTCGGGGTCGACGTCCTTGTCGGCAACAATAGGCATCAAGCGGTCGACGAAGGGGTGGCGAGCCTTTTTGCCGACCAAGTGGGCGTAGCGCTTGTCGTCGGGATGGACAGCAATACCACTGTCACCAATCATGGTCTCGGGACGAGTGGTGGCGATCTCGATACGCTCGGTCTTACCATCGACATCGACCTCATAGCAGAAGTGAGTCAAGACACCGAACTCGATCTTCTTGTCGTAGCCCGGCACGTCGAGGAGAGTGCGGCCTTCAACCTCCTTGTTCTCGACTTCAAGGTTGGACAGAGAGGTGTTCAAAGCCACACACCAGTTGACCAGGCGGTTGGCACGGTAGATGATGCCCTCCTCGTGAAGGCGAACGAAAGTCTCCGTGACGGCGGCGGACAGGTTGGGGTCCATGGTGAACGCCTCGCGGGTCCAGTCGAAGGAACCACCGACTCTGCGAAGGGCGTTCTTAATGTTGGCATGGTATTCTTTCTTCCAATCCCACACGCGCTCGAGGAAAGCCTCACGACCCAGGTCGTGACGGGTCTTCTTCTCCAACTTCCACAGCATCTTCTCGACGACACTCTGGGTGGAGATACCGGCGTGGTCCATACCCGGCAGCCACAGGGTGGTCTTGCCCTTCATGCGCTGCCAGCGGATCATGGTGTCTTGGAGAGCGTTGGTAAGAGCGTGACCCATGTGCAGGGCACCGGTCACATTGGGAGGAGGAATAGGAATGACGAAGTAACCTTCGGGCTTGACCTTGTTGTCCGAGCCGAACTCGGGCTGGAACAGGCCGCGCTCCTCCCACCATTCGTAACGGCCAGCCTCGATAACCTTGGGGTCGTACGCATCAGTGGTCTTCTCCTTCTCAACCTTAGGCTTCTTCTCGGCCTTGGGGGCGGCGGTCTTCGCAGCAGCGGCCTTGGCCTGCTTCTCGGCGAACTTCTTCGCCTTCTCGGCCTTGCGGCGTTCACGCTCCACTATAGATAACCAGCGAGTTGTCAGAATGTTGTTGCACCAGGATGTCAGGCGTTGGCAGGACAGTCTGGTCCCATGGTCCGGAGGTTGGTTACATACGTTCCTTCTCGCTCTTCACCTTCTGGCCCTCGGCGGGCTGAGCGGCAGCATTGGCATCCTGGTTCCGCAACTGGTCGTCGGCCTGGGGAGGGACGTCGACGGGAGCCTTGGGCTCACCAGCTAAAGTAAGCAGCAGGATGGTCAGTCAGTCGGTCACATTGAGCTCCGCGGGGGTGGGAGGGAACGATAAGAGGGGTGGAAGTTGGAAGGCGACGAAGAACGTACTCGGGTTTTGGGGAGCAGAGGGCTGGGCCATTCTGGAAAATGGACGATATAGAGGAAGGGGAGGAGGGAATCTCCAAGGCGCCGATCGCGCCACGAACCGACGGATAAGTATCTTGACCACCGGTGACTCAAACGGCGATAGAGAGAGCAGGAGGGGGAGGGGTTGGGTCGTTGTGCGAATGCGGGCAATTAAATTTCCTGGCGCAGAGCAAAAGATCGGAACGAATCAGAGCATCCGGGTGCGGGGCCTGAGGTCTCTGTTTTCCCCAAACAGTGGAGACCACAGTCTGCCTTAAGTTGGTACTAAAGTAACTGCTTGTAGTCCCTTATGCACAGTGACAGATGTCAGGTTCTGACAGGAACTAGCCTCGGTTTTTATGTCGGACAGCGATTGGGGATTCTCAATGTCTTTATTTTTGACTCATCTGCTTAACTCCGCGGATGAAATCCTGCACGCCCTGCGCCGGTCTGAGTCAATGCTCTGGTCACGTGATGTCGTGGCCGGACCGTCCACTACTTTATACTATATCAGACAAGAACATTACCAGGATGGACTACGTATTTTCCCCAGTGACATCGTATAGTGCCTTTGGTAGAGCCTGTGCATACGTAGTCTAGTCTGTCGAAAGGCATCTTTGCTCTATGTAGCCTCCAGCACTCCTCGACCAGGCCGGCCTTCCAAGTGCCGGCCTAGTCCAACAACACCACCCATGGGGAGAAGTTAAAATCAGAATCAGATGAGCACCAAAGATAAACTAGTCCTCACGCCGGTGTCAATGACGCATCAAACTGAAATTGGCATGCAGATTATGGGAGGAAACGCCAGTAAAATGGCAAAACGCGATAGATTGAAATGCAACGCAGACACATGTAAAACGAGATCCCATCAACACCAGACCAACTAGTCACGCGGAACAACGGAAACGAGAAAGGCGCAGAGTATGGGAAAAGGTTATATGGTTACGCAGGTTCAAACAGGGGAGCGAAAATCCTTCCCACTCTAAACACCGTCTCATAGATTCCACTCACGGGGGTATGCCAAGAGGATTGAGTCGAGATATATTAGGCGTATGTCATCTGTCATCATCGTCGTCTCCGTATGCCATAACTCATCGCACCCGTGGCGCTTTCATTCATGCCACGACAAACTTCCCCCCAGCCCTTGCGGCACAATGTTTTGTGATGTTTTTATAGTATTAGATCCAGCATCCCATTCCAGACACAGACTAACTCAACATCCGAATCAAATCTCGTTATCACATCGGAGAACGACATTGGAAAGAAAAATGGCTCGCTACAGCGAGGATCCAGATGTAGGGGTATGATAATAGTCCTACCAGCACACCGTTCATCTCTAAGCGGTGGTGGTGTTGTTCCGGGCAGCCTGGGCCTCGGCCGCCCGCACGGGGGCGAAGTACGGATGAGCCATGGCCTCCTGGGCAGTAAGGCGTTCCTGGAATACGTCAGCAGGTGGGCTCTCCACAAACAGAGGGATGTCTCATACAGCATGGTCATAACGGAGAAGTTTGTCCAAAAAGTCAATTGCTTCATCGCTAACGAAGCGCTGGTTCTCAGCATTTACAAACGAGAGCCAAGGCTTCCGGGGAAAGCGGGAGAGAATCTCATCATATTGAGGGTCGAGCTCGATCTCATACTTGTCCAGGTACTCGAACAGCTCCTCGGTACCGAGCACCTTGGCGATCTTGACCAACTGGTCGGAGTTGCTGTTACCGTGGAAGAAGGGCTCTTTGCGGAAGATCATGGAAGCAAACATAGCTCCCAGGGACCACATGTCCAGAGAGTAGTCGTATTCTTGGAAATCAACAAGAAGCTCGGGACCCTTGAAGTAACGAGAGGCGACGCGGACGTTGTATTCCGTGCCCTTGTGGTAGAATTCGGCAAGACCCCAGTCGATAAGGCGGAGCTATCTCCATCAGCAGAGGCCAGCATAACTTTGGAGCGGAGACCTACCTTGCGCTTCTCATGATCAATCATGACATTGTGAGGCTTCACGTCCCGATGCATGATGCCCTTGCTGTGGCAGAAATCCAGGGCCTTCAGAAGCTCGAAAACGTAGAAACGGACATCATAGTCGGAGAACCGCGGGTAGAGAGTCCGAAAATCCGTGTTGTTGACATATTCGAACACCAAGCTTGGCGTCTTGCTTTGGCTGTCGCGAACCACGTCCAGCAAGGCGACCACGTTGGGGCCACCCGCCAGATTCTGAAGGATCTTGATCTCGCGCTTAATCTTCTTCTTCTTGACCGGCTTGAGTACCTTGATAACGCATTTCTGGTAGTTGACGACGTTGATACCCTCGAACACTTCGGAGTACTTTCCGCGGCCTGTTCCAAATGGTGGTTAGCACACAGAACGTACACGATTCATTCGCCGTGCGGCCGGGACGACGTTTTGAATGTTTGCGGGTAGATGACGGCCGGTCGTATTGGCCTTACCGATCTTGCGGACCACCTCGTAATTCTCCAGAACACCCCAGGAGATGTTCACACTGTCATAGTCCCAGTAGGACCGGGGCATATGTTCGTTGACATCGGCATAGACGCGCGCCATGTTGATGGCGGCTGGCAGGCAGAATCGGGGTCAGCCCACAATGAAACGTATATCGATGATAAAAAGCGGCGGGGTAGGGAAGGGCGGCGAGCGAAAAGGCGTCGTCGCGAGGGAAGGATTGCGATGGAGGGGACAGACAACAGCAGCTGCGAGGCCAAGAATGGTGGGGGCCTGTGTCAAGAAGGCAGCCGTGCTATCGTCCGAAGCCAGCGATTGGGGAGGGAGGAGGGAGGGAAGAGGTGAAGGCGAGTATAACTAGACTGACGGTCTTTGGGGATGGAGATCAGAATGGCTTAGGCTAGTAAGAGCGTTTCGCTCCGCCTTTGCGGTCACGGGATCCGTTCGTTTTGAAGGCTAGATCACCTGCCGGCCCGGAATATCCTGCATTCCCGGGCGATTTCTCGATTGCCGTTCTCGGACAGTTCTTTTGCACGCGATCGCTTCCTTTGCTTCTGCTGGCTATCTCCAACATACTTTCGGGCGCATTCGGTGTTTTTAAGCTCGTCGCAAACACCCAGAATCATGTTCTATGATCTCAACCTGCCCTATGCCTCGGACGATCCCGAGATTTCCAATACCTTAAGTTTTCTTGCAGAACGTGCGTCATGTTTCTCCCCTCGGCACAAGACCCGATCACCGAGCGGTCCCTCCCCCTTCACGGCCACATGAAGCGCTGACCTGACAACCAGTTGGTTACACCACCGTTGCTCTATCCCAGTCCATTAGTGGAAAACTTCCTTCAAACCCTACTCCCCCGCCTGCACCAAAGAATGTTCCCAAGGGCCTGACGCTCCTAACTCGCCTGAACCTGACCCTCTCCGACCCCGCGCAGAACCAGCGACTTGCCAGCCTGACTCAGGTTTATGATCTCGTCGCAATAAGGCCTACCAATGAAAAGGCGCTCTTGAACGCATGCACCAATCTCGAGTGTGATATAATTTCCCTGGATTTCTCCATACGACTGCCCTTCCACTTTAAATTCAAGATGGTGTCCGCTGCTATATCACGTGGGGTTCGGTTTGAGATCTGCTATGGACCAGGAATCACAGGGAGCGGAATTGACGCTCGCCGCAACCTAATCGGGAATGCGATATCGTTAATACGAGCCACGCGCGGCCGGGGGATCATCATATCGAGCGAGGCGCAGCGAGCCCTGGCTGTTCGGGCACCATGGGATGTGATCAACCTGGCGTGCGTTTGGGGTCTTTCGCAGGAGCGTGGCAAAGAGGCAATCTGCGAGGAAGCCCGGAAGGTGACCGCCTTGGCCAAGCTGAAGCGGACCAGTTGGCGAGGTATCATCGATATTGTGGAAGGGGGAGAAGCTAAGACGAAAGCGGACGGACCGGCGCAGAAAAAGTCCCAGGAGGCCACGGGTGACAACTTGAAGAGGAAAGCATCAGTGGGGTCGGAGCCAACAGGCGAGGAGGCGGAGAAACCGCTTTCCAAGCGCGAAATGAAGCGCCGGGCCAAGAAGGCTCGGTTGGAGTCTGCCGGAGCTTGAGCGAGTTCAGCTGAGGGAACCTTATGTGCTACAGCGGAGCAAGGGCGCGCTTGTCGATTGCTCGGATTGCTCGCGGATCCACATTCCTCGCCTATCGTCTGCAGGCTGACTCTAGGGGCCTTGTGCCGGTCAGGCTGTCAGCTTGCTGGTGCGACTGACAGTAGACAAATGACGAAATGAATCCCAAGAGAGCTAGCTGCGAGAGTCCAGGACCTCGGATATCATCGAAGTTACATGGACTTTTGACAGGAACAGACTCCTGACATCTGGCATCACCACAGCGCTTGAATCTATGGAGTGCACTTGTGTGCTCGAAGATTCAATACCGGTGTGATTAGCCGCAGCTAGCCTTACCATTAGACTTTAGGCATATTAAAGTCGCCCATGTAACGAATCAACGCTAATCAAATGACAAATTACCGCGTCCGTGAATATACATAGCGTCATTCTTTTAGATTAGGCACTCATTGTGCTTTCCATATATACTAGACTGCATCGGACTTCGATTCGAGAATCAATGTTCATATACCCGTAGCACTACATGAATCTTCACCTGTTATCATATATATACTTACAACAACTAAACCACTGACACAGCGGGATTCATTCCGCCGCTCTACTACCTGAAAACTACAATCTGCTATCTTACTCCCCGAACTACTGATAATAAATACAACTTAAGTTATCGCCAATAAAACCACTAAGCATGGGAGAGTATAGCGCGAATATTAAAGTAAGTTTTGTTTTTGTAGTAGCTAGTAGTATATACTACTACTACTACTACTACTACTACTACTACTACTTTTACCACCCACCTCCATTTCAATCAATTAATCTATCTAGCAAGAACAACTTGAAGATACTTGTGATCACCTGGTACTATCACTACCGTTTATTTACCACCATAAGAAGACTACTGAGTACGACTTGTGAAGTCTGATATCGAACAACTTTGGCTGAGGGGGTATTCAGATACCACTATTTGTTGAGGTAAAGGGATTACTACTAATGCTACTGAATTGTATGCTATTCCATCTACAAGAATGAACTGCATCATGAGGTAGAACTTTAGGTGCTACTAAATAGTATATATCAGGTAACTAATGACTATTTATTAATCAGCGATTAACAACTACTTACTAACTACTTTTCTTTCTTTTAGGCAATACTGGAAGTATAGATTAAACAACCCAAGTACTACTAACCACATAACTGTTCTTATAAGTTCGATGTGTATACTAGGGTTCAGAGTAGGCAATCATATACCCTGTTGATTATCCCTACTTACACAGAAAATCAACTACTGCACAAATATCTAATAAGCGGGCAAAAGACGATATAATATATGAATATCTTGCATGTTTTTTTATTGAATTATTTAAGAGACCCCCTCCTCATCATCCCCCAACACTTAGTCCAGTCCAGTACCTAACTCAACCTAGGAAATCATATACACTCAGACAAGCATCCATCCCCATCCTCACCATCCAAATCTCAACAGGTTCAGAACTAACTGGAAAAGAATCATATCTCATCATCACATGCAATGCATATCATCAATACAAAACCACCAGCACCAGGGTATGATAACGAACTCTAAAGCAAGAAGAACAAGGACAAGGGAAAACAAAGCCCTGTCTCCGAAACTCCACGCAAACCCAAACTCGACCAAAGTAAAGCAACCCAGAATCGACAACCCATCACACACAAGATGTATCGCAGAAAAGTATTCAATGCATTTAAGGCGAGAGTGAAATCAAGACGACGGCGCCGATGCTGTCCCGTCTAATTCAACCAGAACTCGGAGATCACCATCCATCCAGTCTACATTGCTAGCTGAGACTAGGGCCATTGCCCACTCGTTGTCATTTTGCACCGGGGCCAGTCCATCTGGTAGCCAGACCTTGAATTTCCAGGGAAGTTGAGAGACCCAGTCCATGTTTACTTCGGATGGGAGACCTGGCAGTTGGCCGGCAAATTTGCGGGAGATGAGTTGCTTGAGGGTTTCAAGATCGGTGCATTGGTTTCCGGGAATGTCGAAACGGGGATGCGTGCGTTTTCCGTCCTGTAGGATGTTGATTCGGAGTGAAACGTTGGTTGGAGGAGACGGAGAAGAGCCGGTGTTTCCGGAGACAGCGCTGGGGAGAGGCGGGAAATTGGGAGGAGGGAAGGGCTGAGGCTGGGGCACTGGTGCCTGGCTGTGGGGGGATTGATGGACATTGTGCTGGGTCGCTAGGCTGTCTCGGATGATTCGGGAGATGTCACGGGTGATGCTGCTGGCACTATCGGGTTGTTAGTGATATACACAAATTGTTGACTGTTATGTTGGGAACATACAATTCAATTCTGGCAGGACGGTCTGAATTCCCGCCAACACGCCAACGCAAGTCCGACGTGGCATCTGCATTCAAAATGCGATGCAAATTCTGATCCTCACATGGTGACGGACAGTCGTAGCCGCCGTTGTGAATGACCTGGAAGTGGCTATCAATGGCAGCGACCAGTCCACGCCAATCCGGCTGTTGGAGACCTGAGATGTACCAAAGGTTGTCAAGTTCATAATTATGATTGTACAGGTCATACGACTTCGAGAACGAATCCCAGTCAGCCGAGTAACCATCCAGCAGGAGATCAGTCAGACCCAGATCCAACTGAGACCCGGTACCGAGCTGCGGTTGTGGTGCCCCCAGCCCGGTCTGTGCAGAAGTATAATCGTCCGGAAGATGGTGGTGTGAATGCATGTGGAGTTGATCATCTGTCGGGGTGGTCGCGTTCAGGTTTTGCAGACTGTCCTCTGTCTTGCGTCTCCGTCGCTCTTCTGTGCCGCCACCTTTTCTAGTCTCCACTGCATACTGCCGCTGGCGCTCGTTTGTGACCATTCGGCGCAGCAAAGGAATAACCAAAGAGATGATCTTCTGCTGGTCCCGGGGCCAGATGTATGTCCTAGGCCCCATGCCCTCGTTGACCACATTCTCTCCGAAGAAGCGCTCACCATGGCCTTCGACCTCAAGAAAGTGACGCACGCAGTTCCACAACCGCAACTTAACCATCTCGGTATCACCCTTTCCACGCTGACCAACACAATCACGCCGTTCCGGATGGCGATCATCCAGCATATATGCCTTAGCCGCCGCCTGCAGGTGCAAGAAGTTTTCCGGCGAAAGTTCCAGCGACGCAAATAACTTCGACATCGGCGGACGGGTGTACTTCTTGTTACTCGACGGTTGGCGGAACAAGGCTGCAGCAGAATGCAGACCCACAGCGCGAGCTTCGGAGAGAGACTGCGACGGCGCGACGCCCAGACCCTCCCCACCGTAGTGATGCGCATGCTGGTGATGTTGCTGCTGCTGCTGTTGGTGGTGAGGATGATGCGTGCCAGCGAGGCCGACGGCAGCTCCCGCAGTCAAAGCCGGATCCAGCGCATCCTCATTCCTCTTCCGTTTCTTCGTTGGCACCCTGGTCAACCCACCGGAGGGCTGGCCATGTTCACTCATAGAGGTAGAACCAGGTCCGCGCATCTGCCGCTGCGTCCCCATTCCAGCACCAAAACTTGCATCTGCAAAACTATCCTCATCGATGTGGGTATCCGGACCATACTCGAGGTGATGCTGGAGGCCCGCAGCCCCCGCCGCCGCAGCGACAGCGGCAGCAGCAGCCCAGTCAGAGACCTCCTGACCGGCAGCAGCTGTGGCTGCCTCCACTAAGCCAGCTAGCTGATTCTCACTGGGCGCATATCCGCTGTTTGCGAGGTGGGTGTTAGGGTCGACATTGGCGGAGGTGGTCGGGTTGGTCGAGAACTCGGCAGCCGAAGTCGACGGAGGGTGTTGATGGTTTGAATTAGAAGTCGATGCCATTTCAGTTCGGATCGCGTGAACGCGTGAAGCGAGGAATCACTCCAAGGTACGTAAGCAAAGCGAGATTAAGAGAGCCACGCAGACAATAGAGCTATATCACAGAAGTGCCGCGCGGCGAAGCCGTCACAAACCCCGAAAGGCTACAAGCTCGATTAGTTGTTCCTATGTGGCAACCAAGCGCCAAAACCTGTTTGACAGGACCTGACGGCAATGTAAACACTCCGAAATAGCGAGCCGTCAGCTCGTAGTTCGTGGACCGCGCTTTGGAGCGTCCGTCGCGTGCGGGTGAGCGTCGACGGTGCTTGTTGACAGTCTGCCAAACAACGCAGCTTCTAGAAAGGACACCCGGGGCTCCCGGGCAGGGAGGAAAACACGGTCGCCTGCGGCGAACGAGGCGCGTGAGTGAATAGCAAATCCACAGCTGTCAACAGGAGTCAACAAAGTCTCGCGCGAAAAGGTGAGGATGGCGATATAGTTTGTATAGATAGAACTGTTAAACCCGATGACGCTGTTTGGCTGGTTTGAAGGAGGAGCAGACAGTGCAAACTCTGCAGGGAAGACGCTGTTGCACATTGCCCAACCCAGTTAGCCGCGGTGGATCCGGGTCACATGATTCATGCCTGGGTAGCCAGGCATCAATAGGACTGTCCACGCTGACAAGTGAAGGCAGTTAAGTCGTCTACTATTTAGAATGGCTACGATATCATATGCACTGTCTGTCTATGATAGTTATATAAAAGCTTTTCATTATTCAATTTGGAGCCTGCCAAACTGGTCCTAGCTGCAATGGATATCACAAGATCTGGCATAATCCCAGCACATCACCCAAGTACCGCAGGCCAAGAAAACATATCAAACACAATGGAAGAGAAAATTCGTATCTATACCAGGCATCACAGCATGCCACCTGAACCCCAGAAAGGCAAATATGAACACAAGAAGGTGAAGATGGTGGTATATAGTCCCTCGCGGCCAAGAACCGAGAGGTTATGAGGTGTTGGGGTTTGAACAAAGAAAATTAGAAAGGACAAGCATCGTCAATAAATCCTAGGCGTCTCAATGGAGAGAACACTTAGAATCCATCACCCTCCTTCCAAGGTCTTCCAACTTCGCGGGCGCGTGCTTCAGGGTCCTTGCCACGTTCCGTAGCATTTACCACCAATTCATTGATCAGCAGCTCCTCCAGGTCGATTTGATCTGCGAGCGTCAGGTCCTCGCCTGGCTGCGGGAAACTCAGGTGGCTTTCTTCGCCCAGCGTCCCACTCATGCGGGTCAGCTCGATCATGTCGGCCCGAACGTTCCATCCCTTGAATTGCTCCTCGAGTTCAGACTTCTTCGCATGGTGGCCTCGGAATGCGTCGTACTCCTCTTCGCCACCGAAGCAGATGCCAAAGCCATCACAGTAACAGATGTGTTCCTTGATGCAGTAAACATTCTCTCCAGTGAAAACGACGTGCCACAAGTACTCCCAAATTCGACCGGAAATGTAGTCACTGAGCTCCGTCCGAAGCATCCAGTCACGGAAATATACGAAGCGGGCTCTGGGAATGGCATGGATACGGTCACGCGACACGGCGAATTGAGCGCAGCAGGGTTGTGCCAGGACTTCCGGGATCGGGTCATCGGGGAAGATTTCCCCCCAAGCTCTGGCCAACATGACCTCCTCTTGCTTCGTTTGATCCTCCACCAGCGTGCCAGGGTGCAACCAGGCAGGACAACCGGGACTCCACGTGCATCGCAGATTCACGTAGCCCTGGCGGACCACCCAGGCGGGATTCAAACGGCGCAGAAGATCAGCTGCATCCCCGGCAAAGAGGTCATCATTATGCCAAGCGAACTGATGCGAATGCATGAAAGCGACGACGTCGGGAAGCTTGTCATAATGTTCGATGATGTAACTCAGGTAGACCATCACCTCGTGACCCTTATTCTTCGGAGGATGCAGAGGTGCTGATGGGTCATCAACCTCATAAATCGCTGTTTGCCACTCCGGAAGTTCAACCTCCATCCAGCTGGTATCTTCATCGGATGTCTTGGGCACCACGAGCGTCTTCGTGTATGTTAACCCAGAGGGCTTGGGGATGCCTGGGATGAAGTGTGGCTTGGGTGCATACGGCGTCCGAATCGCAGGCTCTTCGTGCACCCTGGTAACATTGAAGCGGACTGACGGCGATGGGGACGGAGTCGCGGCCAGTTCACCCAAACCGACGACCTGCGTCGCTTGTTCCCATTGTGACGAGAGGCTTCGGATGGCGAGGAGAATGAAAAGGATGAAGGCAAAGCCAAAAAGGGGCACAGCCCGGCGCGAGGAAATCATGGAAGATAGCGGGATATGTTGGTATGAAAAGGGAGACAAAATAAAGGTAGATGAACTGCGATTGGACGAAAGAGCTCAATCAGCAACGGCGCGAATGCGATGAGGTTTTGTTTGAGATATGAAGCCAGGCATAAGGAGTCGCTCGCAAGGTCTAGCAGCATCTATGCCCAGCACAAAAGCAAGGAGAAATCACCTACCGTGAATCCAAACACTACAGAAGACACAAAGAAGCCATGGAAGGATAGGAATTGGAGATATTGCACAGTCGGGAACAGTTGTCAAATCCCCGCGAAACTCCAAGAACCGAAGGGCGAGATGCGCGGCCACAGCCGGTCGAAGGTTCCACGAGCCAAAGAGAGAGGGGCAGGGAGGAACGAGGGCCGTTCGTAGGGCGAATTGATGCGACTAGGGACTGGACGAGGGAAACAGATTGGTCGGACAAGCCAGCTAGAAGGAGGCATACGCAAAAAGATGGCGCAGGAGCGGGTGGGAGACACGGGCGGCGGCGGAGCTGGCGTCAGCGCTGATGACGACGATCTTGGGCCCTGTCGAATGAGCCCAATTCCTGGTTCCCAGCGTGCAGAATGGTCGAGAGTCAAGTATAGATACCAGATCGAGAGACCCAGATGTGATCCAGCACCGGAAACCAGCCTTTTCTGTCCCCAGAAGGGTTACCGGCCACCGGGTCTGGCTGGAACTCCTGCTTTTTCGCATCCCGGAGAAATTCACGCTTGTTCCCCACGGGCGCAGGTTGGATGTTGGCCCGCCATTATGATTGGAGGCTGGCTGTCGCTGCCCCTGGATCGGATTTTGCCTCCCCGAGACATTCTTGTGATCGATCTGATGCACGGTGCTTATAGCCTGGGTGCTAACTCAAAAGAAAAGTAGATGGAATATGGATAGTAGGGAGTACAATCTTAGCTAGAGTTCTGACAGACGCTATGTAATGTTGCACCTACTAACTATAGTAACTATGGAGTAACCACTTGGCATTCCCAGCCAAGGTGGGTACAATTCTCCATGCATTACTGTCTACCTTACTCCGTAGCACTCGTAGTCTACAATGAGTTGGAATTCACGCCAAGGAATTGTCACGATCATGCTTCTAATATGTACAGAAATACACCTGGTTATTAGAGACCCTCCTATTTCGCTGGACAAGGGTTGAGAGGGCAGCAAAAGTAGAATGAACCGGCACTGGTGTAGTAGATGAAAATGACCACGCATGAGCCACAGTTCCATGGAATTCAACATACAGGCAATGGGGTATGAGTGGGAGCCGCTTCAAAACGCCGGTAAAATGGACAACTTCCCAATAAGATGGGGACAACACCAAATGAGATGATAATACATCGAACCAAGATAGAAACACCAGGTATGGAAATGGAAAGAGAAAGAGAAAAAAGGAAAAAGATCGCAGAGAGGAGAAAGAGTCAAGGAAACCCATCATCACGTTTCATCATCAACTACATCTTCCACCGTTGCTACCCGTGCTTTCCCCTTCGAGCCCGAGTCCGATTCCTCGGCGTGACTCGCGCCGTCAATGCCGTCGGCGGTAGTGCTCTCGCCGTCCATCTGGGTCTCGGGCGCTAAATCAGTCCATTGTTGGGAGAGTGGTTCCACGCCCGATCCAGTAGCCGTCGATGTTGCTCCCGATTGCCAGTTAGGCAGATCCTGGGACGTGGAGGGCTCAGTGGCTGCCGCAGGCTCACTGTCTTGACTGGCAGCTGGAACAGTTGCTGTCGGGAGAGGGACCTGAGAGTCTGATGTAGGGTCAGACGTTTGAGTCGTTTCAGTTTCAGGAACAGTAGGGGTGGGACGTTGTTCTGTTGGTTGACTGGTACCCTGCTCTGGGGAGTGAAGGGGGATGAGAGACCATCCTGCAGGGAGGCTCAGTCCCTCGGGAAGTCGGCTATCTCCGGCATTCATGGCGGGCATCTGTGGGTCCGAGATGAACTGACGGCGCATAGTAACAGAAGAAGTCGAGGACGAAACGGCCGGAGAGTTCTGGAACGCGATATTTTGTGGGGTAGTGGGATTAGCCTGGAGATTGCGAAGCCGCTGGAGTTCCGTCTGCAGTAACCGCACCAGATGAAGCTGGTCGGCAGTGACACGCAGCGTTTCGATCTCCTGGACAATCTGTTGCTCCATCTGCTGCAATTCGGCTTGCATGTTGGCCACGTTCGAGGCAGGGTTGGGGGCAGCGTGCGGGGCTGGCACTGGAAGAGGCCGTCCGAATCCGAACCCGAAGCCAATCTGCCTGGCATTCGGGGCATTGACGTTGTTGGCCTGTGGCACGGGCGCATTGCCTTGATGGATCTGCTGGTGAAGATTGTGGAAGAGGTCACCCCTGCCCGCGCCGAAACCAACTCTGAAAGGCCCAAATTGGTAAACACGCGCTCTGGGTAGTCCGTCTGCTTGTCCATCTCTAGCTTGGTTGCCAGCTGCCATGTTTTGTGCACCAGCATTGTTCTGGTTACCACCGTCGCCAGCCCCCCGGGCCCGAGGTGGCGCAATAACTGGCCGTCGACAGGTGGGGCAGTTCTGTTGTCTCTCAAGCCAGCTCCGAAGACAGGCAAAGTGTAGAATGTGACCACAAGGCAGTTTCTTTGGGCGCAACCGCTCAGAGACCCGGTTGCGCTGTTGCGCGCCCGCCGGCTGGTGCCAATGGGTCATTTCTTCGCGACAAATGATACAAACCTCCTCACGGGCAACTTCCTCGGCGGTGGCATCGGGATAGCGTTCGTTCATGTCGCGAGTAGCGTTGCGGTAGCGCACAAAATCCATGATGCGCCGTCCGAAAGACCGAATAGTAACGACGACGTCGCGCAGAATATGTAATGGAAGACCGTAGAATGTAAATAGGATGGCAAAAAAGGTGAGATATACGGTGAGCTTGAGGAAGTCGGTAAGCAGGTCGAGGTAGAAGATCCAGCGGCCCTTTTCTTCCCACCCAGGCACATCCAATTCCATCTCGTCAATATCGTTTTCATCCGGCAGGTTGGGAGCATCCCCAGTCTCCCCCGCCTCGGCGTACTGGCGCAGCGACTCCTCCCTGGCATCTCTAATTTCGCGACGGCGCTCCTCGATTTTAGCCTTCATCTGGACATGGGTAATGTAGATCTCGACCAATGAAATGACGTAGCGGGCGGCAGTCGAGCTGGAGAGGATGGTAAGAACGGCGAATTCGAAGCCGAACATGACCATCATATCGGGCCGTGCCTGTTCGAGAACGGTAAGGACGCAGTATCTCAGCATGAGCGAGTTGAAGAGAACTGAAAGGAGCAGCGAGGCTGCAAGTCGGATGTGGAACAATCGCGGATTCGCTGGGGGTTGTTGCTCAAGAAACTCGACCCGACCCTCGCCGATCCAGCCCCAGACCTTTCCAACCAGCAATGAGACGAACATGACTAGGAACCAACCGCCTAACTCTCCTCTGAAAATCGTCATTGCCAAGCATGTCTCTGTTACGGCGAACCATGCTTTCTCGTAGAGCTGTTCCGTTTCGATGGGTCGAAGGGGTCCGTAGAGGAGACGCTGAAGCCAGAATAAAAAGAACCCGACCGCTAACAGGCTAATGTTCATCAAAATCTAAGCAAAACCACGTTAGCGATGATATAGAAGAATCGGGACGCTTCCAACGTTGGGTGCGCGCCGAGGGGGGCCTTGTTGGAACCGGGGGCGGGGAAAGCTTACCATGAGATTTGCACTGCTCTGCGAGAGGTATACGCATGCAGCATAGAAGTTAGCTCTCTGATGCAGCGCTTTTAGGAAGACGCCAGTGGCCAGGGCGGCTGAGGCCTATGGAGACAAGTCAGACTGGATCTACTACGGAGCAATTTCTGAGCGACATACCCCAGCATACACGGCCAATCTCATGGCGATGGGGAGAGGAGGGTGGGCGCAATGCCCGCTGTCATGAACAAGGGTGTAGCAGCTATGCTGGTGAACTCTCTAAAAGAACATTGATAGGACGTTTAGAAAGAAGGGGGGAAACAGAAATCACTGAGAGGGAAGGAAGATGAGGAAGATCGCGTGGAGAAAAGAGTCAGGATGGGGGGAAGAATGGATGGATGGATGGATGAATGAATGGAGATGTTCTGGACAGCTAATCTACTACTCGGTATCGCCCGGTACCTGGAACGGCGTAATGTTACCAATCCTGGAGTCACCGCCTTGGCAGCTGACTGTCTATTGCTTCTTTCGGCGTTTGCTCTTCGTTCTTCTCCATGCTGGATGAATTGATGATCGACTTATCTACAATTGGGAAAGGGAATGATGGGATCTGTTAGGATAATGCAAGTCCCGAGACAAGATACGAACTTTGTGTAGAGAAGTCTGAAAGCTTCTCGAAGCTTATTATTGACGTGTTACTCGTCTTCCTCTCCACTTGATCAGGTGACAGAGAGCTGGCCGGCATCCGGTGTGAAGGCAGCTCCGTCATCGGTCACCGATCATCAGCTTCGATGGATGAAAAGCCCAGATCATATCAATCAGACAGTATAAATAAATACTGGGCAGGCTCTGAATAAAACCCGAACAGCTCGACAGAACCGCTCCATTAGTTTGGACTTTCATTCAAGCCGGAATGAGCTAAAGTTCTCTCTCCCCTGTCTATCTCACCATGGTTTCTCCACGGACACTATTCACGGCCAGCCGCGTGCAAACATGGACCTACCTGCTTGGCGTGTGTCCATTCTCGATCGCATTCCTAGTCTTCATCAACTCGTCCATCTCATTTGTCGTCACGGAATTAATTGGACTCCGTAATGGAGAAGGTGATGCGGTCGGAACCTTGGGCTTTGCCGACGAACTGCTGGCCCTGGTTGCCTGCCCCTTGTGGGGAGTGCTGTCGGATCGCATCGGCGTCCGTCATGTAAGCGCTCATCCGTTGTTGCTACATTCCCGCCCCAAAGGCCAGTTCACTTGTAAATTTTCTCATACATTGTATCTTTTACACAGGTCTGCACTACCGGCTATGCTATCGTGGCTCTTGCCTTGGTACTCTTCGTCCAGGCAAAGAATGTCTACCCCCAGTTACTCCTGGGAAGACTGTTGTTCAGTCTTGGAGGCGCCGCAGTATCAACGATGGTCACGGCGGTTCTTCCAGCCGTAGCCGGCTCACACTCGTCGTCACAGCATAAATCTACATCAGACTCTCGGACGAGTACGAGCTCATCCTCCCGACTGGCTGGATTTGTAGGCATGTGTGCGGGATGTGGTGCGCTCGTTGCTCTCGTTGTCTTCCTGCCCCTTCCAGCTCGGTTCCAGCAATGGGGTCTCTCACCAGCAGAAGCTATCCAGCGCAGCTACTATCTCGTGGCTGCGGTATCTCTAGTTATCAGTATCCTCTGTTTCTTTGGGCTGAGGAACCTCCCCGGAGAAGAGGGCAAATCATGGAGCGTGTTATGGTCCGCACGCCGGCGCGGGACGCCGGATAGCGGCGAGGCGTGTTCGTATGCTCGCAAATTCCAGTTGCCTTATCTCGAGCAGCTGGGCATTGCGTTCGCCTTGGGGTTCCGGAATTCAGATATATTTCTAGGTTACTTGGGCGGTTTCGTGGCGCGTGCGTCGTCCGTGGGGATCTCGCTGTTCATCCCGCTCGCTGTTAACCACTATTATCGCATGTCGGGGCTGTGCGGGAGCCAAGATGGCGAGGCTGAGAACCCTGGCGATTTAAAGAAATCATGCCATAAAGCCTACGTGCTCGCTTCGATTTTGACAGGGGTCTCTCAGCTAGTCGCGCTGCTTGCAGCGCCAGCCTTCGGCTATCTGTCGGAGCGATCGCGGCGCCGTCACGTGCCGCTTTTGGCAGCTTGCTTTGCAGGCTTTGTGGGCTATACCACCTTTGCCTTGCTACCGAGTCCGGAATTCAATGGGGAGTATGGCAGCCCCGGTGTATTTGTAGTGATGGGCCTCGTTGGTATCAGCCAGATTGGAGCGATTGTCTGCAGTTTATCAGTACTGAGCAGCGGCATTCTCAGTTTGAGCGAAGTAGGGAGGATGGACGACCAGTTATGGAGTACCCCGAGTGAACCCAGCGAGGATGAGGGTGAGGATGAGGATGAAAATGAGAACAACAATGAGAACAACCCAGTCGACGACGAGGAAGAGGAGCACGGAGAAGACCGACCTCTCATGAGCCATCGTCCCGGCCGGAAAGAGCGGCACCTTTCGCACTTGAAGGGATCAATCGCTGGGGTGTATTCCCTGTACGGTGGAGCGGGTATCCTGCTCTTGACCAAGCTGGGTGGGCTCTTGTTCGATGTGCTGTCGTCGGGAGCACCGTTCTACATCATGGCTGGGTTCAATGGGGCATTGCTGCTGGCAGGCCTGGTGAGTGGATTCATTGGGCACTCAAGATCCGCTGGACCAGCTGGGTTCGGTGTGTAGTAGCGTCTCCATGGTTGTGTGTTTCTTTGTGTGGAAGACAGGGATTCTATTCATTAGCCTGGCTGCTAGAATGTTTAGTATGGGTTTGCTTAGCGTGAACAATAATAAGCCGCAGCTGGCGCATGTAGTCTACCGTGGCTCGGTTCGACTAAACATCTCTAATGAGTATTTGCTGCAGCGCTTTGAAACGAAGAATTTCGGCCCCCACGTCCGGCCCCAGTTTGGCTGCCGTGCCTCCGTTTCAGTGAGAGATCAGGAGGTTGAGATTGAACAAAAAGGAAGACTCATGTAGAATCGAATCACCTCTTGATGATGGTGGGTGCGGAAGAAACACTTGCCATGACCTTGAGGGAGATCCTCGATCCATCTAATTTCCCCGGCTCCATCAGCAGTTCCACCAGACAACAACCACTACCACCACCACCACCACCACATCCAAGAACTTCCGTCCGTCAGCGCTTACAGGTTCTTCTTTCTCTAGGCTGAGTTGTTAGCCTCTCAGCGTCAATTAGTGCGAGAGGGTCTGCTTCCTGACCATGGCCAATTGGGCAATTGCACTGCGGTGTTTTGACTGCGCCCCCAACAGCGCTTGATGCCAGACCCTGTCCATCTCCATCCCTCTCAGCCTCGCCGCCATTTGCCCGTCTGCCTTTCCAACACGCCAGGGGACAGAAAAAAATATGGATTTCGCCCCCATTGCCCTGGACCCCATTCTGGCGGGCCTTTATTTACCTCGTCATGCCCAGCGAGCATGTTCCAAGACAGTCTCAATCCAAATCAATTCTTCCATCCTCCTTTTACTCCTCTTTCTCTCAAGTCTTACCCTCTCTCCTCCATCCCTCATCTATACAACTCTATATACACTCCTCCCTAATTAAACCATATAATCACACACCATGCGTCTTCAATTGACTACCTCTCTGGCCCTCCTGGCCACTGCCTCCACCGTTGTCGCTGACGATGTCGTCTCGGTCCTCTGGCCCTCCTCCGCCAGCGGTGAGAACTACAACGCCAAGCTGATTGGAACCGTACGTCCTCTTCTCTGTCCTATACTTCCCCAGATCTAACTCCTATCCAGACTGGCGGCGACCTCACCACTCTGGTCATCAACTGCCCCGCCACAGCCAGCGGCTCCGTGACCAGCGCTCCCGCTGCCACCGCCGCAACCACCAGCGCCGCCGTCGTCAAGCGTGCTACCACCGCCTCCAGCTCGGACGATGACGATGATAACTTCAACGATAGCTGCAATGTCCCCGACAGCGGCGAGACTCTGACTGTCGGCAGCAGCACCTGGGCCTTTACTACCTCCGGTACCGCCTTGTAAGCTAACCCACATGCGTGACCCCAAACCCGTAAACCATATGTATACTTACGTATAACAACAGCTCCGAAGAGGCCGCTTGCGCTTTCACCGGCACCACTGTCGCCTCCTGCGCCTTCACCTTCAACATTGACACTCAGACTTCCTCCTCCAGCGGTGTTACCACCACTCAGCTCAACAAGGTCCCCATCACCATCACCTCCACTGTCTCCGCCTCTGCCACTGGCTCTGCCACCGGTAGTGGCTCCACCGCCTCTGCTACGGGCGATGCCTCTGGCTCTTCTGCCTCCTCTACCGGCGCTGCTACTACCACCAGTGACAGTGGTGCGTTCGCTACTGGTGCTAGCCAGTGGGTTGCCGGTGGTGCTGCCATGATGGTTGCTTTGGCTATGGCTTAAGCTAGCTCATTCACATACATATATATATATATGAATTGAGTTGAGGAAGTTGATGTGAGTGGTGTTCGTGATTTGGAAGCAAAGCGAGTATTATAGTATATCAGGAAGGATATACACACATACACTATATCAGCATATAAACTTCTGCATCTAGACCTGCGCGCGCGAGCTGGATGGAAAATGAGGCGTGGTTTGATTCATGTATCACAAGTGAAGAATGATTTTTCCTTTTTCTCTCTTTTTTATTCTTTATGTCTATCTATTTATTACTATTCCCCTTATTGATGTGTTTATTATGATTCTAATCACTCAATATTATTATGTCAAACATTATCATACAGATTGAGACAAGATGTTTAGTAAGTAGGTATAGCTGCGCTCTGTAGCATGAATACTTAGATAATGGGGTGTATTAAGGTCTAAGTTAACATCAGCATGTCCTAGACTTCTCCCTAGTACTAGTACTACTAATATACAGCAAACCACAACGACGAGACGATAGACGGGAGCATACACACTATCTATACACGTGCAGAACTAGAGTGTGAATACAAACTAGACCTACTTGCTCACAGAACCGACAGGATGGAGGCTTTACTAATACTATTAATCATGATTTATTTGGGGTGTTCTCGGAATCCTCCGGCTCTAGAAAGATCCAGGGCCCCAACGAATAGGAGGTAATCAATCTTCTTATTAGACTACAACCTCTAATTGGAGGACAAGAAGAAAGGCTTGTTCTCCAAGAAACTGATTGCTACGAGTGATCTATCTCACCTGTTAGGTTTCCTCTTATTGACAAGGTAAGAAATAAATAACGGTTGATGTACATCCTTACGTGAACCATTCGAGGTTGTCGTACAAGACGAGGAATTTTGTGGCTAATGGTGCTTTAATAATCTTTGTCGTATCTCATTTACTGGCCGACTGGCCGACTGGCTGGCTAGCATTACATGACTCCCGGACCACGAGGAAGGAAATTGCCAAATGCCTCCCCACCCTTTCCCCGGTCGTCTTTCGGTCGTCGCTCATCTGCGCGGACCTCCAGTCCAGCCTGGATAATGTTGGTCCGCAGAACGCGAATATGTGCTTCGCGGATGTAGTTATCCAGGCTGTCCAGGATGGACTGCTGGACGTCAGTACGCAGGTTGACCTGGTTGGAGACCAGCACCTTCTTTTCCAAGTCGATGCGCGCGTCTAGGGTACCATCCTGAATCAGTTCGATGAGTTCCTGCACGAAGGGCGAGTTGGAGTCCGTAGGGTCGGCTTGGCCGCCTATGACTCCCGGGGCGAACATTTTCGTCATGGATTCGAGGGTCACGCGGCTGAATGGTACGAGATATTGTTGGATAGACTTGGTGCGGATGCGGGTGAATAGTGTCTTGACGTGGCGCTGTAGATGGACGTCGAGAAGGTAGTCGACCTTGTAGGCTTCTAGGATTTCGAGACAGGCTCGGAATTTAGAGTTGCAGAAGAATGAGATCGCCCGGCGGATGTGCGGCTCCAGCTCAAGGAAGTTGCGGAACGAGCTGTTGTCGAGCACGCGACGTTGTAGCTCATTCCGGTCCATTGATGCCAGGGCGCAAAGCCCACCGTATACTGCAACGTCGTTTGAGGTGAGCACTTCGTTGTAAGAGTCCCCTAAGCTCGGCTCGGTGGCCAAGAAGCTGTTGGCAGCATCCACGTATGCACCGGAGTGTAGTTGGGAGAGACCCAGCGCAGCAGACATCTTGGGCTGGTTTTTGGCTTGCTCCTCTGGCTTCGATTGCAGGTTGCGTAGCCGGTGCACATTCGACTGCACACTAAGCCAGTCGCCGCGTTCAATTGCAACATTAATAATTTTGAACAGCATCGACGCAATATGGGTTGGTGTGGTGCAATAGTCCCTCATACGAGAGTATGCTTTGGAAGCCGACACGAGGTCGCCTATCTGATTGTAATGTTGCCCGAGGTCTTCGTTGCCCATCTATAAAGCAATTAGAAAGAGTTTGTCGCCCTGCCAAATACGTTGTAACGTACCCTTATGCTCTCTTTGATCAAGTTGTTCTTGTAACCTCTAAGCTCGTGCTCTAGCCGATCTGTTTCCGCCTTGACAGACTTCTTCATATGATCCACCCAATTTTTATCAAGAGTTGCCTCTGGGTCACTAGGTGCAATTTCGGCAAGTGCCCGAACAGCGTTTTCGTATCTCGAAACATCCCTGCCGCCTTTGGCTTCTGCAACTGCAGCCTTCAATGCTTCGACAGAGAGATAAGTGGAGCATGTGCCTATGAGGAACAGTCGATTAAATCTGGTCCGGCCTAGAAGTAAGGAGCGGGTTAGCCACAGCACGAAGCGCCTGTAATCAAAGGCATAACCATACCGGTGTAGTTCGCAATATATGACTCGAGTTCAAACTTGGGCGGATCTGGAAGACGAGGGTTATTCATTGCCATTCCTTTGAATCAATCCGATAGAGGCAGCATACCATCTACTTTCACCATAGGACCTGCTACATTTCCGTTCAATGACTCCAAATCCACACCCCCGGCGCCAGTGACTGACCCAGCACTTTGAGCTGGAACAGCCCCATAGAAAGGGTCTGATTGCATGTACTCCATGTCGTCAGCTCCGTGCGGCTTTCGGCTACTGACACGCGAGGTATTATAGAACGATGTATGGGAAAAGTAGCGAGTCGAAAGGAGAGGCTTGTCCTGTCCGTAGTCTCCGGCAGTGTAGTCGAGTATCCACGAGACTCCTGATGTTGAAATGCAGTCAATCAAGTGCGATAACGCCGCACAGGTAGAGGAAAAGTGGAGAACAAGCGGGTCTTCGAGGCGTAGGCGTCCGCGGATGTCAGACAACGGCTTCGTTCAAGTTCGTAGATGGTGACCCAGCAAGGTCGGCCACGAAGCAGTATGGAGGGCAATCTGCAAATCAAAATAGCAGCATGCAAGCCGGCAGGGTGGGATGTGCGGGTGAGATGATCTATCGCAAAGGTCACCGACGGCCGCATCATTTGGCCCGATCTATCGACGTAGCTGCCTGGGCTGTATTCACCGCCCTACTGACCGCCTTATAGCTGTCCTTGCTCTATTCCTCAGGCCCCCATCAGGCCAGTAGCTCCTGCATACTGACTGTCTCCAGTTACTACATAAATACTGGTCGTACCTAGATAATCACGCACAATGTGGTAACTCCTCTCAGGCTTTTCTGGTCTAGATACAACTTGGTTCACATATCCCCTTCAGTGGTTCAAAGCAATTCTTCGTGACCAATAGGTTCGAGATTAGCTCATATCTCGACCCAAAGCAATAAAAACACTCCACGGCATTCATGACAAACACAGAGCGTCAGCGAAATCTGATAGATCTGATACAGGCACACGTGTCTTTACCATAGCAACGTAGTACTTAGTAGTAACCACAGGCCCAGTTACACAATCGTGAATAGTTCTCCACAGTGGCTTTCGACGACATCACTAGTATGGCTGGATATCACCACGACTTCGTCCTCAGCTGTGTCGAGTGTATCGAAACTGATGAGATCATCGACAGGTTGTGGTTGACTATAGACGATTGCAATCAGTAAAATTCTCGGCCATACTCCACATGGCGGCTTACCTAGCATCTACCGCCATGCCACCGATGTTGGGTTCTCTACTGGCGTGTTATTGCGGAGATCAACACCTAGAATTCGTATTATACTTACTCGAATCCCATAGTTACGTCCGTGTCACTGATAAGTCAGTCAGATAAATATGCTTCGAGTAGCGTAGCTTCGAAACAACATACCTGGTCGCAGTCGCGACTGATGATACACGCTCTGGCTCGTGGACAGGTACTCTCGGTGGGTGAAGCACAGACAGTGTCACTTGTTCCCCCGGAGCGGCTTGAGCAATTGCATTGCCAGAGGTCGGTCTTAACCAGCTTTGTTAGTGAGGACATAAGGATAAGGATCATGGGCTACCTACGCAGCTGCGGGAACAACAGGCTGTCTAACCGTAGTAGATGGAACCCTTATTTCATCAGTTGCCATATCCCAAGAAACGGTTATGCATCTTACCTCTGATATGTCGCAGCGGCATGAACAGGACCACGGCGGCTCTATATCGGACGTCTTAGCATAAGTTCATGGCTAGCCACCGCCAAATAGCTGCATGTACATACAATATTCATGGCATGATTTCCACGCCTCGCCTGAGCGGAAGTGCTCAGCACGGTGCAATGTGGACAATAAGCTCACGGAGTACTTACGACATTCGTCATCTGAGCTCGGGCACGTTCGCGGCGTCTGATGTTTCGGCGTCTATTTCTTATCCGACGGTTGGCCAGTCTGTCGAGCGCCCCCCGAGTTTCAGTAAGACCTATTCTGCTTCCAGGTCGGTTCGAGACCATGAGAGAATGCACAAGGATTAGTAGTCGCACTATGACAAACCAGTTCAACGTACTAGTTCATAAAGGCCACGGCACAGGGTGAGATAATGACATTGGGTATCTTCGTGTCCCTGTCTAAAGCAGAAACGACAGAAACGGGATCCCTAAACTGGCTGTTAAAATAATATCCTAATCTCTTCCCAGCACGGTAGTTAATAATGGGGACTGCTCTTACACGATCGCCTGGCATATTGTTTGTAGAAAGCGAGATCACAACGAGAGACGTGAAATATGTAGTTGGAAACAGAACAAGAGAAAGAGCACCCTGAGAAACAAAGCTCGTTCTCTTAAACTCAAGAAAGAAGGAAAAGTAGTTGTATAGTAGTTGCCAGAGATGAGGGATGGCTCTCAGACACAAGAGGTAACAGAAGACAGGACTGGTAGCCGGAGATGAAGAACATGGAACGTCTCCTTTCGATGTGTGAGAGAAGTAGAAGGTCGGCCCCGAGTGAGAAAAGAATCAGCACAAGGAAGAGTTTTTCAGAGGAAGAAGTGAATGGGTTTCATGTTGACCAAAGTGGCAGGAACACTGGGCTGACCTGCCCTGGCCACCCTCAGGAACCCTCCAGTGTTGTGAGTCGTCAAAGAAGTTGCTGAACGCAAGAGTGAATGCAAGAGAGGAAAGAAGCGGGGACAACTGCTGCCGGTACATGAAGGAGAGAGGTTGCTGGTGCTCTGGGTGAGGATGTTGTTGACCCCTCAAAGAAACACATGCACAGAAGTTAGAACTTTGTGGTAAACAAAATCAAGTAAAAGTAGAGTAAAACTCGTCCCAGATATTCACTTTCACCTCGGCTTACCATCACGCGAAGGATAGTATTACATTAAAAGCAGAAGGTGAGAGAACTCTTCTTCAAGGGGTGCAAGAATTGCAAAGAGCATCGTGTAGGATATCACCACTCAAAATCGAGTCACTCTGGCTTCACCATCTGTTGCATTATGATTTAAAAGCAACGAATGCCCCAAGTATACTCGTGATCTTCGCCCTCGGGAATAGTGTCAGTCGCTCGTCTCGCAACATAGCTATCCGGAGATACCATTCCCTGCAGCTTTTCGCTCCCAGCCAGGTAAGTTGCTTGTATCTTCATTGAACATCAGACACTGCGCACTAGTGCCTCCAAATGTAGCACACATGAACCAAAGTATCTCTAAGAGCTGTAAAGAGTGGATGCCTTCATGGATTCCCATTACATAAATTGTGTCGACTTCGAGACAAGAAGCAAGACGCTCCATCAATTAGCTGCGAGCGCTCGTAGTAAAATAGAAGAATATTTCTGAGATCAACAAAACACATAACGAAAAGTGATTATTACATAAATCTGGCATGCCCCATTACAAAGGTTCCAACCCAGGACTTGGCAGAGATGACATTAACTTCATACTGACTTGCAGCCTTGTCTCAAAGCAACGTCGTAAACCCGGCCAGGAAAGCTCCCACAACTACAACCAGGCCGTATACCTGACCAAGATCAGTCGATGGCCTGGCTGCTGCTCCCTTGTCAGGGACTCCAGTGAAAGGTGGAAGGGAAGTTGTGGCTGCGGCAGTAGTGGATGCAGCGGTAGACGTGACATTTACACGCTTGGGGTTCTGTGCACCACAGGGGTGCTGAGACCGGCAATCTGACTGGCAGCTCGAGTCACCATTGCATTGGGTGACACATTCGTCATTCTCTTCAGTGCAAATGAAGTATGGGATGGTCTGTGAGTACTGAGACGAGTTGGGGCTCAGGCCATTGCTGCAGATGCATTGGTATTGGAGTGTTTTCTGCATTCAGGGTCCATGGCATCAGTCAAGATGAAGTGAGAGAGGTTTATTACTCGCACTTACAGCGTCGCATGTGTTTTCTTTGGGTGACCCCGATGTGTTTGGCAACTGATAACAGAGTAATGGGCATGACGAGGTCTGAGACTGACACCATTGCTCTATCGTTACACAGTCAGATGAGGCAGTTGGCACCATAGTATTACCTGCAGAGAAAACATACTTCTTGTATCAATCGGGACGCTATTTGGGTCAATGGAGGAGGTGTTTTGCGAGAGGACCAGGCCAGCCACGGAGGCGATAGCAATCAGGGGACGGAGGAGAAGCATATCGAGTGGCGTAAAAGCGGTGGGTACGACAGCGGAATTTGAAGGATAGATGGAAGGACCTTGAACTGTGGTGATGATGCAAGATGTCAGTGTTGATCTCTGTAACTAATGAATAGGAACCTGAGAGATATGATAGCCTCGCACATACGTGTTCAGTCTTAGGCAGCTTGAAGTGTAGTAGAGTTTTGGACAGGTAGTCGGCCAATATGATGGACTGAGCTGCTAGTGATATCAATGACAGAAAACTCAAATAGGAAATAGCAAGATCTCAGGACGGCCAGAGGGAGAACCGAGAAAAAAAAGAAAACAGGAAGCCAAGAGGGCAAGCGATAAATAGTGAAAAGCTGGCGCTCAAAGCTCGGTATAAGTTTTCACGCACACCGTACTACTTTTCGCCCGTTACGCGAGGTCAGCTTGGGGTGGCGGCGCTATGAGTTCCCTAAGCTCCAGACGGCCTCTTCTGGAACCAGCCATCAAATGCCACGCCGGGTTGGCAAGAGCTAAGTGAGTGGCTAGTCTCCATCTTTCTTATTGCCTTTCCATGACTGGAGCAATCCTGAGAAAGTCTGCGGCTCCAGTCCCATTGACCGTATGACTCTTACCCACCGGGAGAATGATAACGACGGGGCAAAACAGGTTGAAGACAGAGGCGAGGGAGCAAGACAAGAAACGCCGGAAGAGAGGCCGGTCGAGTTGGTTACCACTAGCCGATTGGAAAGTCATCTAGCAAAGCTCCATACAGTACGATAGCAGATAAGACTAAGTTTCTGTCTGAACCCTCGTTGGCGGGTTGCAATATCGAATTAGCCTGTCAGGTAACATGGCCCCTCTCCTCCCTGCTTGCTTTGCTGCTATGTTTAGTTTTCACTCGGCCATTGACTGCAGGTCTGGGAGAATTTGCCAGTGCGCCTGACTTCTGCATGGAACAGAAAGCAGCAGACCAGCCTCTGATGGTGTGAGAATGTCTCAGAAAGAGAACCAGTTGATAGGGTGAATCTTTCCAAATGGCTGACAGCCGACGGAAGACGGGGAAAGCAACCGCACCTCGGCTGGAGCAGGATTTGGGGAGGATCCCGCATTTGTCTCAGTTGAAGGACCCCGACTGGGCGATCCTCCATTACTAGAGAATGCCTGATTGGGCAAGGCTACTCTTGGCTTTTTCTAGCGTGGACCCTGGTCACTAGGCCCAACTGGGACTAGGAGGAATGGAACTAGTCTGCGCCAAATTGGCTAGCGGGAAATAATGCGGCCGGAATTGGACTACCCTGTTTAACTAGTCTAGTCCTGAGGGAATTGAGTCTTGCTTTTGCTGCACAAAGAAAGCATCCTGCGTTGACTTTTTTTTTTTTTTGGTTCTCATTTTTGGTGCAGAATGGAGATCCTTTTCAAACAAAAAACAGAAAAATAACCTTTGAAATATATGTCTTTTAGTGTCTAACATAACTTTCACCCATACCAAAAGACCTACCCACTTACTAGGTACCTTCGCGGGTGCTAGATAAGCAGCACATGACTCGCTCCTTCTGGAAAGGCGTTGGACGATGTGGTCCCGTGATCCCCGTTGGCTCCTTTCGGAACACGGAGCGTGGCCGATGGAATGACTTGATATCGATCGTCAATCCATGGGCTTCAAGCAGCAATCCCTCCCCATCTGAGACATTCTATCTTATCAACATCCCTTCCCCCTCCTTCTTTCAGAGTCTCCGCTCCCTCTCACTCTCGGGTATCATACCGAGCCATACCTGACCGAAACCCGGGCTGACACCCTGTGGCTTTGAAACGCAGTACACAGACCTCCTGTTGTGCCAGCAAGCTTCACTAGTAATTCCCGTTAGTGACCAAACATTTAGCCATCCCCCGCCACCTATCTCCTCTTTTGTGGTTGCACGCCGTTTACCAAACCTATTATTAGTGACAGACAGGCTCGCATTTGTCCCGTCCACCGAATATCTAGATGGATGGAGCCAGCGAATGAGGACATTGGCTCCGTGCCTCCGCACCAACCTCGCCCTTCTTCGCCTACCCAATCCTCGACTCCTCCCCCGGACATCATAAACAATGGTACTATAGCTGCAACCCTTTCGGACGGGGTCGCTGTGAGCAATGGTTCGGTCCTTCCTCGGGCACAGGACCTCTCGCACAGGGACCGTCCGGTGTCCGGCATAGTTCCGCCGTATTGGAGCCACCATAGAAACGCATCCAGAGCTTCACACCTCTCTATTGACCAGGCGCCAGGCATTACACTTGAGGACCATACAGAGGATCCGGACTGTGAGACTAGTCGTGGGTTATGGGCGAAAAGTGTTGTTGTCGATGATCATGTCGTCGTCCAAGGCAAGACAGGTATCGGATCCTATGTAGTATGGAATTGCAGGATACAAACACTGGATGTACGTCAGCGTTCTCTCATCGGGTGTTCCATTTCATTGCTTCGCAGAGCTATCGCTTCATGCTCTCAGAAGTTCTGTGTGCTAATGACTTGTAGGGTGGTCCCATCACCGTCCGTTTAAGGTGAGCTTCGGGATTTCACCTAAATGGTTGGTCTTTGCTAAGATGTTTGTCCCTAGGTACTCGGAATTCGACGACTTGCGACAACGATTGGTGGCATCCTTCCCACATGCGAAGAATGCCCTGCCTCCTCTTCCTCCCAAGAGCGTCATATGTACGTCCGAGACAGCCCACACGAGTCATGAATCTGACTGACGGATGATACCCAGTCAAATTTCGCGCTTCATTTCTCGAGTCCCGCAGGGTTGGTTTGGAATATTTCTTGAAGTAAGCAGCAACGACGTTATTCTCAGTCCTGAGTCTTGTCAGTGGCTCATCGCTAACATCAATCGGCGTAGCTGTGTCCTCTTGAACCCTGAATTCTCCAGCTCACCAGTCGTCAAGGACTTCTTGTTCGGGAGACTGTGTTAATCTCAGCACATCACTGAACTTAATATCTAGCTACACCTATCTTATATAACGGACTCGACGATGTTACGCCAGCCTCGGATAATAATTGCATTTGAGTGATCAGCAAAGTAGGGACAACCAACCCTGCAAATGTAGGGTCGAAATTGACTAGACATGCGATAGTACTAATGCAGCCTTTGAGCTATATATTAATGCGCAAAGTTTACCACATTCATGTGGAAGGTAGCAGATGCATCTTCACCTGCAGTTGAGGAGCTCTTCCTGCTCGCCTACACTGAAGTATATGGTCAAAGCTCTGAGAGGCTTAAAGACTGCTAATATTTTTCTCCACAATTCGTCCATCAGATGCTATATGTGACCGCCATTTTCCCTATTACGGGTATGGCCGATTGATTGACTTCTAGCTCTGTACTCAGAATAATCATGACATGACCTCTCAACGCGTCAGCCACCTTGCACTGCAGGCATGCGAGAATTGCGACGTTGTTGTTACATTTAGTTGCCCCCGCCATCCGAAATGCATATGCACGGTATATTTAATCTGAAATCAAGGATTTAATTTAGCTTCAAGGGCCATATATGCATGTACGGGGGCCGTGCAGTATCAAAGTCCAGAGCATCTCAATCCCTCCTAATAAATACACAATCATATGTCATAAATTCAACCTTAATATAACCTTAACCAATACACGTAAGACAAGACAAATTGGTCCAAACCCAAAAAACAATACCAGATTCAGCTCTTTCCCAGATGATCCACCACCACCGCCTGTGAAGCATTTTTCTCTTCTTCCCTTACCTTCTGCATTCGTCTCGAATACTTCTTCCCCGCCACAATCCACCACAGTAGCTCCAACAGCAAGAATCCACCAACACATACACACGTATAATTCATATTTGAGGCTGTTATATAAATATTAGAATGAATACGAACGAAATTGAACGCTGATAAAGAGAAATTGTAACATATAACTCACCAGTAACAGGCATATCATACGGAAACGAGAAAAACACAATTGCGAAGACCAGCCACGCAACAGTGATAATATTTACTGTCATTCCTGCTACATATCCTAGTGAGAACGGACCACGGTGCATGGTTTTCCGACCAAGGAGGACATTTGTGAGGATGGGAACAAGGTAGGCGATGTTGTTGATGGTTCTGCGTGTGGAGAAAAGTCAGAAACGTAGGGAAACTCTCTCTTGATGTTTTAGGGATTTGTAGGAAGTGGGGCAGTGCGTACACAGAAGAACTCATCATCGAGTTAAACGCGGTGCTGGAACCAAGATAGATACAGCCTAGAAGTGCGATGATGATACCCACGCATAGCTGGGCGTTGACGGGGGCTCCGAATCGCTTGTTGACTTTGGAACAGCTTTGGATGCGGTTAGTGTCTGTTATTCGGATTACATGGTTTGATTTGGAAGCGCACAATTTGGAGAAGGGAAGTCCGTCGTCTCTGGCAAATGCCCAGAGCATTCGTCCGGTACCTATTAGAGTCCCGTCGTTAATGTGAATGGTCGATTCGTAGCTTAGAAGGGGTAGTCCAGTCATACTCAGCTGTGAGCCGATCATGCATGGCCCGACTGCAACCCAGAGAAGGAAGACGAGGGCAAAGGCGCCTCCGCGGCTTTGGGTTGCCTGGTGAAAAAGCTCTGCGAGGGGGAGGCCTGTCGGGGAGTCGGCGAGGCTTGCGTAGTCTTGGACGGAGAACATGAGACTGAGGAGGTAGGTGAAGCCGGTTACGAAAGCTATGGCGAGTGTGCAAGCTAAGAAGACAGTTGCGTTGGTATAGTCTTAGAGGAACAGGGTTACTTAGCCTACCTAGGGCTAAAGGAGCATTTCTTCCTGGCTGTTGCAATGTATAGTTTAGCTCCTGATCAGGCGCTAATGTGTGCTACTCACGTTTGGCATTTCCTCGGTGATGTGCTGTGGTTCTGATTAGTAGCCACTTCCGTGCAATGCAAGCTGAAATACGTACAGTGATCCCATCTAGGCCGCCTAGGCAGTAGAGAGGGTTGACTAGGCCCGTTATGAAACAGATGACGTTGTTCTTCCAACCAGTTTCATTAATCCAAGTACGAAAGACGAATTCTGCATCGTTATGCTTGGGGGCAGTGGCTGCGACGGTGACCAGGATGACGAACCAGGCCAGTTGGAGGTAGCATACTATCCCATCAACCATATTAGCAGGTGAACCACAGAAACCAAGAATCATATACCAACATGAGAACTTGTTGATTACTGGCATCCACTTATTGCCAAACATGACAATTCCAGATGTTATAACGTTGAACCCTTGGTACGCAACGAAAGTCATCCAAGGCTGCACAACAAGATTAGGTCTGTATAAGGCAATAAGGGCGACGAAGTTCGACGAATAAACGAGGTTCGTAGAGGCGGTGGTAAATATCCCTGTAGACATCAGCATCAAACTACTTGGCAGATATTGTCAAGGTCCATACAGCCGAACACTGTGCTCCAACCAGTCGCAAAGCTTAACACATTGCTGTAACGTTTCGGGGCAATGGCTGCAATCCAGTGATACATCCCACCTTCGACTGGGTACGCAGAAACAAACTCCGCTAGTGATGTTCCTAGAAAGCATTGCAGGATAAAGACGAGGATAAATCCGTAGATAACTGGGAGTGTCAATTTCATGGCATTGTTCTAGAGTTACGGGGCTCCGTACGGGCACCGGGACCGCCAGCGTTGATGGAGGTGATGAGACCCAGACCGAGTCCTGTTTGCGGTTATGTCAGGTTCCTTGAGGCGTCGCATGAGGCTTGTCAAGTCTGTAGTGGTACGCAACTCACCAGTCCAGGAGATGGTACAGTTTGCAGCCAGCCCGATGAGACTCCATACTGAGAAGTGGCGTTTCAGCTCTTGCTTATGGCCTGTTTGATCGGAAGTAGAAAACATTGTTAGAACTGCAGAAGGTAGAGGCTTTGGTGACATCGAACTTACCCATCTGCGCCAGGCGCAATTCATCTGCATTCTGGACCCGAATACTGCCTGACCCTTTATCATCAAGGGAGTGGGCAACAGGGGCCGCAGATTTTACGGAATTGTCCATGTTGATCCTGAACCTTGTGCTGTGCGGTATATTAAATCAGAGCACTATGTGTGAAGAGTTTCAAAGAATAATGTCTCCCAAAGCATCCTCGTGTGGATATGGAGACTTAGATGTATGGACTTTTAGCATGGCCGCCGCCTTATCAGCGACACACGACAGTTATCAGACTTTATCAAAGCGGGGAATACTTATCTGAAGCACCGGACATCTTTCGAGATCACCGGTTTCCCGGACAGAAAGCCGGAGAATTAGTACGACTAGGCTCAGCGGCGTGGAGAACAGAGGACCAGTCAGGCCGGTCGCGGAGGAAGAAGATCCTCCTCCCTTGCGGTAATAGTGGGATTGGCGGGGGAAGCGGTACAACATGGGCATCAGGTGCACCAGAGCCTCATCGTTGGATACTACCAGGCTAAAGCTAGTACGTGTGCCCTCTATACTTTCCATTTCTGATACTGTGCTTATCACGTCCACAGTGTGAAACAATTTCTGTTTATGACAACCAAGAGGTGCTCTATGATGATCCTATTGTTTCAGACAGGTATATAATTCTGTGGGCATCGCTAACACAGGCGAAGAAACCAAGGATTATTCCGCGAATAAAGCTATAATACCTTCCCCACAGAACTAGACTTATCGAAGTAAGATCTCAGCCTTGACTGCTGCAGATTATTACTGGAATTACGGGGTGAATAACCGGTACTGGTTGGAGGGGCACCAACAATAAGCGCTACTGCTGCCGGTCTGGGATAGTGGCAATCTGTTGACCAACAAAGCCTCACCATCATCTTACTAATCCAACGCATCCATGACCCTAACTATAACCGACTAGCAGGTAAGCTAATTGCTCTGCACCCCTATGGCCTGACTCAGGGTCCAAACCTTGCTTCTGCAGAATGCGTGTTGCTCGTGACTGTACGGAATGGAAACTAAAAGACGAAGACACTACGCCCCAAGATCCCGCACCGGATGTCGGACCTGTCGGACGAGAAGAGTCAAATGCGATGAGGCTCCTGGAGCGTGCAAGAACTGCACCTCCACCGGACGGACTTGTGATGGGTACGACTTGACCAGACTCCCAAAAGTCGCCGGGTATTTGCTCAATGCTAGTCCCCCAAAGTTTCGGCTTCGAATCAGTCTCCCTGGAATGAGTTCAGATGAGCGCCGGTGCTTTACCTACTTCCAAACACACACTGTGCCTAGGATGGTGGGGTTCTATGACTCGGAACTTTGGCAGCGACTGGCACTCCAGATGAGCCAGGCCGAAACCGCTGTCTGCCATGCGGTCGTTGCTCTGGGGGCCCTGCATCAAGACTTAGAAGCTAGAGGAACGACGCTGCGGAAAGTTGACCTGGATCGTAATGATCACCATCGCTTCGCCCTCGAGCAATACGGCAGGGCCATCACTGCCCTACAAAAACGCCTGCCGTCAAACGATCCGCAGGTGCGCCTGGCTGTGCTAATGTGCTGTGTCGCCTTCATTTTCTTCGAGTACCTTCAAGGCAATCGGGGGAAAGCGTTCACTCATCTTCAGAACGGGCTTCATGTTTTGGCGAACCGTGAGGGGGACGAGGCACGTACCCTTGTACTGTCAAAAGTCCTCCAGCCGGTCCAAGAATCTACTGCCGAAAGGGCATTTCTGCGAGCGTTCGCGCAGCTGGATGCTCAATCCGCGCACTTCAGAGTATCTGGCTCCGTTACTACTTTGGGGGCACAGAATGGCTATTTGACTACAGACATTCTTAACCAAGAATTCGACTTCCAAAGCTTGGAGGACGTAAAAGACAAGCTAGATCCCCTGGGAAGTGTCGTCTTCCGCTTTCGAACCACCTGTCGTCCATTACTCCGAAATCCAATGGTCGACGTCCTGCAACTATCAGTCCAGCACCACAGGATACGGACTCAGCTAATGAAACATATCTCAGCCTTTGAGACATTCAGCGCACAATTTCATCCATCCAAGATGACCGCCAAGGAAGCACGCAGCATGGACATGATAAGGCTTCACCATATCGTCTTGATGGTGGATCTGGAAACTATGCTCAGCCTGTCAGAGCTCGTATATGACTCTTATCTACCGCAATTCCGAACATTCGTGAACTTTTGTGAGCGCATCATAAACAGCATGAGGGCAGAGTACGGCACGAATCTTACCAAGATAGTGACCGACATGGGCGTCATTGCTCCACTAAGCTGGACAAGTCTCCGGTGTCGAGATCTCCCAACTCGACAACGAGCATTAAGTCTACTCGATTCTTGGCCCCACTGCGAAGGGCCGTATGACTCTCGATTCTTCGCTACTCTGGCACGTCAGGTAGTTGCAATCGAGAGCGAGGGCGAGATAGCCGGCTTCATTCCAGAACATGCTCGTGTGCGCGATACGTCTCTGGAGATGTTAGGGGATGGACTCCATGCAGTGCTATTGTATACGTTATCGGACCCGAACAAGATGAATCTCGAAATGCATCGACGGCCGTTTCGCTTCCGATGATCTGATTCTGGCATTCTTATATTTGGTGAGAGCAGGGATGCTTGTATCATGTTTCAATGATGAACAATGCTTATGTAGACCAGAGTCCAATCAATGGACTTCAGACCTCGTGGATGAAACAAAGCGCCCAAAGCAATGAATACATACACACTGAGGAATAATATACCGCAAACATCTAACAACATATCACATCATTCATTCCTACTCCAAAGTACTCGACACCAGGAAGTTCCTTCCCAAAGGATCATTCTGCCCCAAATGCTTATAATAAGATGAAAATTACCCCCTTCCCAAAAACGAACTCGAATTGTAATTACATACTGCGTAAAGATAAGATCTTTACCCCTCCTCCGCCTTACAAAAGAACAAAAAGAATAAAGTGTGCTAGCTCTATTAGATTCGCATTGACTACTACACGAGCATGGAGACGGGACTTCGGTATATATATCTAGCTGCAGTACTCCGTAGTGGGGTTATGACTAGGAGTAGATGCTCCGCGGGTAACGATTTCCCAAATCGAAAAAAAAGAATACACCGACCCACATGGGACTCGAACCCACAACCTTCGCTTTAGGAGAGCGACGCTCTACCATTGAGCCAATAGGCCAGATCTTGATATACCGCTTTTCATAAGTGGGTGATAATGCCGCTATCAGGTAGACGATCTCAGGCGGGAGTTGATCGATGGTATCGTTTGGGCTTGTTTTGCTTATTATTGGGAAATGAGACACAGTCTTCGACGCAGGATTTGAGCCTACTTTGAACAGTTTCTCTTTGTGAGGGCTTTCAGTTTAAGCAGATCCCGGTCATCCCATAATTTCGCTTGATCGATATATCTCATCTATCATGCTTCGCATCTTCTGTAATCGTGGTCGGTGTGTATAACTCTGGTTGCTCTGGGTCTACTGCATCAAGTCTGCTCCATACTGGTTCATGATCAATATTCTGTACTCTATACAACTCTATCATTTCATTAGAAGCTATTATACTGTCTATCATCGAACTATATACCGGAAAAGCTTGACTAGGGACGACTGATCTGCGTCCGAGTCATCCATCCACTCATGTCGTAAGTTCATCAGCCTGAATGCTGGTGGCATAATCCAAAGGGAACATTAGAATCATAGATATGGGAGGACATGTACGTCGCCAAGACAACCAGCAAGAGTGGAATAAGAAAAAGATGCTGCAGCTCGGGTGTTGTTATCATGGAAAAGCCTGGGTCTTCTGCTCTCGCCAACTCCAGTTGCGCAGTCTAAGCCCCGTAGTATTCAACAGGGGACGTAGGCTGCGCAGCGAATTTTATATATCACGACCACGAAGGTACTAAATCCATCAGATGCGTTGATGACACGCATCATATGAAGATAGTCAATGGCTCTTGATACCCCCCTTGCTGGGATCAGAGTTTGGGTTGAGGGGCTGGTTCTCGCCAAATTCACGATAAGCCCTGTCTCTTGCTGCCGATTTGTCACGACGGATCGTCAGACAATTAATTCCCAAAAAAGTAGTGATTCTGTTGATCACGAGGAATGCCCAGTGCATGTATACAACGAAGGCGAACACAAGATACAGGCGCAGGTAAAGTAGCTCCAACCAGGCGCTCACCATAGGGAATCCGAGGCGGGGAAGGTTGGCTAGGATGGCGCCGCCGATGAGCGGAACCTGCAGCACCGTCCAATGGGGAAATGGCTGCCGGAGCAGATGAGCGAGGATAATCTTGGTCGTCATGCGTCCAAAGACAAACGAGATTGTCCAGCAGTAGAGGACTAGTCGGTTCTCCGATAGAAGCGTCGAATACGGAGAGAAAAGCCAAGCAATGTTGCAGCCCGTGAATACGATCATCGGCACCCATTCCTTGAAGACGGGTGCAATCGGAAGGTTCTGCTTTCTACGAGCAGCAATGACATTCATGACGCAACCGGGCAAGTGTCCGAGGAAGAAGGAGAAGAGGAGGATGGGAACCCAGAGATCCTTCATCGAGTTGTTCCCAAAGATTTGCGGGTAATTCAAGAATTCAACGATCGGTCGGCTCCAGATCTGGGGGCCATAGATGCCAGAGGCAATCATGATCGCGATCGCGATAAGAAGGCCTTCAGTGGGGCCATTGAAGTAGCCGAGATAGAGTGTATGGGTATGGTAGGTTTCCCAGGTCGAAAAGTACATTGCGAGGCAAGGGACGAGTGCAGTATAAGCACCAAGCTGAGAAGAGCCAAAGCCCATGGCAGCAGTCTCGAGAAGACTAGCCAGAGTGCAGTTCAAAGAATCGATTCCGTGGCTATGAAGAGTTAGCAGTGCCTTTCATTCTATATCTTAATGGCCACTTACTCGAAGAGCTCTCCCAAACCACTGGATGTCCCTGTTCTGCGCGCCTGTTTCCCATCGACGTTGTCCAGAGTAGAATACCTTGAGACGTTATTAGAAGTGGGCTACCACATCGACTATGCAGCCATATACTCACATCCACATGCCTAGCGCAAAACTATAGTATAGCCAGGAAGGAGCCTACAATGACAACCTGTCAGCGTCGTTGTACTTATATGTGGTTCTTCCAGGGGTCGTCTTACAGGTCCCACGAGATCAGGCATGTACACTTCAATGAGCATCACATTGCCCACGATGAATAGAAACCCCAAGAGGGTGACCATATTCGGGGCCAGCCAAAGCGGCAAGATTTCCACGAACGCATTCCACTAACCAGCCCATGTCAGTGTTAGGGTATGAAGTATAGATCGGATTAGGGTGGCAGTACGTAATGCCTCAGTATATAATTTGAGATATAGGATTTATCGACACTCGAGTACTTGTAGCTCTTGAGGGGCAAGAGCACGTCGTCGGAAAGCGAGTCTTGGATCGCTATACAATGCGCGACGCGAATTAGCTCTACAGTTACGTTGGACTGAATGAGTGCTGTAGCAGGATATTACGAACCTTGGAGCTTTCTGAATATTACACTCATCTTGAATTCGGATGTACAGCTGGAATGTTGGGCAAAAAAAGAAAAAAGACTATCTGGGGGGGCAAAATCAAACTTGGCTCATATCGCGCGGTATGCGACTAGACGGACAACGACGGGATGGGAAAGGAAACCAAAGCGCAATCAAACGGACAACGTCAACGCTCTATCGCATATAAACGAGGAGGAAATACAGACAACGGAATGCTGCAAGATAGAGGGAAGGGGATGTTAAGGGAGAAGGGAAATGAATCCAAGGCTAGGAGAAAGGTAAAAAAGGGTTCGAAGAAAAGGGACCCGAACCGTTTGACGATGCGGCACCGAAAGAGGAACGGGCGGCTCCTCGCGCCATCCGCGGATCGGAATCACGTGGCGGTGCCAGCTCCGCAGGGAAGCTTTCGACCGCAAAGAAGAACGCGACAGGAAAAGATAGAAAAGTGATTGTTCAGTTTGATGGTCGTTGGAGGGACGATCCCGGGTCGTCCATCTCCTCCAGTGCTACTACTCATTTCAGTCTCCCCCTCTAATCACCCCCCTCCCCGTCCTATCGAACGGTTCTTTCGTGCCAAACCTCGCTCAGTGTCACGGTCACCTCGAACGCTTGCTTCCCTTCGGTGTTGTTCCCCGCCCGTCGAAGCAGCTCTCCATCTCTTCCTAGTTAACACTCTCTTCGCCCCCGCCTACACGAGATTAAACACCACCAAAATCGAGTGTCTGTCAGGATCAAAGCGGCCAGGTGGGAAAAGTCATCGCTCCTGGAGCTTGGACATGACGGTAGTTGGCCATCGTGGCGCTCGCGGCGCAGTGCACGACTGAGTATCTTGCGCCATGCCAGGCGTCGTCGAGACCCCAGCTGGGCCTGTCAGGCCGGAGCTGGGATTCACCGTCGCGCATCAGAAGGTCGAGCTTGAGATAGATTTTGCCAGCAAGAGCCTCAAGGGGAAAACGGAACTCACGATCCATCCGCATCACAAAGACCTTCGCGTTATCCGATTAAATTTCCGACAAGGCGAGCTTCGGCGTATCAATGTCAGTGGCAAGGTACCTACCATCAAATACACGGACCCTTATGACACGCTTCAACTTTACGGCCCTCATTATCACCAGCGCCTCGCGACGAAGATAGATGGACTACTCAAATCTCCTCCAGAATCTGACCTTCTCATTACGGTCCCCAAGAGCGTCCGGATCGATGAACTTGATCCCTCCTCGATTGAAGCTCAAGACCAAATGACTTTACGTGCTACGGGTTCCGCTGATGATGCAGAAGGCCCTTTGAGTTCCAAGGCGGCCGAGTCGTCACTTCCACGCTTTACGGCCCTCACGGTTACCATCGACTTCGTCATTGAGAATATTCGGGATGGGTTGCAGTTTGTCGGATTAGAAAGTGGCGACAGACGCTATCCTCACGCTTATACAACAAACTCCCTGGGGTATGGCGCTGGCTGTCCTCTTTTCCCCTGCGTTGACGATCCTTTGTCGCGCTGTACGTGGGAGTTCTCGATCAAGTGCCCCTGCTCCTTAGGTGATATGTTTGATCGCAAATCTCGTGATCATTCGGGTGCCTCTGGACCCAGTCGCTCGAAGCCCGCTTCTGGGCATGATCGGTATATTGCTCCGGATGACGAAACTCTCGACTTGTCTGTCGTTTGCTCCGGGGATCTGACGGATGAGATTATCGACCCCAAAGATTCTACCAAGAAGACAGTTTCCTTCGCCTGCTATTCTCCCCTTTCCGCCCAGCAGCTTGGATTTGCCGTGGGTCCATTCGAGTACATCAACCTTTCCGATTTTCGTGAAAGCGACCAAGATGAACAGCTTGGTCTTAACGCCATACCGCTGCACGCATTCTGCCTCCCAGGAAGAGGAGATGAGGTCAGGAACACCTGCTTTCCTATGGCGAAAGCGATCGACTTCTTCTCACTGTCTTACGGTTCCTACCCGTTCGCTAGCTATAAGATATGCTTTGTGGACGATACACCTGATGCCACGCTACCCACGGCTTGTTTATCGATATGTAGCAGCCGCCTGTTGTTCCCCGAAGACATCATCGATCCTATGTATGATTCTACTCGCAGCCTAGTTCATGCCCTATCCTGCCAGTGGATCGGTGTAAACATCGTACCTAAAGAATCAACAGATACCTGGGTAACAGTCGGTGTCGCCTGGTATATCACGGATACATTCATGCGGAAGCTTTGTGGGAATAATGAGTATCGCTTTCGATTAAAACAGATGTCTGATAGAGTTTGTGAGCTGGACTACGAACGTCCGTCACTCTACGACATGGGTACCATATTGACGATAGACCCGTCTGAAATTGATTTCATAGCGCTCAAGGCCCCGCTTGTCCTCTTCATTCTGGACCGGAGACTTACGAAAGCAAGCGGTAAGGCAACGATGTCGCGCATCATCTCCCGTCTTTTTCTGAACTCCCGGATGGGTGATATACCGAATGGTGCCGTCACGACTTCTCTCTTCCAGAGGACATGTGAGCGACTTGGCCACGCAAAGCTCGACTCCTTCTTCCAGCAGTGGGTATATGGAGCAGGATGCCCTCGGTTCCAAGCCACGCAGCGATTCAACAAGAAGAAGCTTGTGGTTGAGATGATGATCCGGCAGGTGCAAGCCGATGCCTCAAGTACGCGCGACTTGGACAAGAATGCATTCATGCGGGATGTCAAAGAGGAGATACGGGGCGTCTATGCAGGAGTTATCCAGCCGGTCTTCACTGGATCCATGACCATCAGAATTCACGAAGCCGATGGCACGCCTTATGAACACATCGTGGAGATCAAGGAGGGCGTTACCAAGTTTGACATACCGTATAATACCAAGTACAAACGTCTCAAACGAAACAAGCGACAAAAGGAGCGCGCGGCTGCCGTTACAGGTGGCGACCCTAATGCCGAAACCCAGGAAGATGTCCTACTCTACTGTCTCGGTGACGTCTTGCAGAGCGAAGAAGAGGTCGCTGAGTGGAGGCTAAGGGATTGGAGCGAAGAAGAGGAAGAGAGAATGAGCAGGGAGTCCTATGAATGGATTCGCATGGATGCAGATTTTGAGTGGATATGTAAGCTTTCGTTGGCGATGCCAGGGTACATGTACCTGTCGCAGCTTCAGCAAGATCGAGACGTCGTAGCGCAGCTGGAGGTCAGTAAATTTCTTTATTCATTAGGTACTGGAACTGACAATATGTGATATCCAGTCATTGCAATATATGGCGATTCAGCGAGAGCACGAGCTCATTTCCACCATATTCGTCAGAACACTGATGGATCGAAGATATTTCTACGGAATTCGGGTGGCTGCCGCTCGAGCTCTGGTGAAGCATGCTACTGATGCTGTTGGCTGGGTCGGATTGTTCCACCTCGAAAGAGCTTTCCAAGAACTATTTTGCCTTCCAGGGTCCCCAATGACTCGCTCTAATGACTTCTCTGACAGAGCAGCATACTTCATTCAATTAGCCATCCCTGAGTCTATATCTAAAATACGCGACGCTAACGGAAAGACGCCCATGCGGGTCAAGCGTTTCCTGTACGACAAGTTAAAGTTCAACGATAACTCAAACAACGAGGTAAGTACGTGAGCTAATTCTTCATTGACCCGACGCTTATGCTGCGACAGTATTCGGACAACTTTTATGTCGCGACTTTGATGGAATCGCTATGCCATGCCATGCTGGGCAAGCCTGAGAGGCCCTCTGACGAGATGGACGATTTTGACATGGAACGTGTATTGGAGGCTCAGGCAGAAGAACAATTGGAGAAAGACGCCATTGCAGAGATTGATAGGTATCGCAGGATGGATGAATGGTCCAGCTCTTTCCAGAACATCTACTCACGAGCCGCTTTGCGCTGCCAAGTGCGTCTCATGGAGGCAAAAATATTGAGCCTTGATATTATGCAATTCCTACCATACACTCGAGCTGGAACGTACGATCTCCTCCGCTTGGATGCGTTTGAATGCCTAATTGAGCTTGACATTTTCCGGAACCCCGAACTACTGCGATGGTTCATTTTCACCATGTCAAACGACTCTTCTGCTCTTATCAGGTGCCGCCTACATAACCTGTTCGGAAAGGCTCTCGCGCCAGTCGCCTTTGGCCGTGAAACCAAGGATGAAGCACCTGCCAGCAACACCGATAACTTGATTATCGAGCAGGAGTCCTCGACCGAGGTCCGTCAGGCAGACCTTGCCCGGAGACAAACAGTTACCGGAGCCTTGAGTGCTCTCAAGAAAGAGATCTCCGGCGATCAGATGCTGAAAGAGTCCCTTTGGGCTGCGTGCAACTCCTCGTGCATTGGAATACTGGAGCTCTCTGAGTTCACCGATCTTTGCAGAGTCCTCTATGACGCAATCACGACTCGGATGGTATCTCTGAAATACCCTCGTTACTGGAGCGTGAAGCATCTCGGAAAGGTACGTAGCACGGATAACAGCAAATCATATTGCATCATTGCTAACTCAACCTAGGGACGCATGCACTTCGTCCGATCGAACAAAATCCGCACAACGCTCACGCCCTCCAAAGATACAACAGCCCCGAAACGCAAGCGCGAAGAGCAAGGCATGGGACCACCCGGCCCTCGTATCACATTCAAGCAGTCCAAGGTGGCATCCAGTACTACACCATTCAGTCCAAAGCCATCATCGCAGCAAATTCCAACAAAGCTGCACATTCCAAACCTTCCCTCTCCAGCTCCGTCAGCACAGCCAAAACCAACGACTGCCCCATCTACACCTTCCACACCCAGTGGCGGTGGGTTCAAGCTGAAATTGAAATTCGGCCAGAAGCCGAAATGAGCTTAACTTCCTCACAGCCGTCTTCATTACAAAATTCTAGATACCAATTTTAACTCGTATAGCTTCATTCTTCATTGTTTGGACTTTGGGAACGGAGGTGGGCTGATTTCAGGTCAAGGAGATGCATGGCGCGGGGGTTCTCTTTTCCTTTTATTATTCTTCTAGTATTCTGGGTTATCTCCACAGGGTATTATCTGGTTCCAGAGGCCCATTTGATTATTGCCAATGGGATATGTTGGGCATTGGTTTGCCGAGAAAAAATGATAGACCATAACTGACTAGCCGTCATGGATCATTGCTTTGGGTCAATGCACCCCTCTTCCTCTTAAAAAAAAGACTGCCGTAATCTGGTATACTCCAGACCTCTGCACTTGAAGTGTTTCTCGTAATTTGTTTGAAATGAAGATTTCTTTTCTGTTTCCTTTTGAAAGCGAGATGCCATCGATCATTCCGTGAGCAACCAACCCGTGAACTCCATTGCAATTAAATCATTCCCACAGTGAAGGTATAAAAAGACATGTTGACTTTCCCGTCCACCCACAGCACTTTATTTGTCGCTGATACGTTCCAGGGCCTATTTTAAGTACAAAAGGTTAGTCTCTTGATAAGGCACGCCATCAATCGTAGTCCTACGGCAGGCGATACTGACCTCGAGCATAACAACCGAGTTACCGCGAATGACCTATTAAGGCGAATAGATAGCCATTAGCTTCCTGCCCCTCCCAGTTTGCAGACCAAACGTAGACGTCCGGGAATGGGACTAGCCACATACAATCATGCCGATAGCAACCTTCTCACCACCCTGCTTCTCTTCGAAAGCCTCGTCAAGAACAATGTTCATGAACACCTGTATAGACAAGCGCAGACGTCAGTAACCTATACACACATACACATACTCTCCCCGCCCCCTCTTTCACTCGATGGACTGAACCCAAGAACATCTCAATCTTCGACCCCATCCAAGGCATATCAACCCGTATAACAGCGACACAGCAGGCAGGAAAGTAGAAATCGAGGGGCACAAGCGCGACGTACATCATAGCCTCGCAGGATACCAATGACTTTGCGGTTGCCGTTCAGTTGGCAGAATACCCGCTTTTCCATGTACTGTTGGAAAACCGCAATGTTAGCTTCGGTGCTCTGTATCGGGGAAAGGTTGGCGGGGTATTAATCGCGAATATCATACCTTCTTCAACTCGGGCTGGGCTTGAGGCATCTTGAATGGTGTGTTCTGGGGTTTTACTGTCCTATCGTAACGTCGAGTCGGTCGCGTTGCGGAACTTTGAGATACAAGCAGTGGGAATCAGCTGGGCCCGGAAGAATGATGTTCCCGCAAGCTCCAAAGAATCGCGGAGCTGCAAGTGACGCAGCGGGGTTTCATCTTTCAGGCTTTGTGCTGATTTTATAGCTGAGGACTCGTTTTGGACGAGGAGTTTACCGAGACTTTTCATACACCTTCACAATGAGTTCTCAATTTGCAAATCGTCGAAAGCCGCGCAAAATTGGTGGCGAAGATGAGGAAAATGACGCCGACGAGCAAGGTTGGTATCTGCGATCCAGCTCATTTTTACGCGATGAATATACTGATGGAGAGCTGGTAGACTCTGGACCTGTTGTCAAACGCCCTCCGACTTCTAAAACGAAGCAAAAATCCAAGATGCGCCTTTCGTTCGGCCCCGGCAGTACCTCGATGGCGGACGATGACGACCAGGAAAGCGAAGTTGTCATTCCCAAACGACCTGGCCTCGCGAAACGGGCTATAGAGAAGAGCGCATTCCAGCGGTCCTTGACTCCGTCCGGCGCAGGTGGTCAGATTCCCCTCCGGGTAGGACCAGAGCAGGATAGGCCGAGTTACAGCGACGAATATTTGAAAGAGCTTCGAAATTCGACGCCCTCTACGCCGAAGCCTGCAGCTGAGGATGAGGCAGAAAAGACAATTGATGTGGCTGCAAAGTTTGGTGAGGTCATGAAGGTCTCGACGCCCGCTGCTATTCCCAGCGAAGCAGAGATTAGAGAAAAGAAAGCCCGAAGAGCACGGTTAGCGAAGGAGGAAGCCGCACTGTCCACTGAGAAAGACTTCATTTCCCTCGAAGACGATATGGATGAGGACAACTGGGATCTTCAGGCGCGGCGAGAGGATACGAGGCTCGTTCGTGATGATGAAGATTTCGCAGAAGGCTTTGACGAGTTCGTCGAAGACGGACGGATATCCCTTGGGAGAAAAGCAGAGAAAGAGCAGAAGCGAAAACAGCGGGAAGAAATGCGTGAACTCATTGATGATGCCGAAGGCTTGTCGGATGAGGATGATTCGGACTTGGAGGAAAAAGCAGCGTACGACGCCAGCCAGGCGCGAGCTGCTATGGGTGTTAGCAGAGACCCTATTGACCGTCCGCGCACTCCGCCCAAGATGACCTCGTTACCCCGTCTGTCGAACTCGCTGGAGCGTTTGCGTATGAACTTGGCGGTCCTGGAGAAGTCAAAGACTCAGATGATCGACCGCATGGAAGAACTGAGAAAGGAGAAGGCGGACATAGCTGTTCGGGAGGTGGAAATCCAGGCTCTAATCAAAGAAGCCGGAGATAATTACGAGAAGCTCAAGCAGGAGGCTGGGATCACTCCTGGCTCGGATGGGAACCTATCTACAGCCGATGAGATGGCGAATTCGCGAGGCTTGGAGGGTCTTGGAAATTCGGTGACAGCATCTGCAAATGCCTCTGAGCATGAGGAGCCTTGATGCTCTACCAATGCTTCATTGACGACTTCCGTGCGATCTGCGCTGGCTGCCGCTTTGAAGTCCCTGACAAGAGCATCACCATCGCTCTTTCCGAGACAATTACCGATTGCTCCTCGTGTCGCAAACGATCGACCACGCCAATGTCTCGACGTCCATCGACCTGGACTGTTCTTACTTCATATTTCATGATACCCATCGTTTAGTTGTCTAGTTTCCCTAAGGCCCAATCATTATGATACCAATTCCCTTCAAGTCCTGGTTTGGCCAACCGTCGAGTAGAGATAGGCGTGCTAGAGCAGCCACGCAGTAAGTTGAACCACCGTTGAGGAGAAATGGTATTTGAATGGTTTCTTAACTTTAATAGGCAGCGTAGTGTCATTGCGTTCATTGAGTCGCCAATTGACGATAAGGATGGAGACCTTCCGCATCTCCGTCAACAATCCGAGGCAACACCCATTGAGCTGTTCTTTGACTTGTTCTTCGTCGCAAATCTCTCGACCTTCACGGCTACACATGAAATCAACAATGTAGAAGGTATACCAGCTCTTCAACATGGTTTTATCACAATCTGATACTGCATACCAGCTTTGTGGGCCTACATTGGCTTCCTCGGGATCATCTGGTTTACCTGGCTCCAAGTCACACTATTTGATATCCGCTTCGCGCGAGACTCGATCTTCGAGCGAATTTGCAAGGCCATCCAACTGGCTGCTATGGTTGGATTTGCATCGGCAGGTACACGGTTCACCACCCGTGTTCAGCCAGAAAATGTCTGGGCTTTCCAGTCCCTGAGCCTTATTCTCGGTGGCAGTCGACTCTTACTTGCCTTGCAATACACTGTTAACGCCGTATTTCTTCGACGGCGTATGATGCCTGCAGCTAGGGGTGTATTTATTATTGCCGGGATGCAATCTGTCTCAAGTCTGACCTACCTCCTGGTAAGCTACCCAAGGCAGACAACCATCGGTTAGCTCGTACCAGTGTCAAACTGACTTGCTGTAGATGTATTATGCCTTCCGTCCTCGTGAAGGAGTCAACCCCTATATTTGGACCGTTTGGTTTGTTCTATTTGGGGTCGAGATGTGGGTAGTTATGGGAACTTCAAGCGCCACACCCGGGATTGGACTCCAAGATACCCATCTCAATACAAGAATGGGCCTCCTAACTCTGATCATAATCGGCGAAGGTGTCATATCTGTCACTAGGCTTGTCAATCGGACAGTAGGCCCTGGCGGCTGGACGAAGTGGTCGTTTGTTCATATCCTAGGCGTCACAACTAGTGTGGTATGGCCCCGATGATTGCCTGACCCACTCAGTGTTCAGTTCGTTTCCAGTCGGAACCTAACTTGTCAATCTCAGTACTTCTTGTGGCAAGCGTATTTCGACCTTTCTCCGCGACGCGTTCTGGGCAAATACTCTCAGCAGATATGGGCTCAGCTACATTTCCCGTTCCATGTGGTCCTCATTCTCCTCCTTGAAGGGTCTCAGATCCTTGCCTTGAGTCTGGACATCACATTAAAACTCCGGTACCTAGCAGAAACCATTTTGTGGGCTTGTGAAGATCCACGGCCCAGACCCGACTACGCCATTCGAATTCTTCGAACCACCATTGCGGATATGGAGATCGACTATAGCCGAGGGGCCGTAAACGAACAGGTTACAATTTCCCGGATCTTGGATGATCTCCCCAATCACCCGCTTTGTCCCTCCCGTCGGACGGGCCAAGTCCCCATCGCCCGAGACATGCTCAGTGACCTGGTAGGGAATGTAACTGCGGCGCTGTTCTCCACCATGCGGATCATGCCTTCGAACCACCCTGATCCTGGCCGCTTGAGTAGCGAGCAGCTGCTGAGAGGGTATATGGCCCTCCTAGAATTCGTCTATGTATACTACTTCGCCGTGGCATCACTCTCCATGATGTTCTTTGGTGCTTTTGTACTATTAGCGCGTCGCCACACACTCCGCAGATGTATTGGCATCAGTGCAGCGGCCCGCGTGTCCCTTGGTATACTCCTTGGAAGCCTAGTGAGCTTCTCTGATCACTTTCCGCTTGTCTATTCTTTCATGACATCCCCCGCCATATTATACGCGTTTACTCTTGCATTATTCATGGGTGAGCTACCAGCCATGCATCGGGGATGGAAAGGAATACCTAGATCCATCTGCTGACGAAAGTAACAGTGCTGCTGATGGACCGGCTTTTGGACCGGTACCAAAGCTACGGCGGACGGACGCAGGAAAGCGAACTACCCTGAATTCACCCTGGTGGACCCCATTCTTTACTTATCATTCCTGCATGAACCATCATCCCCTGTACATTATTATTCTTATGTCAAGGGCCGGAGAAAAAGGGCGGCCAGCGGGGGTCTGCGATGATCTAACCCTCTGTCCGGTTTGCATAGGGCAATGGATTGCCTGGCTGTTGAGGGATGGAACTGTCATCTACCGACACCCGCGCAGGGTTCTAGCATACATACATGTGGAAATAAGAAATTAGTTCCCGAGCTCCCAGTAGGAACGAATGCTTTCATTCACGGCTCGACCAGCCAGAATTTTCCTGGCACGGCCATGTACAGCAAAAAAAAAAAAAAAAAAACAGAAAAACAAACTGCAAGCAGATGAGAGCCATGATTCGCACAATGCACGTGAACTTGAACAACGGATTTCAAAGAAGACAAGCACGCCATTGCCACAAGACAGCAGCAGCAGAAAGGCCCGTCGTTAGCAAACCGGAACGACGGCAGCTGCAGCGGGAAGAGACATAAGAGAAAGACTACTGCCTTCTTCCTTCCCTACTTGCTTCCTTAGTATGCACAATACCTACTGTAGTTCTTTTTGTTATTTCTCCGAATTTCTTCAAAGTGCCCCATCAATCTGAGGTAGCCCTCTGCATGCTCATCCCGGGCATTTGCAGGAGGATCCCAAAATAATAGTCATTATAGTCTTTTGTTATGAATATAAGGGCCTACGCTCAGACCCCACCGCCACCATCCCACGCTCTGTGTCTCCTTAAATGATTCCTTCTTTTAGTACATTTTTCTTTCTTCCTTCCGGTTTGTTTCTCAAGGATACGTGATAAGTGGACCGTGCTGGACTGGTCTAGTCTCTCAGCGAAAAAGAAAGGGTGTGGGTGAAACCCGTGAAACATGCTCATCCCGACGGTGTCACCGTTTCTACCCAACATCCGGGATTTCCGCAGGGAAGGTGTGCGTGTGTGCGACTCTCAAATGCGTTAGGCTAGACCAGGCCAGGCCAGGCCAGTACTTTCTTTCGTTCTTGCCTTCTTATTCTGACCTTGTGCAGGCTGGTGAGCTCCCCTGCCTATGGAGGAGATTAATGCTGCCACCGTCCTATTCCATCCCCCACCCCCCGGTAAGTCACGAAAATGCCTATTCTTGGCCCGTGCACACGTACACACATGTACGCGTGTATATGTGCACATGCTTGGGGATGGTGTCCGGGGGAGAAGACCCACAAAGGCTATACATAGGATTTCCAGCAGGTGCAAACATACAGTGCACACGATAGATCGGCAATGAGCCACACGGAGCGAAGCAATGATCGTGCGGGGAAAGGAAATCCTGACAATGGTAGGGATCAGGGGGTTTGAGTGTGGTTTGTCTTTGCTTTTTCTTTTGTTCTTGATCATGGATTGTTTGCCTTGTCTTGCATTGTGCGAGACGACAGTAGGAAAGTCGAGCTCAGAAAGTACCGTGAGATGAGAAAAAGCAATGTATATGTAGGTGCCGTATGATGTAAGTTCCAGAAGTACCCTGTCACCGGGTTGGATGTCCGAAAGAAATGGCTCATGCAGATTCTACTGACCTCTCGAGCCGGACTTCACTTATCTGGGGTCTAGAGAGCAAACCGGAGACCTATCCGACATTTGGCTCGAAGAGTAAGTTAAGCTTATTTCCCGACCGACATTTGCGCCCACTGCTTTGCAATGATAGATGGGCACGTCTGATTTGCACAATGACGGATGCAGAAGCGTTTGGGGCTTGCTAGACCCGGTAAAAGCCGGGGTGCAGTGTATGTGGATGGAATCAAGCGGTGAATTGGAAAACCTTATCGTGCAGGACCAACACAGACACTTCTTTCTCCGACTTGCTATTTGCTCCGTTGTAACTGGTCTTCATGGGAAGAGACTCTGCGGCACTTTTGATCTTCAGAATACATATGCCCTAGGTATTGTGCAGTTGCCTGAGCTCTGGTGGATACGTGAAGGATGGGAATGATCTGCATATGCAGTTTGATTGCGGTAGTGCGGGTTTAAAAGGTCCGCAGAAGTTAGGGCATAATAAAGCAGTCAGATAAAGCATGTCTGTCGAGCCAATGGCGGAGAAAATGAGACCTGCAGATCCGAAGGGGAGCTTTCCGAGCCGTCCGGCCAAACGTCCCATTCCCTGGAGGCAATAGATGTTCTGGATCCTTTGGTATAGGTCGCAGCCACCGCGTCGCCTGAGGATAGTAGGATAAAGCGGATGTGCGAACAAAGCCCTATGTGGTTACCCGAATGGCGCTCGCTGCTGCAAAACAACCACACCAAGTCAACATCGTCTGAACGCCAGCACGGTGAGTTCCCCTTCGCTTTGAATCTATCTTCTGCGCCACAGAAGATGGCTCTTCTTCCAAGGATCGTCATTTGGGCTATGCGCGGCCCACTGCAAAAGAAGGGGTTAACTGATCGTTACGGGAGATTGTGAGGTTATGCTAAACCGAACCATGTGCCGTGATTGATATTGTTCCGTAATACCCATGCCCTTTGGGAACAGAAAAGGGTATAGTGCCTCGATCAGCATCTTATAGCGTTCGAAGGGCGTTCGAAGGCGATATAATATTGTAAAGAACAAGGGTTAAGCTCCCGGGGATGCGAACAGTTCAAGCCATATCGGAATATGGTAGCCGGTAATCCAGGGGCCTGAAGTGCGAGGGTGTGAAAGGGTCATCGATATGGCTTGATATCGATGTTAAAGAGCTCCGGTGTTCTCGAGTCAAACCTCTTTTGTCCTCGAGCGCTGTGTTGTCTTGACACCTTTTCCTGGGGACGGATACAGCCCTCTACGTCTTCCGTTGGATAGGACATCGCCTCTCATAGAGCGAACCGTGAGTTCCATGAACCCTGTCCAGCTGCTTCTCGAACGCCAATTATTGCCTAAGAGGCTAGGCTTCTGAGACATCATTGCCATTCCATCTGTGGCGGAAAAGAAGAAACATCACTCATTCGGTCATCGAGCAACTGCAGAGAGAACGGGAACCACACTGTCAGAGGCACCTTGTGCTCATTACTTCCTCCACCGCTCAGTCGTGTCGCCTTCAGGGAAAGCCTGTCTGATCTCGAGACCTTCAGTCATTGGTTCTCTGCAACCCAATCTGGAAAATTAAACAATCGCAGATTTATCAATACTCGACCCTTATTGGTGAGTCATCCGAGAAAGTGAAACCCCTCCATATAGATCTTGGTGTACTGAGCAGCCACAACAGTCCCTGCAGGTGCCCTAGTAGCCTGACAGCGTACATACACCAGGATCCAATGCATATTATTTGCCCAACGTCTATCCAGAGCATAGGAGACAGTAGCGGTGAAGAGAGCAAGAAGATATTGGTTTCCGTTTAAAGCCATGCTGCGCGTCCTGGTCGGTTCAGAAGACCTAAAGGCTGTTTCCGTTGAGGAAAGCTTTAATGCGTCGAACTTTCGTTCCCATCTCTTCTTCCTAGACGACCGCGGATCACTCTCCCTTGCAAGATCCTCTACCTGGCAAGACACCACCTCAAAGCTCCCTGTGATACATCTTGAAGGCGAACAGACACACCACCTTATGGAGAAAGACGAGCGACTTTCTACACACTTCACCGGGATGACGAGCAACGACACGACGATGCAAACCCTGCCCCAGATAGGGTGCCCTTATTGTTATCCCAGCTGTTACTCAGCCTTCGAATCTGGAAGAACCGCAGCAGCAGCACATGGGTTTCACTTCCGACATGAAGGGCAGACTCATCATAATAACAAGCCACAGGAGATGCACTTCATCAAAGTCGAGGATGGCAGCCAGTTCGAGGCTCTTGCTGCCAACGCAGACGCCCCACAGACATCAATCGTCGATTGTGATCTTTATTCTAGCGATGCTGCTTCTGATACATATCACCAGACCGATGATATCAATGACCTCTTTGCGATCAGCGAGACCGTCTCATCCCTGATAGCAGAGGGGACAACACCACGCAGGGCACCCATAACCATCCTCGATGAATGTATATCTCAGGGAAGTGAGCCCTCTCCTCATGAAGCAGAATGGACAAGCGCGGAAAATGTCGCATTATCTGTGTCCCCAAGGCCATGGCTTGAATTTCCAACACCAACTGCAGATAACATTCTTGCTGCAGTTAGCACATCGTATTCAATGATAGCTGCACAGGAACATCACGTATCGGACTCTTCCAGTGAGGGTCCTAGTTACGATCGATCTATATGGGATACAGTGAATCTTTCCGGCGAGGCGCAGTTTTACGGAGAAATCAACAGCGCATTGGCTCAGCTTGACGCGGCAAACATTCATTTGGATCCCTCCACAGTCGAGAAGGACGGTTCAAACGCTACCCAGTCCCTGTTATTCCCGTGGGCTTCGAAAAGGACTGATTGTCCAGCCATGCTTTCGATCGGAAGTGGGCGTGCAGCCAACCAAGGATGTAATGACGGTTCCTACCAGTACCATAAGAGTCGTTATAGACTAAATGAGCCTTGGCCGCTACCGAATCCCAGTGACATAGGCCCCATCAATCAGGGGAAGCTGCTTGGCAGGCCACTTACATGTCTCCGTGACAAGAGAAACGCATTCTTGATTGAATGTAAGCTCCGTGGGTTGTCGTATAAGGATATCAAAAGGATTGGCGGGTTCAAGGAGGCCGAGTCGACTCTCCGTGGCAGATTCCGCACGTTGACAAAGTCTAAGGAGCAACGCGTGAGGAAGCCACAATGGCATCAAAACGACGTAAGTCACCTGTCCCGGTTGCTCCAACTTTCCTCCTGGTGGTTCTTGAAAAGAAAAATGGGTACTGATCACTGTAGATTCGCCTTCTTTGTGAGGCGGTAAACGTGTTGTCGGAAGCCACGGACCAGGAACATGGCCATTACTCCTTCTGCTGGGCCCAGATTGACAACCAATTACCAAAGGTTTCTTGGAAGAGGGTGGCTCAGTACATCAGGACCCATGGGGGGTCCTATCATTTTGGGAATGCAACCTGCAAGAAGAAGTGGTGCGAAGTCCATGGCGTGAAAATCTAACGTTGACTGGAGAAGGAATTGTTAGAATGACTGTCTGAGAACCTTTGGCGTTGAATGGACTTATGTTTTGCAAGAAAGAAGCACTTACTTGTTGTGAGGGAGAGCGATCAGTGAACAAGTGAAATGTTGGGGAAGGCGACATCGAAGCAGAGTCGTCTCCGTTCTTCTCTCAGTCAGATAGAAATTCACTTTGTCCGAGAGGACTAGGAGTGTCGTGGATTGAGTATACAATCGTGGTCAGTCTGGGGGTTTATCAACGTAGTTCAGGAGGAAATAAGTAAAAGACTAGTAAAGAAGAGGCTGCCATCGCGACTTCCAGATACTGCCTCACCACGTGATTAGCTTCTTCCTATCTGAAGACTGGATTGATAACTAAATAGCATTTCATTTGTGTGTGTAAGCTGATACGTCGTGGGCAGATTGTCTAGCCTTGAGCCTACTCGGACCTAGAAAAGTAGTGGTTCCTACTGAGACATGCTAGTTCGACGGGCGTTCAACACTCCTGAACATCAAACCATACAAAGTCTTACAGGATACTATACTAGTGACTCTCCTCGTATATCTACTGCTACAAAAGTCTGCCGCAAAGGTGCTTGATCACTTCTAGTTAATACATATATTGCAAAATATCTAACCATTGATATTATATCGCTGCACATATCGGTCTACAACAAAGAAACTTCCCGCGAATCTGGTTGAGGGTATCCAATAGCTGCAAGCACATTATGTAGCGAAGTGGGATTCCGACGCAACTCGTCCCATTCGGCCTCAGCCTTGACCATCAGGGTACCAGCAAGGACTGTGCCGTTAAGTGCGACAACGCCCGCCTCAGCAACATCTACAGATGCTGTTGAATCAACTAAAATACGGGCACTTTCACTCCGCCTCGGGCAGATCATCATGGTTGTCTCAGTCATAGCAAGATTGTAACTAATGGTAGCAGGACCAGTGACTTGGCCGGCGTCACTGAGGTCTCCCTTTGCCGTTGCTACTGCCGCTCTGTACAAAGACAGGTAGATCTGATGGAGAGTCTCACTAGAGGGGTTTGATGGCAAGGGACGTGCAAAATGCGCAAAAGGCACCTGAGCCAAATGTTGGTAACCAGACCCGCTGGATGTAGGTTGCCGAGCCACGGCGTCAATCAGGGGCTGCCAGTTTTGAGAGTCACCCTGCGCCATGGCCTCGACAGGAAGAAACTGCAAATGTCTATGGGGTTGACTTGCACCGCTCTCGTCACCAGAATTGAAGAAGGCAAAGAGTTTCTTGCTCCCTTGGCCCTCTGCGTGACTTCCCTCGGCCCATGCTTTGATACAGGCATATGCGGCTTCTAGATCTTCCTTGTCGAGGAGGTCTGTCTGCGATTGCCACGCCTTTGTAGCAAGAATGAAGTGATTCGGTATTACAGGGAATTTGTTCAAGACCAGCACGTGCGACGGGTTCCCTCGAGGAATCTGAGCGAGGAGAAGGTCGGGAGACGGATCTTGGAAGGGATCGGGTTTCGGTCCACCGGGGCCCTTGTCAGGCTTAGGGGCGCCTGTTGGTTTCTTCGCAAGAGCTGGACAATAGCGAACTTGATACTAGACAGCGAAAGGGGGGGAAGGTCAGTAAGCTGGAGTCGGAGAGGGCGTGTGTGTGTGTGTGTGGCGCGGAGATGGAGTGGCTTAGTTACCGGTATGTTTGACGTGTGGACGGTCGCAAGATGCGTCGAGGAGAAGATTAAGTGACCGGCATCCCTGGCAGCAACAAATCTCCTGCTTACCAGGGAAGACAGGCTTTCCGAGAGACCCAACTGCATCTTGCGAGGGCGTGTGTGAGTTGGGTTGGGTTGTTGATCAGGAAGGCAATCGCCATGCGACACCTGCGGGAAGGGGAAAGTGTGGGGCAAAAGGCGGGCAGAAGACTCCGATCGCTGGCCGGCCCGACTACGGATAGATAGATAGATAGATCGATCTATTCACATCTACACTCCCTGTTGCTGAAACCTTGTTCACGCTGCTCAAAAAAGATGTGATGATTTATGTCTGCTCTCAAACGCGAATTCTACATTCTGAGAAATTCACCTTCCTATTCTTCAAGTAGGACATGACCTGCATTCCAAGATAATTCTCGTTTTAGTTGCCCAAACGCCCAATCCATAGCCAAGCACAAATAACATAAGGGATATTATTACAGGACCACGGGCGCAGCCTCCATGGGTGCCCATCAATAAAACAAGAAAATCTGCAGAATGGTGGTATCAAGATAAAACTGGTCGAACACAAATAAACAAATCGCTCTCGTCATGCCACAAATGCAAAACCCACGATATGCAAAATATGACATGTCAGAATCGAACAAAATGAAGGGAATGGATGGAGATGGGGTCCTGTCTTCCTCCGGACTTAGTAGGTCATGTCCATGGGCTCGGCATCATGCGGCCGGTACGTATCAGGGAGGAGAACGGCCGGTTGTCCAATGAGCTGGGTGGACTGGTTGTCGACCCAAGGGCCGCGTTCTTCGTCATTAGCACTAAGAACACCCTCAGCACGCTTCAATGTCTCGACGTCCAAGTCAGTCACGTAAGCTTCCCGGTTGGTGCCATCTCCTGCACCACCCGGAAGTTTGACGCGGACTTCGAACTCATTGTCAAGCATCATCTCGTCCTTACACAGACGGCGCTGCCCATCAAAGACACATAGGACACGCTTCTTCGTTTTGATGCTGCTGCTAGGGCAACCCCAGGACTGAGGGTAACGATCACGGTTGTTGCGTCGCTTGGATGTAGTCGCACGCATCTTAGCATTGGCATTGGACGAACCCTTCGTGACAGCGTTGTTGACGCCCAAGATAGGACGGGCCACCGCCCCTGATCCCTTGGTGTTCTTCAGGGGGCCTTTGCCCGAGCGTAGGTTCGAATATTCGTAAGCGTCATCATCGTCATCATCATATTCGTCGTTGTATATGTCGACGGTGCCAGCCGTGTCGTTCAAGTTATGTTTCTCCATTGTCTTTTGCACCTCCTCGTCAGCATCGACTTCAGAAAGCAGCTTCTGGTTGATGGCTTCGCTGGGCTCTTCCTGTTGCACAACCCGAAGCACACAGTCGTCCAGATGCTCGTAGAAGTCCTGGGCGTTGCTGAACGTAATGGAGCAAGTTGAGCACTTGCCGGTCGCATCGGGGCTGTAGCTAGATGTCCCCTTGCTTGCCGCTGCAGTTGGACTTCTCTTCCGACAGTTAGGTGGTGTCTGTTCGACGCCATGCACTGATGTCAAGTGGCGCTTGAAGACGTCCGCCCTGTTGAAGCTCTTCTCGGCGGGCGACCCAGACCCCGGACAGAAGCCGCAAACCATCGTTCCTTTGTAGTGAGTAAGAGTATGACGGTTCTTGTCATACTTGCGGGCGAAACCCTTGATATGGTATTCGCAGGTGACGATGGGGCACTTTTCGGGTCTCTCTGACTGGTGTGTCAGGATGTGAGCCTTGAGATCCTTGAAAACACGTCTGCACTCCGGGAAAGGGCATCGTCCCTTTTCCTTGGTGTCATCGTCGGACTCTACATTACTGGCAGCCGGGCTTGGATGAGAGCGCTGGGACTGAACCGAGGAGACCGATGACCTCCGGTCATAAGAGGAAGCACGTCGTGACTGGGGTAGGGCAGGGGCCATGGAAGGGGAAGAGGTCGGCACAAGACTGGGGTGCTGTGCGAATGATTGGTTCGCAACGTAGCTCTCCGAGGGATGGAGGTGGGAAGGGTCAGGGGATTGGGGCAGAAACGCGCTTTGCGATACGACATAATCAGGCTGTTCGGGGAACGAGATGGTAGGGGGGTTGATGGGATGCTGCTGTAGCATTGGCTGGATAACAGAAGGGTCTGAGGTGGCCTAGTGGTCAGCAGAGGTCGCAGGACAGTGTATCGGATCTGGACGTTGGAACACACCAACAAAGTTTTCTGGGCATTTCTGCTGGTAGAAACCCTCCGAGTCCAGCGTGTTGCCAAAATACTCATTGGGGAAGTAGTCACTCATGACCGCGGCGGGAAGCCCCAAGCCATTCGTTGTCTGGACCCAGTCTTCCGAGATAGCATGCGCAGAACCCGTATTGGGCGATCCGATGGCGGAGGAGGAGGCGCTGGCAACGGAGGGACCGGACGCAGTAGAAAGTCCAGGAATGAAGTGATCGGAAGAATAAGGGAGGGACGGGGGAGTGGCGGGCATAGGTGGAAATCCGGCAGCTTTATTGGCGTCCGAGAAAGACTCGGAGTAGATAGGCGGCGTACCGTAGTTGGAGGACTGGGGTACACCGGATGGGTCGTGGGTCTGGCTGAAACCTAGATCGTCCACATGGAAGGCAAGAGGATCGATAAAGGTACTAGGATCCATGGGGTAGGACTGGAAGTATGGGGGATGCTGCTGTCTGGACGAATCCAGGGCCAGCATTTTGTTGTCACCGGTGAAGTGGGTAGGGAATAGTACGAAGTCGGAAGTGTCTGCGTGAGATTGCATGCCCACGCTCCGTGCAGTGGTTGGCTCGTTCCTTGGGTTCCAGGTGGGAGGATGCGAGGGTTAATGTAGAAGAAGAGAAGGAGGGATGCAATCGATCTGCAGCATGATGAGCGTTAGCAATCTGATGTCTCAATCAATGGCATGGAAATAATGTCCGGCAGGGCTCCCTTGGACCCGGGGGCTTGGGAGAGAAGGTTATTGAGTTCAAAGATTGGGAACGGCCCGCTCGGGGAACCTACTATCTATCGCCCTGATAGTCCTGGTATTTAGCGGGAGCCTAGTAGTAGTGACGAGACACAAGCAAGCTCCAACGAGGTTCGGGGAATTTCCCTATAGAAGACAAAAGAGGGAGCTTGGAAGAACGTGTCTAAAAGCTCGGTATTTGAATCCACCAACTGCAAGGCGACGAAGTATTTTGTCACTTGCAGATCCGAATCTTGGGGCGCTGGGAAGGCAGAAGAGGCAGCAAAAGTTTAACACCGCAAGTAGCAGAGGGAAGATGATGAGATGCGAAGCAATGGGGTCTCTGAAAGGTAATAAAAGTAAAAGAAGGTAGGTGGGACACTGCGTGGAGGAAGCAAGAGAAGGGCAGTGCAGAGGCAGAGGCAGAGGAAGAGGAAGAGGAAGAGGAGGAACAAAGTAGGTAAGGATATCACTTTTGTAATGGTAATGGGCGAGTTGTCTCAACAGCTTCACCAAGGCCCGACCCGTATGTGAGGGAGAAGAGGAATGTGGAATGAGGATGGAAGAGGAAGATCAGATGGAGGGGGAAGGAGGGAGTAAAAGCATAGATAAATGTTATATGATTGCTGGCCCTATGAGTCGCAGTGTGTAGGACTTTACGCAGTGGATATTTAGACTGAACTGGGATTGACCAACTACGGACGAACTAAGAAAAAACCACACTAAAAAGTAAGAGTCGAGCCCATCGCCCGACTACTATGACTACTGGGGCGGGGGGTCTGCGTGCACCATCGCGACAGGGGAGCAGGAGAGCCTAGTGTTTAGCGCGGTTCCAAACGGACTGGGGTGGATTGTGGGTGTGGGTGAGTGATGCCGATGATGATGATGATGGTGGTGATGATGATGGTTAGTGGGTGGTGGGTGGTGGGGAGGGAAGGATCACTAACTGAACCACTAACTAACCAGAGTGGAGGAATGAAAAAGAAAAGAAATAAAACAAAAATAAAAGAAAAGAAAAAGTAAAAAGGGAAAAGAAAAGGGAAAGAGGGAAAAAAAAAAAAAAAAAATAATAATAATAAAAAGGAACAGGGGTAGTGCTGCTAGTAGGTAGAACTGCAAAGGTGGAGATGCCGGGCGAGCAGGGGCAGGCAGTGAACCGGGCCTAAACCAAGTGGTATGTGGTATTATTATTAGCACCTCGATACGCCGTACTGCTAGTCGGGTCAAGTCAGTGTACGAAAATAAGTATTACCACTAGCCATCATGCATCATCCTGCACTGCCAGCCGGAGGGTTCACTTGCAGGATAACTTCAGTTGCTTGGGAATTTCTTTTCTTTTTTTCCCGATTCTATCTGGATTTTCTTTTTTCTTTTTTTTTTCTCATTTTATTTTTCCTTTAATTTTCTTTTAGTCATTTTCATTTTAAGTGATCTGCTCACGAATAATGTCGTAAGGATAGATTCAAATGCTCACTTTTCCCTTTCGTCGTTGCTTTTTCTCTTTTCCTCTATCAGAAAATAATCTTGTCGATTATTATATTTGGTTGTTTTCATTCGATTTCCCTTATACACCACTGTAAACAGTTATTAGTCTGTTCTGTGCCTTATTTTCCTCCTTCTTGCCTCTTTCCTGAATCAGCCAACAATCTTCTTATCCGGTTCTGTATGTGCTTATCTACTTGCAATCGGAGGAGGGATCGTTACAACCCCAATAATACAGTAAAATTCGGAGATGCTCGATACCCAAGTCCTCCCCGAGGATTACCTAAAACAGTAATAAGGGAACCGCATCTGCGATCCACTCCACGGCCACCCAAACTTTTGTCAAAGCCTCCACAGCTACTAACCTCTAGCAAGCATCTCATACAATCGCCCTTGGAATTTGGGCCCTATCAGAATCTTAATCGACTCGCTCTTTTCCGAGATTCCGTACATCCCCTCTCCCTTTTATTTTTCCCTTGAATTTTTTATTTATTTATCTCGCCTCTATGGATTTTTATTGGATGAATTTATCCATGCCTGTCCGTGGGGTTCCTTCTTTCGCAACTCCCGCATGTAAGGTACTACTGTTGAACTTGGGGGATTGGCGGGCCCGTATCATACCATTATTTCGCTTCAGATACAAAATAACTTCTCAATTAGTAGTAGTCAAGTATGAAACACACTCCTCTGGAGGTGTCTAGAACCCAAGTATCTGAGCAATCGATCGTAATAGACTAGATGAGTATAGGTTAAGGACGATACTAAGAGCTAACGATCTGGAGGCCTGGATGCCTACTACGGGGTCGCCGTACCCCGTGCATTCCTGACATTCGTATCCGCAGGTGTCATCGGCAAGTCCGTAGTGGCACACGTCCATCCTCGGTTGAAAACTTGGCATTAATTTGTCGGTAGCCCATTTGACTATCTACCAAACCTTGTCGGTTACGTAGCAGTTTTAGCGGTTGAATATTTGTTTATTTCCCTTCCTCCGCATTGCTGCTAATCAAGGCACGGCCATTGTTCCTGATAAGATGGTGGCAAAAAGATTTTCTTTCCCCCTCCTCAATGCCATTCAGTAGACGACGTGACCTCCTGCGAGCGGATAATTGCTACGTTTCATAGGCTAGTGACTACACCATCACGGGGATACGGACTGGGCAACTTTTAGTCCTTAGTGACCTATCCGCTTAGTAGTGCGCGTCCAACCATTTAGTATCTACCCCAGCAGTAGCCGAATCCTCATGGAGGAATCCAGACGAATGAATGTGTCATTGACTTAACACACACCGCAGAGGAAGCAGACGTTTTGAAAGTTTAAGGGTAATCATTTCTACCGTCAGTGGTCGATCTGCCATTCTTTCCCTCAAGCCGTGAAAATCATAAAAATTCCTATGGCGGGACGCTTCCTTCGTCCCGTCAATGTGGTTCAGATCGTCCTCAATCCAGGAGGGACGGGGGAGGACTGACTAGCAGCAAACTAAGCAACTGGATCTGGGCCGTGGCCGCCAGTTCCGAACACCCATCACTCAAGTCGCCGACCTCATGGGTCCTCTTGACGATCTTAGCTCAGCTCCACTCCCCTCACAACACCCCTTTCAGAAACGTGCATTTTCCAGCGATCGGAACGATTGGTCGGCAGCTCACGACGGGCAAATGAAGCGTCATGGACCGACGACCCTCTTCGATCCAATCAGACTTCCGAGATTGTCCCAGACGGGAAGACGATTCTCATTTAGGGCGTCGGGCGAGGACAATCATCTTGCCCAAACAGGACGAACACGGGACTAGGGTTTTCGATACAGACAGAGCCGCACAATTTTTTTTCGCTCCCCTCCTTCGAGAGAGAGATTGGGGAGTGGGCGAGCAACCTCCGACTTGTCTATAGTGTAAGATATTATAGATTTCAATAGTCTCGTTCCCAAATACGCCGAGCACGTTTGGGAGACACGACGGTCCATCGCACGTTCACCTTCGGAAAAGTATGGCTGTCAAAAGGATGATGACATGCCTTGGCTTAATCCCACGAAGCTGTCGCTTCATTCTTCCCATTTCAATCAAACCGGTATGGAACGCGAGTCAAACATGAGAATAATGACATCGTGGCTGCCAGGTTGAGTGGGTCTATTGTGGCTCATGCAAGGCTGAGTAGCGTTGTTACATACCCTCCCATACTCCGTACGACCACAATACAGAAGTAACAGGAGTAACAAAGGACAAAGGAACGACCGGACCGATCTGTGCCTATTATTTTGTATTGAAAAGTCCCTTGAATAAGCCCCTCACATCCTGATTATCCTCCACAAAGGAGGATATTTACACGAATGACAAGATATTGTGGGCCTAGGGCAACACTTGGCACGCAACACGCTTCGAAATGGACGATTTACAAGGCAGTGAACTCTCCCTCCCCCCTTGTCATCAAGCCTCAGAAGCGGGTTTGGCGCAGTATGCAGATGTAGAATGCAAGCGGTTGGGTTCGAAGAATTTGAACACCAGTGACGAACGCACACACCCGACGCTCTTCTCCGAAGGGGGCGCAAGAGAAGAGACGCTAAGTCGGTGAGGACGGAGTTCCCGACCCGACCTTAGCGCCACATGTTTGGTTGAGCCACATCTTAATACTTTCATCATGTGTCACCGGGCGGATCTTACCGCACTTTCCATTGGAAGATCCCCGTGCGCTAAAGCCGCGATGAGGACTGATCGAAGTGAGGCGCAGCATCCTGCTCCTCTCTTTCACCGCTCCCTCGGGTCGCGCTGTGGCATCCTGTGATGTGGCTCTCTCCCTATGTCATAGTTTATCCACATGTCGTCTCGGCCAGAGAAAAGTGTCGTCGCACACGGTAGAACTGACCCATAGCCGAAACTTTTTGCAGACGAGATTTCGAGAGCAATGTTGCTAAGTTTGGCTCATCAATGTGCGACGGATCAGCTCCGTGGCCGGTTGCGTCGGTATAAACTATTTCACAAGGATTGTATGGAGAAACACCGTGCAACACGCCGCGGAATTCTAGAATGTGTTGAAAACCAGCCCCAATATTGTTGCACAGCGACAAATGCCTCTCTGGTGGGGCATGTTTTGCTTCCTTTTCCTCCTTTCTCTTCCATCCCTCACCTTTCTGGAAGTCCCAATATTGTGGCTTCGTTTCACTGATTTGCTGACAGGGTATTCTAGATGTTCCAGAATCCTGTAACTCCTACCTAGCTTTGGGTACTAACATGCACTACCAGTCTGGACTCTATCAATATTCTACAGTATTATGGGTTGGGGATATTACTCCGGTCGCGTGCCTCCAAGATCCTAATAATTTGAACCGACCCACAACTGATTACATGACCTTATGTGCGACAAGAGACACCATTTGCTTGATACAGAAAAGCGAGCACCATTTATCATGGAGCGTCGATGGACAGCAAGTAATCACGTATTACTCAGGAAATACAATAAAAGCTGACATGGGCGTGCACTCAGGGGCTCCACGTACTGAGCCTTTCCGTACACGAGGGTAATACGACACCCGAATCCCACCCAATGTTTTCGCACGTGGCAGACCACGTAAATATGCTGATGCGTGTAACTTAATTGATCCAGATGAGATTCCAAAACTTTCCCATGCTGACGGTCCCTTATTCTGGAGACGCTCTTTCGGTACGGCAGGGAAGGGTCATCACACTTTGTGTTTCCTGTCTCGCTGACACTAACGGCTTATTTCTGACTTTAGTATCCTGCAGCCAGCTCAAAATAATTACACATAATTACATCAACACAAGTAGTAGGGGGAAACAGTCTGGAGCATTTCCGTGCAAAGCTGCCTTTCAAGGAGCATCCCTGATCATCGAAAACTTAAGGTGACAGGTAGTTCCAGACATCCCCAAGGATTGACATCGAGGGGTTCGCTAAGCCTTATTTCGAGGTGCGCCCAAAATGTCAACTCGACGGAGGGAATAATCCCTGCTCCCATGTGTCAGACTCAAAACACACAAGTACGAAAGGGAAAAAAAAGTTTCTATCGTCAAGGGGAAATGATTGGTATTCGACTCATCGAGGAAATGATCGACCGGCCACTAATTGAAAGATATCAACTTGACCACATTATTCGGTGGTGAAAAGACTCAGATTGGCTATTCTTAGGATTCCACGCTCTCCATCAAGTAATGTGTCTTAAGCGCCCACACGAGCCACACCAATCAGGAAGCATGAATGGGCCAACACGGCTAACACAGTACTCTGTTGTATTACTCCTACTATCTTATCAACAGCTTCCGATATCCCCGGATGCTGCTGCAGGCATACAGAATTAGAAACAACACGGTGCGCCTGTAAGGTACACCATCCTGGAAAAGAAGCCCTAGATCTTTGCATCAAATGCAGCACTAAGTTTAGAATCTGATTTTCTAGACGGCTGAGAATACATCCTGGACGCAGTCTGGCTGGTATAGTTACACTCGGATACGGAAGTGACACATCCATCATGGCGTTCCGACGGATCGTGGCCGAGTCTCCACTGCACCCCACTTTTTAGAGAGACTGTTTCGCATGTCACTTTTGTGTCGGGTCCCAGTTGGCAGGTGCCAATGTTTCCAGGGGGTGCCCCATCATTGTTGTCGCGACGACAGATGACTGATGGATCATCAATACGGAGTATATGGGATGGCTTGAATTTTGGCCCCAAATTTTACGAACGTTTAGATTACCTCGGCGTTGCGGAGGATGCAAGGAATCGTCCCTCGCCTGCCATCGTGCTTGGGTAAAGTAAGTCACACAAAGGATTCCATTATTATCTTCCTTGGCCTCGTCTCGTGGCGGCACACTAAAAGCCCAAGAGACATTGTCGCAGTCCCAAACAAGCGCCCGACTGTATGGTGCTAGATATGCTAGACTATAGATAGACAGCAGCTTATTAGCTAGTGAGTTAGCAGGTGTCGGGCAATGGCAGCGCTTTGTGGATATTTTTATGATGTTGGGACTAGTCCTGCTTAGCTGCATGCACTAATATGTGTGCTGGTGCTTGCATTCGCCCAAACATAAGCGCTGGGATTCTAACCCCTGGCACTGTCTTTCCCTACGGTCGCCAGTAGGAGATCAGGAAAAGGGCTTCCAGAACAACATTCTTGCCGCCCATGAAACCAACTTGAAGCAAATGCGATGCTTCCGTAGGACTGCTATTTTGGGGATGGCAGGGATCATGACAGCCATTACACTTTTTACTTTTATTCGGATTTCTTTTCTTTTTCTTCGTCCCGAGCATCGACTTGCGTGGAAACCTTACGGACCAGAAGTAAGCGCTTGCAGCATCCGGATTATCAAGCCGTTGGGAAGCTACTAGCTAGTAGTTTTTTACTCTAATGATATTTTTTGGGAGGTGGGTGGAAATGATAACGCTTTTTTCCCTAAAGTTGTGGTCCGTCCTGTTTTACTGTATTTCTCCTCCCTTTTTCTTTTTACTCCTCCGCACACCCACGGACTGATAAGCGCTCGGTGTTGTGGATGTCTTGTCGGCAACAATGTAAGTCAATCAGACTAAGTAGATTAAATAAACGAGCATTTCATGGGGTGTCGGCCTAATGTTAGTTATTTCAAATAACCCCTGACATTGTGCCCGCACGGGAGAACCCCGGTATAATAATTGACTAAGTAACATTCACCTAACTACGTTAACTTATCATTCAGACCTGACTAACCAGAAAAAATAGCTGGATAGACAGACAGATAGTAGTTCACTCTTAACGAGACAGACAAAGACTACTCCACGTTCCCCTGACGACTTCCCTCCGTCCATTAATCTACATCCCCTCACCAGTCAACCCCCCCTATCCTGGGGGCCGTAAGGAAGGACCAACGAAAATCCACGACCAGTCTCCAAAGGAGAGCTCGGCATGCGAACTAGTAGATCTAGTGCCCGTACTACGGTCCCGGGGAGGCCGGGGAAAGAAATTAGCGTAGTAATTGGCATGGCGAATTCACGACCCTAATGGTGCCCCTCGGATGGGTCACTTAATCAATCTATATTGCTTGAATATATTAACTTGCGTCGTTTAGGAATTATGATTGACAGCTAACAGATTTGTTGGGAATTACTAGGTACCTAACTAGAAACTAACTTGGTAATTAATTACTTAAGTGCTAAGTGCTTAAGCGAGCTCGTCTTGCTGATTGGCACGACTATATACCGCTTTGGGAAGGTTAGGTACATGGAGGTTTTAGGAAGTTGGTGTCGGGATGGAAGATGAGGTGCCTGATGAATAGAAAGTGTACTTTGTTACTTTGGATGGATCGTGCTCCGCTCAACTTTCTGGGTACCTTTCTGGGTAGTGGAGAATGGAAGAGGGGATGGGTGTCTATCCATCTGGCTGTCTGGTCCAGACCTTTCTCTGGGTGACTGACTCTCTCCACATTCACACTCACTCTATGTCTTCCCCCTTGGGGGACAGACACTGATCGGATATTCGCTCTTCGAGACGAGGTATCCTGGGATTTATGCATCCTGGCACTTAACCTCCAACATTATAGACTAAATGTAATCGGGAGCTGGGTCACACTTGAAGCAGTACGTGGATTCCACGCTCAGGCTGACATACAGTTTCCCCCTGCGTCGATCCTGGAAAATACGAACAATAACAATAATCAGAGGAAGGGACTCAAGTTGGTTCTGGATCGTGGTCCTGCTAGCTGTGGGTATGGTTACCCCTCCCTGCCAATTTGTCTGCTGCTGCTCCCAAGCTCCCAGTGGAGCTGTCACGAATCATGAATTCTTGGGATGTAGCGCCATTGCCGTCTGCTAATAGCCATAGCATATACTTCTGATCGCTCGATCACTTCTACGAGACTGGTGTCATGTCGATCTAGGATGGCTTACATGGCTTTTTCACTTTCTGCAGCTAAGGTCGATATCTGCAGGCCGCTCAGTAAGCCATTGGTGCCAGACAAGGGGGAGAGAGTAATAGAGAATGGCCTTGTACACGCGGGATCCTTTTCGGCGACCATCGCTCTTCATGCATGGCCGAGGACCCCGCGATTCATCTTGTCCAAAGACCCAACAGGAGCCGTATGCACAGACCGGACATGGACCAATAACTCCTCACTGACCCCTTCTCATCCTAGCAAACATGTGTCGATCGGTGTCGACGAACCTGGTCATCATCTGACAATTAGCCTTCCTCTCGGTGTTACCCAGTCAGGATATGTCGAAAACCGAGTCCCCTGGCTTGGGAGGTCGGGCAGAGAGGGGCAGAGATAGAGAGGGAGAGACACGACGTGCTACTTCTCTTCGCAGTCAGGGAAAGTTTAACCAGGTGTGATTGATTGCTCATTGTTGGTAGTTTGATCCTGGGCATTTGTCTTAGGGTGTAACCTGCACACGCGAAGCCCATGTAACACTCGCCATGCAGACAAATTGCACCTGGAAGCTAATCAAGGTTTGTTTTTATTACTCACTTATCCGGCTGAAGGAGCCAATGATCGTAGCGGAAGAGCTACTCAGTTTTCCACCAGCTTCACTCGAGGTTACACGGAAGAGGGGTCGGACTGCCTTGGATAGAGAGGGGAATGGATGCTGTTGGACATCACAACTGACTACCTTTCTGGGCGGATATCATCTACATACTACTTTCATCAGGTCCTTCCGGATTCTGCTTGGAGTCATGCAGAGGGACCGATCCCTGCGACCCATGATCATCCGCGGACATGGCAGCCACTTGACGGTTGCACCGTACCCTTGGGGACTTTGTCGTCGATCACGGCGAATCCACGGATGGATGCATGATTACCATACCAGACTGTAGATGCCGCGTATCCGGCAGGACGAAGAGCGACTCCGCCCAGCACCAGAACTGGCTCAAATTTGAGCGCAAGGACACTCGCCCATTCGGAGATCCGGGTAATAATCAATTCGAATCGACACTAAACCAGATCCCGCGGGACAAGATCTTGGGTCAGTCGCTGATCAAATGCACTGACTTAATAGTCGCTCGGGGCATTCGCCAGATTAGGTTCCGACCGGGCATGTCTTCTTGAAGTGGTCGACTTCAAGCCTGGCAGTCGGCGCGATGCCATTTATCACGCTGCTCAATCCCCACCACAGACTTGTACTGTCCTAGTTCGAGTTCTAACGTAGTAGTACTTTCTTCTGTCGGTCGGAAGCCTTCTCCGGATTCCGGAGGACCTGCGACATGGGCGCGAGGAAGCAATTCAGAAATTTTTTTCCAGGTCCAGATTTCAAGTCGACGACTACTTCCTACCCACTCCAGCATAGATAGTGGCCCCCATTCTGGCTCGCACTTATGTTCCGCTACTACGGTTAGAGTACAGAGGGTCCTTACTCTGGACGGTCATTGGATGCTCCGCATTCGTTCCGAGACAGCCAGCTTTTTTCCCATTCATTCCTTCTCCGATTTGCGCACCCCTGCTTAGGTTGATGCATCTTCGGTCAATCACGATGCGCAATGAGGATACGGGATTGGTACATCACATGCGTCCAGCATGAGCTGCCCTATCACGTCTTTCTGTTATGCCTTATTTTCGCAGTATGCATCGTGTAGGTACCTGCCTCCTACAGGTGGCAGAGCAGGAGGAAAAGCCCTGAGGGGTTGACTACTACCACACAGTACGTACTCCGTAGAACGGCCACCCCCCCCCCCGCATGAGGGCGAGCGGCAATGATCAGCGCATTGTGCCCATTAGGGCTCGACAGAACCGCGCTCAGCACTCTGATACCCACAAACATGACTCGGCATGTCAACCTGCATGCAGCTATTTACTATACCATACCGCGACCACTGAAAGAATAACGAAAGGAAAAAATAGGACCGTCCTGACGGTCCCCGAGATGGATCCCGTGTGCTTGACGCTCGATGAGAATGTGGCTGGGGCACACGATGGGCCCGAGCTAAGTGGGTAGATTGTATCCTGCTTAGGGATAGTCCATGTGGCTAAGTCCATGGGCTAGGGATGCAATTTGCCCCGTCCACAAGCCTATGACAGCACGCATAGGCGCCTTCAGACCCCGAGACTCTGGCACCAGAGAATTTTTTCTTATTTAGCGCCGTGTGCATATGAGGCGGTGTCACCCGCCGTGTCTAGTGTGTGGATGTGCACAGTCTTCTCTGACGGAAACTCGGGACGGTCGTGATAAAGCACAGAGATCTGCAACGCCGCGCCCCAGACGTCAAGCAATAGTGTCGGCGTGTCCGATGAATAATGTCTCTCCTGAGGCGAGTGCCTTGCGGGACTAAAACTGCATATATCATAACGGACTTGCCTTAAACGACTGAATAAGGTAGTAGTCTAGTCGCTTTGATTGATGATGCATGGATCTGCTCCGCCGGAAGTACTTACCCCGTTACAAAGCAGGCACTTCAACTGCTTAGTTTTCTGCAGTCTATGACAGTGCGCTGAAAATTTTTCCAGTAGTCGGGGGGCGCGATCTTCATCGCCCAGTCCAGGCCTTGGCCGACAGTTGACGACATCGTGGCATTTTCCTCCCCCTTACCTAGACGACTACCGTCCCCCTTACGACAGAAAGCAGAATGAGTCGTAAGGCAAACGAAGAAAGTGACTAGTAGCGGTCACTACGGAGGTATACCGGAAGCTAATTCCACAAATTGTCTATCTCTCCCTAATTGAAACAACGGCTAAACCCCCAAAGGTACCATTATATGGTAACCGGAAGGATCACCAACCTTTTGACATCTATCCGTACTAGAAAGCAGGTTGGGTCTGGGGCCGTATTTGCCACAATGGATCCAGTGGATGCTGTCTATTGAATATAGTTGCGGAGTAGAGTTTCCCGTTAACGTTGCCTATTTCCCACTTGGTTGAGGTTAAGGGAAACCTTCTCCGTCATGCAGCTGTCAAACTAAGCCACGAGGTTAGGCTAGAACGTCTAGACTGTTGAGTAGTAACTGGATAGGGCAGGTAATTATGATAGTGAATGACGGATCGCTTAGAAGAGAAAGCGATTTACATTAGAATGAGCCGAGTGAGGATATGTGCAAAGTACGAGTACTAGAAGCGAGATTAACTATCATAGTATAGTATGTAAGTAGTAAGTAAGGGAACCAGTTGCCTTCGAGATAAACATAACTACTACTTATGAGTTTAACATAGCAACTTCTAGAAAATATATACTATCTGCACACAGAAGACAATCGCAATAATCATAACGGCATTCATACCTAAATTTAACTAACCTCCGATCGAATCTCTTCCCCCGTCAGAAGAAATACCCCTTCCTTCATTTCTTCCATTCAAACTAACTCACCGATATGTCTTCAATAATACTCACACCACCAAACGTAATCGATGCATGTATGTACGGTTACCGCTATATCCGCGCAGCAGAAGGCATCTACTGCCAAGTCCCAACATCCGCAAGGGCAACACAGGGCACAACTAAGAATAGTAGACTCGGAGAATTAATTGTCTTGTTGCCTTTTTATTTGCCTTCACTACTTACACAATGACTGAGCAACTCCGGTAGCTTACTTCGGTTATGTTGTTCATATCCCGATCACTTACTAACTAGCTAGTTAGCTAGCTAGCTAACTATGTAGTGTCAGTTGATGATAATAACCCCGCCCGAGAGGCGAATATTGAATGTAACCCACCAAGTTCTAGTGAAACGAAGCGAAGCGAAGGATGTTGATTCAAATCCCTAGGTTTGTTTACTAGTACTTGACTTTGCTAAAAAGGATCTAGGATCTGGGGATCTACTGGTTGCATGCAGTGCATGTTGATGGTGTGCGTGTACTTGAGATGATGGTGAAGGTACTAAATGAATATATATTATGTGGCGATATAGTTATGAGTAGGTTTGATGGACTAGTGGATATGATTTGCTTGATTAAATGACGAATTGGGTAAGTAGCTGAGTCATGAATTTGTGTACCTACAGGAGGTTAGCACCTATTATGGGAGAGGTAGACTAAGTGGTGTTTGGTAGTCGTCATTTGCGACAGTAGCGAAGTTAAAAGATGGGGATACTTCGGTCTCGGATCCGAATATGTGCATTGTCGGGGGGCTTGAAGTATGTAGTAAAGACTAAGTAGCTTATTTGAAATTACATAGTTACTTACTCACATGCAGGAGAGAAATCGCCATGATGCGGTTGATTAAACGGCGAACACCGATAAGGGAGAGTATTTTGGTCATTCACCCCCCTGACTATCTTATGTATACAGTTGGATCTATGTATCTGGAAGGTATCAGTTTAAAAAACAAGATGATAGATACTGCAGTAACTAGATAGTAGACAGAACAAGACTAGTAATATAGTAATAGTAGTTACCATCCCCATGGATTATTAGTCTACGCAAGTAAGTACTCCGTACATGTGATGAATAGCTACTATCTTGACCCGACCACAAAAACAAAACACAAACAAACAAAAAACACCAATACTGTGGACACAATTGGCCGGTTCGTCAACACGGCCACTAGTATCATTATTAATTAAGCAAATAAGTAAGTATCGTCATAAGGAACGGATTAACGTACGAATCCAAGTTAGGGAATCCTAAAGGAAGGAGACTAAACTGGATTTGGTAGGTGGACATGGAAAGAGGCTGGCTGAACTGAACAACAACAAAAGCCGAGCCCATGTTTTTGTCCCTCCGTAATTGTGCCCGAAAAGGCAGGTATTGACAACCATCCATTTTTTCCCGCCAGTCCAATTCCATTCCAGTGAGCCGGAAACTAAGGAAGACGGGGAGGAAATTAGGCACGTAGTTTTGCACCGGGGTTGGCTTTAGTGCGTTTAGTTTGTCTGTTAGTTTACTTTTGTAGTTTTAGTTGGCGTCGTGGGAAAGGGGAATCCTACTACTACTACTTACCACCTACCTGGACAGGATAGGAGGCGGTGCTGCTGCTGCTGCTGCTGCTGCTATGATGCGGATCGGTTAGTCCGGTTGGCTGGGTTCGGTTTCGGAAGTATCGGATTTAAACTGATTGATTGACTGGCGGACGGACGGACCTGCAGATGGGGTTAACTTTGTTACTGGTTAGGTCAGCAACTTTACTCTTTACACGGATGTTTATCGCTGTTGTTCGTAAGTAAGGTTTGTGAATGAGATGTGTACCATTACTAGGAGATAGATGCATAACTGGGTGATGGATGCTGGATACTCCGTAGCAAACAAACAGCTGCCTCCCGCCAATTGTCGTCATTCCGAGCAGACAAGGTATCCATTCCGTCAGGATGCCTTGCAGCAATCAGGCTCGCATTAGTCGTTTCTGCAGGTTGCCCGGTTTTCGCCACTCGTCGTCACAGTCGCTCTTCGCTCTGTGCTGCTTTGCAGCTAGCTCTCCGGGATTTGAATGTCTGTTTAGGTCCTTATCACTATGCAGATTAGTGCTGAAGTAGTGCAGATATTGCTGGTCATGTGAATGCCCTCCTGGTAGTATAGTGTCCATCAATGTTGGATATGGGCAGCAACAAGATGGACATATTGTATTCTAGTCAGCTACCTAGCTAGTTATTCAACATCTTCGAAGGAGGGCTAAATACACTCATAATATAGCTCTCCCGCGTACGAACCATGGCTTTCACACTGCTCAACCATGGACCCCATAAAGAACCATTGTATACCCGATGCGGCAACAATAAAGAATGACCTCCAGATAAAAGAATCATGAAACCACCATACCCCGGCCGTCTCTCTACATCAAGGCATTGAAGAAAGAAAACAAGAAATGCCATGAAATGTCCAAGACACCACTTTACACCCCCTGTCTCATCTCCCTGATCCTCACCACCCTCTTCTTAACCACCATCACCATTCTCCTCCTTACACCACCCACTTCTTTCCCACGTATCATCCCTCCTATCTGTCCTTCACAGTCTCAAAGCCTATCACCAGACCAGACGCACGGTCGAGTCTTCAACGAGCGTCCCGAACTCGAACGCACAGTCAACGACTCGGACGAGGTCCGGACATGGGAATCCATCCTCCTGCCGCCAGGTGGCGGAGGCATTCGCTCCCACACAATCCCCGATAGTATTCATCTCACTGCCGATGAAAAGAAAGAGGAGAAAGTCCTCAGCTGGGGGATCTCAATGTTCCATCAATTGCACTGTCTGATCGTGCTGCGGGCGATTGTCTTCCCCGAGACAACGGAGAACACGATCAACTCAACAAGTCAGGCACATTCAGGCGATATGTTGCATGACAAGGTGCATTGGGCACATTGCTTTGACTATATTGCTCAGGTGTGTTTTTGTCTCTGGCTTCTGTCTACCCCCATGCTTTGTTCAATTCTGATAATGATAGGGCATCCTCTGTGCTGCGGATGACACGATCGAACGGCCCCGGAAAACCAAGGTCCGACATGGCAAGACTATTTTCGACGTCGATGGGGTGGGTGCGGTGCATCAGTGTCGAGATGCGAAGGTTCTGTGGCAGGCGTCGGTGAAATCGATGGAGGAACCGGTGGATATGGAGAATTGGAGGGAGGGAGTGGGTGTGAGGGCGTTCTTGGGCGAAAGGAAAATGGGACAAGATGAGGAAGTGCCGGAATTGTATACCTTGGGAATGGAGTAGTGCCTTCAAACTTCTGTGATAGATGTTGAATCGAAGAGGTTGATATACAGCCGAGAGATTTGCACGCAGATAGAGAGGCGCAAGTCACTTGACCCTAGCCAGGCCAGTCCTCCATCAACTCCGCACTTCCCCACTCTTTCGCTCTCTTTCTCCATCTTCTTCCCTGCTGCTCATCCATTCAGAATTGGGTTTGAGCCAGTGATGCGTTCCCACTTGAGTTTCCCACTTCCCACTTCCCGAGGCAGGTATTATGGGTGTCATCGCGTTGACGGTGGCTGCACTTCAGCAATGCCAGTCCTCCCACCACTCGATGTTAGACCAACACCCGGCATTCTTCGGTCGCGCTCAATCCCATGAAACAATTCCCACTTCAATCACCGCATACCTCTTCATATATCCGAAAGATGTCTCGATGCTACGTCCCGAATGTGGGGGACCCGGCAGTGGGGATGCGGGGCTTTCCAATGTCTTGATGCGGTGCTTTATATAAACTGCTAGAGCACCATACAGATTCCCAGACCCCAGAGCTCGTTTAATCAGACATCATGACCACCACTGAAGAGAAGATCCGTGCTACCTTTCCCGACCTCGAATGGTTCCCCCTCACTCCACCGGCGGAGCATCCTGCCTACAACTATCAAGGTTTCCACCCAGGCAAGAGGACAGTCCTTTCTGCAGGGCATGTGCGATCTCCCGGCCATCGCGCATTCCACACAGACGTGCTCTTTGAGCAGGACATAGCCATTACCCTCCGCGATGGCATCAAGATATACACCGATATCTTTCGTCCTGTCGACTCCGACACCAGTCCCGTCCCAGCCATCATCCCCTGGAGCCCATATGGCAAAACAGGAACCGGTCCGCAGAGCTACGATAGCATGGCACCCTTCCGTGCTGGGCTCGAGAAAAGCCGGACTTCAGGCTATGAGAAGTTTGAAGCCCCAGATCCCGCCGAATGGGTGCCTCGCGGCTACGCTATCATCAACATCGATGCCCGCGGCGCCGGCAACTCCGAAGGCAACATCACCTTCTGGGGTCAGCAAGAAGCCGAAGACATCTATGACACGATCGACTGGCTGTCCAAGCAGCCCTGGTGCAATGGCTCCGTCGGGATGGCAGGCAATTCGTGGCTCTCCATTGCGCAGGTCAACTTCGCTTCGCGACTCGAGCATCCTGCTCTCAAAGCCCTCGCTCCCTGGGAGGGGTTTACCGATCTATACCGAGACCTTACCATGCGCGGCGGCATGAAGCACAACGAAGCCTTTCACAAGCTAATCCTGACGGGATTCGCCGGTCACGGAACGGCGGAGAACATGCCCGCCATGCTGAGCAAACGACCCTTCGACGACGCCTACTGGCAGAGCAAACGTATCCACACTGAACGCATCGGCGACATCCCCCTCTACATTCTCGCCTCATACTCCTCGATGCTGCACACGCGCGGCTCCTTCGAAACCTTCCGCACCGCCCAGAGCACCCGAAAATGGCTCCGCGTGCACCCATACCAAGAATGGTACGATCTATACCGACCCGAGATGGTCGACGACCTCTCTCGGTTCTTCGACCGCTATCTCAAGAACACACCCAACGACTGGGAAAGCACACCACCGGTGCGCCTCTCCCTCCTTGGATTCGAAGGCAGCTCCGTGCCCACCATCCTCGAACGCCCCGAACAAACCTACCCATTAACCCGGCAGGAGCTCAAGAAATTCTACCTCAACGCATCAACCAAGGCCCTCCAACCCTCTCTCCCAAGCACAGTCACCTCAACAACCCATTCCGCCCTCCATGGCACCTCCGTACGTCTCCCCCTTAACATACCCTCTCTCTCAATATCTCCTAACAAATGATAGGACTTCACCCTCCACTTCCCCACCCCCACTCAGTTAGCCGGGTACCCCCGCGTACATCTGTGGCTCTCCACCCCCCACCACACAGACATGGACATCATCGTGCAAATCCGCAAGATCTCCGCCACCGGCACGCTTCTCGAACACCTCAACTACCCGTGTCCCGTGCCCGTTGACGCCGTCCCCAACGTCAACACAGCCAAGACGCTCGGACCGCAGGGGTTCCTGCGCGCGTCGCACGCCGTCACCCGGGACGAGACGCTCTCGACAGACCATGAGATTGTGTATAGACATGATCGGGCGGAGAGTATCCCGGCGGGGAAGATCGTGCCGATTGATATTACGTTGTGGCCGATGGGAATGGTGTTTGGTGCTGGGGAGGGGATTATGTTGAGGGTGGCGGGGCGTGATTTGTGTTATCCGGAGGTGGAGTTTGGTCCGGTGGAAGGGGAGGGATCGGGAGGGGATGTGGGGGAGAAAGAGCAGGTGCATGAGGTTCATTGTGGGGTGGAGTTTGATTCGTATTTGGTGTTGCCGTTTGTATAGATGATGATGGGTATGTAGAAGATGTGGAAGTGAGTAACTTGGGATATTGATTGTGCGTATGCCCCTATGGAATGGAATACAACCTTTGTATGATGGGAGGTATGTAGATACAGAGTAAAGCTAGGCCTGCTTCTCCAACTGCCTCTCCAGCTCCATAGCCTCCGCAAAAGAATCCTTCCACGCCGTCGCCTGCGCCTCTGACGGCACCACACACGGCCGTCTCGGCAATGCTCCGTATCCGCGGTACGTCTGCAACGCACTCTTCACCGCTACAAACCCACCCTTGATAGCCTGCCAGTCCGCACGCGCTACAATGGCCTGCAACCGCTGGGCCTCTTCGACCTGTCCCGCCTGATACAGCTCCATCACGCGCACACTCAACCGAGGGATCAGGTTCGCCACGCCGCCAATCACTCCATGACCGCCTGCCACCAGCGTCTGGAGAGTGAAATCAGCGGAACCACCAAAGGTCATGAAACCGGGTTCGGCGGCAGCGGCAATGCGCGCCAGTTTACCCGTGTTTCCACAGGTCAGCTTCACGCCGACGATGTTGGGGTGCTCCGCCAAGGCGAGGATGTCGTCGGAGGAGAGGTCCAAGCCCGATGAGGCGCCGGGGAAGTTGTACACCAGGATGGGGATGGGGGAGGCGGAGGCGACGAGGCGGAAGTGGTCGAGAAGGTCCTTGGGAGAGAGGAGGGATTTGTAGTAGGAGGGAGGGAGGATCAGGGTATAGTCGCCTCCGGAGGCGGCGGCGTCTTGGCACAGCTGGATGGTCTCGCGGGTGGAGGCGGCGCCGCAGCCGACGATGAGCGGGGCGGAGGGGGCGTGAGAGTCGAGAGCGCGACGGGTGGTGGAAGTGATGAGGTTGCGCTCTTCGCGGCTGAGGTGGACGGCTTCACCGTTGCTGCCTTGCACGACTAGACCGGTGACGCCGGCTTGAGCGAGGTAGGTGGCGTGGAGGGCGGTGGTGGAGAGGTCGAGGTCTTCGTTGGGAGAGGTGAAGAAGGCGACGGTTGGGACGTAGATACCGGGTTTGAGGGGGCGGGGAGTAATGGCCATTGTGGAGGTGGTGATTGGATCGGTGATCAATCTGGGGTAATTGTGGTGATGGTGGCGAGGGAAGTATAAAGAGTGGTGGTGGTGGTGGATGGGGAGAATGCGGGGGAAGAGGAAGGAGGAGGAAGAGGAGGAGGACAGATGGAAAGCAACGAGGAAGTCGTTGCCATGATATATAAGAAAGCAAGCCAGTGGGTGGCTAAGAGGGGAAACAGTTCCAGTCAAGTTGGGAGAGAGTCGGACATTGAGCCGGTTGACTCCATCCAGACAGCGTCGAGCAGAAAACAATCCAGCCAAACCCCCACGCACCCCACACTCTCTCCAGCAGATCCCCTCCTATGGCAAGTCAGGGGAGCTCCCACCCCCACGTCGTGCTGGGAAGCATTATGGTAGAGGAATGGGGTAGTCGTCGGAGAATTGGTTCCTCGGAGAAATGAGGTGAGCCGGAAAAGGAGTGAATGGGGTGGATGAATTTGAAGTGCTTCACGCAGAAGTTGATGCAGTAGAAGAAGAGTGAAGATGTGAAGATGTATGATGTATGTATGTTAAGCTAGTCCAGTGAGGTATCGTTGTGACAGGTATCATACATCCTGGCGGTAACACCTGTCCTGTCAGGTACTGAGACATACCTGCTGCGGTATCCGTAAAGATACAACTTTCAACTCCTCCCAATCCGGAACACATCCAGACCTGCAGCTGCGATTCTCGAGTGCTTCAGCTTCCCCCAAAAAACCTCCTGCTAACTTCAATCCTCCGAATTGCCCCCGACTGGCCCTGACATGCCGTGCACGCATCCCTCCTGACCTTTCTTTCCCCCCACGTCTCAATTCCTCTCCCCTCCTCGATCCTCCCGAATGACCTCCACCACCCTGATGCCTGTCCGTGTCTCCCTGCGACGAGATCCTCATCACGGCCATTCCCCCGACCAGCCGGACTCCGAGCCTCCTGCAAAGCGAGCTCGTCTCCAGACTCACTCGTCATCGCGCCGTCGCAAAAGCTCCCCCGATCTGCTGGACACCACCACGACGGAGAACTCGTCCTCCTCAGCTGCCACGCCCTACAAACTCTCGTCTCATCATCCCCTGCGCCGGCGGACCTCGACGCGCCGCCCGCTGGCCAGCAATAATCCCACCTCGTCGTCACCGGCCACTCCGCGACCGAACGCTCGTCGCATTCTCCGCAATGATTCCACCCCCACTATCACATCATACTTTTTTCCTGTCGGTCGCGAATCGCCAGACCCATTAGATACCATATCCCCCTCCGCGACGGCCAACTCGTCGGTCTCGCGGAGGGTGTCCCCGCCGGGACGACCCTCCGCCGTCACCACCACCGCCGCCGCCTCTTCCGCCCGTCGCCCGCGCCGCTCAGCTGCCGCCGCTGACCCCGAGCCTGATGTTGCAGTTGCAACGCCTATACAGCAGCCTGCATCGACGTCGACAGTATCTAAACCATCTCAGCCTGTCCCAGATGCGACCCCACAGCAGCCGACAGTCCCGACCGAGCAGCCCTCCACCGGGCGCGAGCAACGGCGCTCCCTCCGCTCTCACGATGGTGGCTCCCGCGCGCGCAGCGAGCTGGCGCTTTACTTTCCCAACTACGAGGAGCTCCTTAGCATGGAGCCGCCAAAGACCGGTAAGCCTCAAGGAGAACACACTAATCCATATAGTGCTCGGGCTAACAAAAATTGGTCTGCATAGAGTTCCTTGCGGGGAATACCACCATCAAACTACTCGACGACCTCCCCGAACCGCTCACACCATCCTCCGACCCCAACTCTGATACCGACACTCCGTTTGGAAACCCTCTCGTGAACCTACACAACTGCGAAACAATCACCCTCCCTAATCCTCCTTCCTCTACCTCCCGACCCAAACCTCCCACCGCCGAAGATTCCACCACAACCTCCCCCGACCCTCTCAGCGAAGAAACCTACTTCCGCCCGCACCGGCGCAATGAACGCCAGGAAAAGCAATTGCGCAACATCGAGCGCGACCGCGCCCAGCACGAAAAACAAAATCTAGACCGTCTCCTGGACGAACTCCAAGGCCACGACTGGCTCCGCGTCATGGGAATTACCGGACTGATCAGCGACCCCGAGCGCAAACACTTTGAGTCCAAACGCACCTACTTCATCCGGGAAATTTCCGCCGTCCTCCAGAAGTTCAAAATCTGGAGGGAAGAAGAAAAGCGCCGCAAGTCAGAGAAGGACAAACCAGCCGAGGAAGAGCCCATCCCACCCACCGCCAGCAGTAGCAAAAAAGACCACTCCCCAGAGACAGCAACCCCCTCCACCAACGACGAGGCAGACGACGGCACCACCCCGTTATCCGACGCCCAAAGCTGCGGCGGAGATCCCCCAGACCCCAACGACGTTGACGCCTGGGCAGCAAGACAATTACACCAGGAGGCAAGATCCGCCACTACAACAACACCCACCACCACGACCAACCCTACTACTACAAGTACCTCAACGGGCAAGAAACTCTCCAAACCCTCATCCTCCACCAAGCACAAATCCACCTCCGCTATGCACCCTCCACCAGCACCAGCACAACTATTACCCCCTGAACCCACCAAACCCTTCACCTCCTTCTACTCGAAACCGCATCTCCGCGAACTAGCCCTCTCCGGACCAAACCGCAAAGGTCGAACCCGCTTAGCCTTCGGACAACCTATTCCGGAGATGGAGGAGCGCGAGTTCGAGCTCCCCGCGGAGATTCTCACGCCTGAGGCGATCGATTCGTGTCGACGGAAGAGGCGAAGGATGAAGAGGGCGAGTGGACGCGGGGAAACGGGGTAGATTGCATTAGATGACGGGGGTTTTTTATTTCCCTTTCTAAGTTTGAAGAGGGAATTACTGGAGTGAGTGGGTATGGTTTGGGTTGGTATGGTATGGTATGGTATGGATGGCGTTGAAGGGTGATATGTTTCATTCTTTTGATTCTCTTTCTATTCTTTTCTACTTTCTTATACTTTACTTTACCTATTAGGGTATTCTAGTCCTGTGGACGGTTTACATATACCATTTTATTCTTTTCTTATTACTACATCGCTTTCTCTTTCCATTGTTTCCACTCCCTGAGGCTGTGTCTGTCAAGTCAGATACATGGTCTGCTGTGTTATATTGGCGGCATTTAGTACTTTGACGCATGGGTGCGCCGGAGTTCTGTTCATAATCAAGACACTGGAGTTGGTTGGCGTTAGTGTCATGCTTGTTATGCTTTTCTTGACACCGATCATGAGCATAATGTATTTACAAGAACCTATATACAAGACGCCGTCTTCTTCGTATCAGAACTTCATAATGATCGTGAGGAAAGATTAACCAAGGTTGACACCCAAACGCCAAACTCCCAATCTATCGTAAAAGGACCAGAGACCATAAACATCATCACACGTTACACAGTGCTCATGCAGGTGAAACTGGCATGATGGGGATCGTCGTGAATGGCCTTTCCGGAGACATAAAGTCCAAGACCGCACTGTATTTGTGAGTAGACTGGTCCGGATCAGTGGGGGATACACGTACCAGACAACATCCAACCCCCAGAGCAAGCAAGTTGACAGCTGAAAGGGCGACTTTCTTCGGAGACGAGAACCATTGGCCATGGTTCATGTAGAACCAGAAGATCGCGCTCAGGCCGAAAGTGAACCAACTGGCGAAGAGCGCAGTCTGTATATTGTTAGATTGCCCTTAACTTGTACAGGTACGATAGGAACAAGCGTGTAAGACATACAACCAAGCTCAACAGTTTATTGAACACTGGAATTGCTTCCGCAATGATCCAGGCGAGCACCCACAATGCTAGGACGATTGCGGTCCAAGAGCCCACGGCAATCCAGCTGCGCTTGTGCATGTGATCAGTGCCACGGAAGATGCGCACATAGACGGACTTGGCAGACACATGTCCGTTGATAACGCCGGCGATGATAATCTGTATGGTTGTCAGAACACCGGAATTAATGTAAGGAGGAGAAACGTACTGTTGGAAGCGCAATGCCGTAGGCAACTTTGGACACGACCGTGCTGGCTGATCCCAGTGCAGGAGAAGTAACTGTGGATCCTCCGTAGCAGTAGATCACGATGGCTGCAACAAGATAGAGGGTGATATCGACGCTCTGCAACAGCATCAAGGCTTTGGGATAGTCGGCTGGATTCTTCAATTCCGCTGCAAGGCTAAAGAATGCAGCATGTCCAGCTATAACGGGTTAGCCTGAGCATCAAGGGGACTTCGCAGGTGGATGCTCACAAAATGCAAAGACGATATTGGCCACCGCAGTGAAGCCGTGGATTAGGTCGGTTTTGACCGTTGCTTCGATTACTTTCCCAGGGTGTGAGATACCCACCCCGATCATTGTAATGAACACAGATGACAAGATACTAATGAATGCTGGTCATAGTCAGCGACGTCCTCCACGATCCAAGTCTAACATCTGCTTACAGATTAGTGAGAGCCAGGACATCTTTTCCAAAGTGCGCGGCAACGTGCACACGAAAGAGATGGCCAGGCCCACCACTCCAAAGACGATTGAGCACGTGCCATGGTTCGTCAAGTCGTTCATGGCAATGGTGAAAGTTAGCAGGTGGCTGGCCATGATGAAGACGAGGAAGATGATCTGGGCAAATCCCAACAGCTCACGGCCAAAGCGGCCAGCAAGCACCTCGCCTGCATCAGCCATGCTGCAAATGTGCGGATATCTCCACTTGAACTGGCCGATCACATAGCCCGTGTAGGTAGCCAGGGCACCCAGACAGACGAGAATAATCACCGAGCTGGAGGTGGTGATGTCAGTAACGGTAGACCTCACAGGAGGTGGCATGCACCTACGGGACTAAACCCAAGCCGGCAACGGCAGCAGGCAAGGACAACACCCCCAGGGAGACTGTTTCAGCCACCATGAGCAGGCCGCATTGCCTAGATAGACGTCAGGCACAATGTTGGGAGTTATGTCGTACAATGGCTTGCATACCACCACTTGAGGACCTTGTACTTGACCTCTGCGAACTCTTCATTGCCAAAGGCATCTTGTGTCTGATGAAGAGCGAAGTCTTTATTCTCCCCGATTTCCAGGGAGCTCTGTTTAGTCGACACTTCCTTCTCTTCCCATAGCTCTTGATCGGCCGCCGTGGGGTTTGCAGGATAAATCTCCGACGATCTCATGATGGCGGCGTTACTGCTCAAGCAGAGTGCAGAACGAAGTGCTCGAGTCGTAGCACTTGAGCCCGGTGCAATGGAGAAAGAGACAGGCACCGGGTTGTTGACCTCAGCCTGCTCGTTATAACTATGGAGGAAGGAGAGAAGCTGCGACTGGGGAAGGGAGAGGAAACAAGGAGATTGCCTGGAGGAGCCGAGTTAAAGGCGCATTGCAAAGGAGCTAATTGCGTTATTGCCATGGACTGGCACGATTTTCCCAACGGGCAGCCCCGTCGGGCTTGTTCAGTCAGGATGTCGCATGCATGCAGTGGGGAAATACTCGAAGACGTAACCCACGCCTTGCACTTGTCGTGAACCACGGCTTTCCCGATCCACCCTGATTTGACAGTTAAGCTTCCACGGATATCATTCTATCCCTTCCTTGAGGTCATCCAGAACAGAGCTGCAAGGTCAAAAGTCTCACGATGCCGGGCAACACCGACGGGAGAACATCAGGCACTGCCTCGAATCAAGCAACATTGTTGCAGTGCTCGTGATGAGGGTGATACATGGCAGTGTAATTCTGCAATGAAGGGATTCCTCGATTCCAGGAATGCCCAGCCTTTCCACTTCCTGTTTAAGATCTACCTGTGTAACCCTCCCGGGATGCTGGGCGGCTTCTGGTTGGTCAGTCACCCTTTTGTAGAGATCCAACGTTACACCGGCTTATCGGACGGATGCGACGGGCTGCTCATCCGCTTTCCTACTTCTTGTTCATACTCGTCATTGTTGCTTGGGTGGGATACCTCCCTTACTATTTAATCAGTAGTGAGGATAGCGATCTAGACTTCGAAGAAAAAAGATCAAGTCTCTTCTCAGCATGACATAAAGTTGTTCGAAGCAAGACGAGGCACTTCAACACTCCTCAATCCCATTTCAGGTCTCCATTACATACCACTCACTCATCTATCAATAATGTGCTCATAGAAACCGGATAAAGGCGGGTCCATCCTTTCATTCAATCCATTGGTCATGGAAATTCATATCCTCAGTTTCTCTTACCTTTACAATTCTTAGATTGCGGGGAATATCTCTCATTCCAGACCGATTATTATCCCTCATGGCCGAGATGGGATCCATTAGCCAAGTACTATAGTACTTGGTACTGCTAGTATCCCGTGGGAATTATCCGAGCTCGCTTCCTCATGCCCAATCGACGTCGCCCGTGCCCCTGATCTGAAGATAATGTGGATGCCGTGGAGGGATTAGACTACTAGTACCTACTAGTATCCCCGCCTCTAAGCGTTACCCCGTATTTGTCAACAAATATCCGGGGTAATTGAGTTTGAAACCCGGCTAGTTGCGGGCAGAATTTCTTGACATTGTGGGGGATGTATAAATTACTATTACCAAATGACTGCTGTATATTGTCGTATATATATGTGTGTGTAAATACAAGCAGGATGAGGAGAATGGTAGTTAGTAGCAAAAAGAATCCAGTTAGCATAGTCCCTTGGGTTGTACCTATTGCGAGTGAGACATACCACCGACATGAAGATGTTAATGTTTATGAGGTGTGCTACTAGGTAGGAACCTACTACCACTTATATCGATAGTGAAGAGTGATACGGCATAGACTAGGCCCATTGGAGAGTGACTGCCCGTTTCAGCATTATGCTTTCTTTAGGTATCAAGCCTACCGGCTACCTAAGTGATCCCTGGAACTCAATGGGTATTGACCATCATTTCCCCCTTATACCTGTTGGTCATCACCTCATTTCTCTCTCTTTCAGCCATAATACTCGTGCTCTAAGCGTCCATGCAGCTATTTGGAGTTCACATAAGACCAATTCAACAGGGCTACCTTTCGATTGTACTATCAGAACAGAATCATCCGTCAAACCCAATATCCCCTTCCTTCTACCATTGATTCCAGTTCAGCAACCGACAGAACTGTTATATGCCCTCATGAAAACATCCATTACTGGACATGAGTCTCTTCACGGTCATATTTACTTATTTTCTGCAGGACCAGGCGACAGCCTTTAACTTGAAACGACCCGGTTTGACAATTTACTGTCTGGACTGCGTCTACGGCATTGGAACCTGGCACGAAAGGCCGAATATTCGAAACAGCAATACTCCGGTCCCCATCACGGTAGGACAAGTTCTGTTCTTCGCTGCCATGCGAAGTGCTCTGCACCAGCTGGTCTGAGTTAGGAAAGACTTACCCCAGCACCTTACTCTGGTTCTTTCCCAAGAGATCAAGGCAACTTATCATTCAAGGATAAGACTACGGAGTAGCAGTGTATCTATCCTCTATCTTCGGAGTGTTGTGAGCCATATCCACGACTACGTTTGGGTTCTATCTTATCAACTTGAGAGCCTGATAGCTAGTTGATTGCAGTCATTAAGAACCGACATCTCAGCATCAAGCGTTTCCACGCTCTCTCGGCCCGAGTCTCCGATAACCAACCTGACATCAGGAAGGTCCATCCAGGCGCTAGTTAACCACCTCACCACATAGACACATGAGTAAGCAGCTGGCAGACCTTCCCGAAGCGGCAAAACAAGACGCCAGTTGCCCGCTGGTCCACCTGACATCGGCTCTCGCCAGTCTCATTGCAGTTTTGACTCTGGTCTCTGCACGAGGTGAATCCCCAAGCACAATTAAGAGGGGCGGGCTAGACCCCAAAATCCATATGTGGTTCTCACCGACAGACAGGCAGGCAGGCAGTTGCCCTGCTTACAACCCTCGCTTGAACTTCGGGTTTACCCCACCATCATCCATCCATCCCATCAGCTGGGGTCGGTTTTGTTAGCTAGCCGCGATTACCTGCTATGGAGCTAGGCGATGGTGGAGCTAGCTGCTGCCGCCAAGGATTACTGTTCTGTCCTTTTCGTATATAAGTAACTGGCTATTCCAGTGCGAGGCCGCCCTTCCCCTCAATGCAACTACTAATCAGTCCAGTTCAATTAGCAAGATGGATGGCCACAGAGAAGCTGAAAATGGCAACTACGCTCGACATGAAGCGTCTCCGGCCGATGAGTCTACGTCTCTCCTCCCCAAGGATGTCCAGGATGTCAAAAGCAAGATCCTCAGTACGAATTTTGCTGCACTGATGGCCGGGCTGAACGGTACATTGCCCCGCCCCCGATAGCGTGCCTGCAATAGTCAACCCAAAGCTGACACCCGGATGATGCAATGATAAAGATGCTGCATTGGGTCCTTTGATCCCGTACATTCAGCCGACCTACGATGTTGGTCTTCTGCAGGTGTCCATGATCTACCTAGTTAACTTTGTGGGCTGGGTTGTCGCCTCTTTCGCCAATATCCACGTGTGTTCTCACATAGGTACAGGCGGTACATTGGTTCTGGGCGCAACAGTCCAGTGTCTTGGCTATGCTCTGATGTTCTGGAGCCCGCCTTTCCCCCTTTTCGTGGCGGCATTTTTCTTCACTGGCTGCGGCGTAGCGTTCCAAGATGCCCAAATGAACATGTTCACTATAACTGTCAAGGACGCCCATCGGTGGCTGGGTGTCTTGCATGCCGTGTATGGTGTCGGAACTATCCTTGCTCCATTGATCGCCAATACAATTGCCTCGAGAATGCCAGTTTGGCATCATTACTACCTCGTGACCATGTTGTTCGGCGCACTAAATATCACATCTTTGGTCTGGACCTTCAGAAAGGGGCTCTTCCGTCCGAATGTGAGCAATGCAAAGGACACGGCTGGCAAGGAACTCCGAGAGACTGTGACGAACAAGACAGTGTGGATATTCAACGGCTTCTTCTTTTTGTACGTTGGTGCGGAGGTGACTGCTGGAGGTAAGTTCTTCCATGGACCGGAAGAGGCTCCCTTGCTGATTTGTTTCAGGCTGGCTTGTGCAGTTTCTAGTTTCGGTGAGAAACGGCGACCCTTCCAAGGTAGGTTATATTGCCTCTGGCTTCTGGGCCGGCTTTACCTTGGGCCGTGTTGCTCTGGCGGACATTACGCATCGCTTTAGTGAACGACGCATGGTGTTCGTTTATACCGCGTTGGCTGTGGCGATGCAGCTATTATTCTGGCTGGTTCCAGACATCACAGTCAATGCGGTTACTGTGTGTTTCCTGGGTGAGCATCTCATTCCTGCCAGATACGAAGCTATACCGCTGTTGGATCCATGCTGATAGATCATATCAGGATTCTTTATCGGTCCTTTTTACCCGGTTGGACTTTACGTCCTCACCAAGGTTATCCCACAGGAACTTCACATTGGAGCAATGGGTGAGTAGCTGACAGTGGAATGTATAGTTGCTCATGCTGACAATCACCAGGATTCACTGCCAGTCTTGGACAGGCCGGGTCCGCTGCTTTCCCTTTCCTAACAGGAGCGGTGGCCTCCCAGGCCGGCGTCCAGGTCTTGCAGCCCATAATGCTTGGACTGCTCATCGGAATTGCCTTCTTTTGGTGCTTTGTCCCTAGACAGAGGCCCATCACGCTTTGAGTAGATGTAGAAAGGCCATACTGGCTATATTTGAGATGCAGCGCTATAGCCTAAGCATCGATAGATTTTGCCATGTTGATAGATAACAGATTCGATACTTGAACCAATACGGTTTAATAAAGACATGCTGCTTCCATGAAGGTCATGCTCTCAGCGAAGTCGAGAGGCTGGCTTTTATCGCTCAAGCCTTTTACTAGACGTGGGTCCGGATCACAACGTAACCGTTGTGTCGCACACCCAATTACTGGGTATTTGCAACAGCAATACATAGGATGTGCAAAGCAGCACTTCAGTTGCTCTTGCCTGGTCCAAGACAGCACTAGTCAATAAGTGGATTAGCGACAGAACATAGAGAAAATTTCAAGTCCAACAGGCAGCAATAACAAGTAACTTCAGAGAGAAGATTTAAGTCGACATAGCCTTACACATCCGCAGATGGTATGGCGCTCCGACTAAGGATGACTGATACGATGTTTTCATCATGGTGGGGGGCAGAATAACAAAAAGAAATGAATGCTGTGAGTAACTCACCATGTCAGAAAGGTTAGGTCGGTGTGCATGCAAAGCACTTTGAGTCTCGAACACAATGTCGACGGTGATTCCTGCGGGGGCGTAAGAAACCAGAGTGGCTAATCGCAGCACATCACAGATAGCCAGATAGGCAGACATGCAGATAGATAGGTTGATAGGAGGCAGTCACATAAAACCACCTTAACGCCCCGTCCTCTCCCTCAATCCAAATCTCAATCATCATACGAAATGATCCTCCTGCCTGTAAACTGCGGCACAGGCCTAGAAGTCTGGTTCGAAGTCGAAGCTGTATTCGAAACACCCCCATCCCCATAATCCATCTTCACATCCGTATCTTCCCCTTCTACTCGAGACTTGCTCGCTTGTTCCGTACCAGCAGCATCTGTCTTTGCGTTCGCATCTGCGCCTACATCCGCACCTGCATCTACCGCACGCTCTGCAGCCGCTTCAGCTTCAGCAGCAGCAGCGGAAGCAGCAGCATCCGCCTCCTCCTCCTCACGCAACTCCTTCTCCCTCCTCAAGGCATGGATCTCACTATGTCTGAAAATGCGGATTTGTTCGTCCGTGAGTGTGCGTTTCACGCCGTCAGGGTAGTAGCCTAGATCTTCATCTTCTTCATATTCTTCATTCCAGTCGTATTGTTCTTCGTAGTCATGTGAGGTGTATTCTTCGGGGAGGTTGGTGTTGGTCACTGCTTGCGGTTGTGGTGTCTGGACGATGAGGCTTCCCGGGAAGTGTTTTGCTTGGAAAGCATGGAGGTCTTCCTGTGCGGGTTAGATTTTTGTTTTCCTTTTTTTTCTTGGGATGGATGTGGGGAAGGAGGAGATAACGTACGATGGTGATGGGGGGTGGTGTGATTAGGGACATTTTGGATGAGATGGGATATATATTTTTTTTGGTTGTTAGTGAAGGAAAGGGGAGGGAGGTTCGAAGATAAAGATGAAGAGATGAAAGCTAGCTAAGCTACGCGTGTGTTAATCAGGCTAGCTGTTTGTGACGTGCCTGGGCGGTGGGTATTGTATTGTATGGGACGGGCGAATATTACAGGGTTGGTAGTGGGGATATGCTGGCGTGGGGGAAGGGGGGTCTTGCTCATTATTAATAATGGATGTTTCCGAGGTTGATAGTATATAAGAGCAATAGTGGTGAAGTAGATGGACATGGTTTGGTCTTTAAATGGGATATTATTGTGGATAGGTATTTGTTCATTACTTGGGTAACTTACACTTGGAGAGAATGGACGTAGTTGTTTGGGTACTAACAGTGATGGAATCTAGTACTGTCTCTGATAGATATATATATATTAGGTGGGCAGACTGTCAAGTAATTTTCTAAGATAAAGTGACGGGATAGTGCCTCTCTGGATCCTTGGTAGTCTGAAATACTAAACTTTAATAAGTTTCTGCTATTCTATCGTTGATACAGACAGGGTCTATTAGGTTGGAATGATAATTTACTACCAGTGAGCATGTGTCAAATTTTGCTCATGAGGCGCACTTATGATGAACTAGTTTGTTACATGGATTATGCGCTTCTAGTGCCTGTATCTTGTTAATGCTGGATTTATCATAGAATCTATTGGGATAACCGATGTGTATCCAATTTACACTGTGCGGAGTACAGACCTGTGATAATACTTCCTTCGTGCTCAAGTCCATTACTTCGATAAGTAAGTTCATGTTTCTTTAGCCGCCAAGGATTTATGATGACCAATAATATATTCGATCACTCCAAATATATGAAGACGAGTATTGCTGAAAGAGTCAGCGTCACCAACACCCACCCACCAACTATAGTATTCTAGCAAATACTTCTATCTATGTACAACTCTATGTCAAAAATTTATCTTTCTACTGCAGCGGTATACTAGAAACATGGTTTCCAACTTTCACCTTGACACAATCAAACCGCACACTCAACTCACGTACCTTCTGCAAATCCACACCTCCGATCAGCTCACTCTCTGCAGACGACAGACCTGTCAAGCTCCACGCCAACGAGATATGAAAGCAGTGAGAGTAATCAGCTCCGGTCTGGCCAGACTCGCTCGACACCCGTGGCAGTGTCGTACCACCACCATTTGACTTCTGCACAGCCGCCACATCCTGTGACGACTCGTATAGCGGAGGCTGTTCGAACCGAGCCAGGGCTCGATTAGACAGCCGAAGAAGACGGTTCAAAGCATTTTCCTCTGGCTTCTCTGCACGCAAGACATAAAACCACCGCGTCTTCTCGTAATTCGAGACACAGTCGAGGCTATTTGTCGTGACGTTGAACCTTGCATAGCTTGTCAGCATGGTGGATTGATCAATCACAAAAACATAGAGACCGAAACAAATAAACAAGTCAGCTACTTACGCTGGAATTTGCGACTCTTTCAGTTGAGACTGAAATAGCTCCAAGAATGACTGCCGCTGTTCCGTTCGTAGCACGACTGGTCTAGACAGACTAATGTGGAGGGGCAGTTGCGCGCCAAGATCACTATGTAGTAGGCTGTGGAGCTGAATCGTGCTCCCATCGAGCCTATCGTTGATCTGATCTATGACATCGCTAAGAATAGAAAGCTCATCTTTGGATGGATACCCTGTGGATTGGTTATACGGCTGTTATTTCCGTTCTCGAGGGCCCAACTACTGCCAGAGGGTGCTGGTGGTGGTGATGGATGACACATACACTCCAAGTAGATGTGGGTCGGCCAGTTCCCTTCAACATGGGGAATGACCCTTTTTCGGCCTCCGTGGAGACTGGGGTCGTCGGTCACGCTGACGCGAGTGCTGGAGGCATAGAGATCGTGAAAAGCGGCAGGTAAAGGTGGGAGTGAGGAAGATGGATTGTTGGCGGCCTGACGAGGCCTTTTTGTTGGGCGCTGAGGAAGCTCGTTCTCTACTTCGGATTCTGATTCAGAATATTGCACCAGAGCCATTACAGGGTCAAGGACATTGGTTGGAAGTGGACATGCAGGATGAAATTGGTGGCCGCAGTTGGAGTAGTAAATTGTTGTTCCATCGGGTCGGGATGGTGGATCCGGGTTGTCCGTATTGAAACACTGCTTTTTACGGGTAGGGCTGCCAAGACTCACCAGTTGGAGCTGGAAGGGGTTCTAGATCGGTGGATTTTTTTTCTTTTTTTCGCAGATTAACAGAACACATCGTGTAGCTGTGAGAGATTTGATCCATTGTGAGACAACACTTTTCCCTGATTGCTTTTATGGTGGCTATGAATATCTTACTCTGTACGTTGAGCGTCTTACTATCTCGTCAGCTGAGGTCAACAAGGATCGAAGCAAAAGGGATCACAAAGCGAGCATGAACAATGATGAGATTCTTCATCGGCTGTCTATTTATTGGCATTGCTCAAAAGACTAGCAGAGATGCGAATTATGTGAAAATTACGTCGAAGCTTGTTTGCATTATTCATGTCACCTCGCCAGGGTTGCGGCCCCTAACCCATGGTTGGACCTCAGCCCCCTGACAGGGAGAGAAAGTAGACCGAAGGTACCTGGAAATATGCGTTCATTTCACCTGGCTCGTTTCTAATTATAAGCCTGCAATACTTCTAGTCCCTGAGGGTTCGTAGGACAAATCTAGACCCTGTGTAACATATCCTCCATGCATTGGGTCGCCCATGCAGACCGTCGCAGACTGACTGACATGCGATGCGGACCATCATATTACTTTTGTGCGTGGATGAGTGTGTAACAAGCAACTCGTAGAAGCGCCTGTCAGAGGCATGCAGACGTTAATACTGGCGCGTGCTTTTTAGTTGCAGACCAAAACTTGTTTCAAGACTAGCAGGGCTAGATCCAGCCCGCCGTTGGCGCTATCGTAGTCACTAAAGATAAGCTTAAAGACGGAGCTGCTCAGCACGGTGGGTATTCCGTAGTTATCTAGTTAACTAGTAGTAACTCTATCATCTAGTCAGTAAACCTCCCATTTGTGATACCCAACCTGTTCTGCAGATGATGTAAATTTGAATGTCAGAAGGGATTTGCAGGATGTCGCAGTCAGTTGGTGTGGAAGTCTGGTGGTTATGATGTCAAGACTCAGTTCGCACTCGAAGTGGTGCGAGTGATTTAGTCAGCCGGTGGATGGTGGCCCTGGGCATCCACAGCTGACGACGACACGACAATCATGACGGCGATAATTGCCACTGCGACTCCACTAGAATCCCTCAGGGACCTTCTAGAGGTTCCATGGGGATTTACCACCTTTGTAATGTCAGCCTGGGCCATCCTGACTGGTTCCTTAAGTCTAGAACCGGGAGGGGCGGAGGGGAGTGCCTGGGGCCCGAGCCTTCCGCGCACCTACAGAAAGAGTCACCCAGTGGACTAACAACAGGAGATGTGCCCAGGTATTTTCATCATCGAAGAGGACATCCGATGCAACCGAACCGGTCTAGTCTTGACTGGACATACGTTCTAGTCTACTAAGTAGAGCCTTATCGATAAGGCGTAATACAAACCCATCCCCGGATCGCGTGGAAGCAAATGTGAGCAAATCGAAAAGCAATGCGGCGCTACTCGTCACGTCACGGTCCACCGGTTCGGAATTGCATTTGCATGACCAGCGATGACCAGAGCCTAAATCATGATGAATTATGACTCTTCCCTCTGGGTCTTCTCGTTCCTTTTACTCTCCGTCTTGTCCTCTTTCTCTCTCGCTCTCTCTTTTCTTCTTCAACTTCTTCCTACTACTCCCATCTTAACAACCACTACCTTGCAATACAGACTTACTACTTACTGTCTACTTCAAATCTACTCTGCCACACTCATAACCACACAGACCGCACCTTACAACGTTACTCCCAACTCTATAATCAATACCCGACTTCACCGCTGCTAAGCCCCACCACTCGTTTGAGTTACGGGCTGCAGACGCAGGCAGTCACTAGTAGGCCCTACTATTAAACGCCTACATACATTTATAGGACATCCTGTTGTCCTTATATATACCTAACTCTCTCCTCCAACCTTGAGAGGCATCCTCTCCCTCCATTTCTCTCTCCCCTCTCGTTTTTTATCCTTCTTCCTTAGGCGTCCAGTAACTATGGCGTCCGCCGTTCTCCCAGCTTGTGCGACCCCATACCGGTCCTCTTACTCCCATCGGTATCATCCCAACCTAATGGACATGGATGTTGAAATGGACAGCTATGGATCCTACCAACGCTTCCTCTCTTCTTCTCCGAGTCGACGGTCCTTGAACCGTCAGCGCTCTACGTCTTTCCCCTCCGTCTACTATTCGGGTTCGCCGGAGCATCATCCCGTCGAGCCCCGACGGAGGAAGGAGAGCTCCACCTCTCAGTATAGTTCTCGGCGCCATCGCCATGGCAGCCCGTCGAACCCCCAGCCGGCCAGATACTCGAGAAACTCGCTGCTGGTCAATCCGGACGTTATTGATCGTCTGGACAGCGCGAGTCTCTGCCAGTATCATCACGAGGGGCCCTACGATGCTGTCTATGCGGAGAGAAACTACCACACCAAGCAGAGCCCCGTTGAGGCAGTCAAAAATTCTACTGCCGAGACCTTGAAGGCGACTCCGAAAGATAAAATTAGGGACTGCATTGATAGTCACCGTCCTCTGGACGGTGTGGCTTATTACCCTCCAGGTCACACAGACATGGAGGGGCGCACCTACGAATACGAGGAGGGGCCGAACATGATGAACGACTATGGAAACTTTATGCGTTGTCCCGGTCAAGTAAGTTGCTAATTTGCTGTGCACTTGTCACAACATGCTCTAATCTCCTTCTAGAAATTCACCGATGAGGATTTCAAAAAGGACCCCTTTTACAATACACCCCACCCCAAGCCATTCGCCTCGCTCCGGAAGGCGCTCAGTATCCGTCGTCGCAAGCGCAGCGGAACTTCTTAAAAAGGTTCATTTGAACCTTTTGTATACGGCCGTACGACAACATGCATTGGCGGTTGGTTCATCTATAAGACCGCAGTCTCCTTGGTAGAGCTGCGAGATTCGATGTTTGTTTTTAGTGATCTTTGGAGCGTTCTTTCTCTATGTATTCTACCATGATTCCCCTGCGACACCGGTCATGACCTCGGTGATTACGGTATGACATGATGTGTCACGCTCGGAGTTGAAGCCTGGAGTATCACGGTGGATGGCGTTTATGGTTGCTGCAGCCCCCTTTGATGGGCCTGGATCGGGAATATCCATGGTTGTTCTTACTTCTGCTGTCTGACAGTCAAATCTGACGAGTTACAATATGCCTCTGGCCGATAAACAGTGTAAAGTGCATATGGCGTAGTCATCCACTATACGGAGCCGCGTTAGCGTAACAGTTCATTCAATGTGTTGTATCGCAGACTACTAAATATATGCTCATGCCCCTTATCTAGTATTACAGGTAACCTGCGAGACATGCGTCTGACATGTCCTAGAGCCTGCGGAGCCTGTATGACTTCGCGTCAAAGCGCATGGTATAGTTACTCAACTTAGTAGTTAACCAACTACCTCATCAGCCTGTATATGTACTCAGCTAAACAAGAAAAGCAACTACCCCGATACATGATTCCATTCTGGAAGTCAACAGCTGGAGCAGCGTGGCAGCTTCATGTACCGTGGCCGTTGCGGCGCTCTGTGGCAGCCAGCTCGCTCCTTACGCCCCTTAATCTTACCAACACGGCCATGCGACAGCATGATCTTGATCCTGCTATCCAAACCCGTCAGCTGATCCGAACATACTATTGATACTGCGAGTTGCGATCGCCGAATTAAACCAATATACCCCAATGAAACTTTAGACGTACCCAGTCGAACCCCCAAATGAACATCAAAGAGAACAAAGACAAAAAGTCGATATGTATACAGTTTCTATAGACAGATACATCTAGACTACCGTGGATCGTCGCAGTGGGGAGCTCGCTGAAACAAGGGTTTTTTTTGGCGGCGATAAGCCGGCGGAGATGGAATTGATTTGATGACTATTGATGACTACTTGCGGATCATGCAACTCCGCGCCACCAAGGACAACTTGTCCACTTCGCAACGGACATTCCTTGAATAATCAGTCCCCTCGTTCCACCTGCTTCTTTATTCCCATCATTCGTTTCTGCTTCCTTTTGCTGCGGTTGGAACTGCATCATCTCTTGTGCAGGGAAATGTCATTTGGCCTGACCACGATCGACCGTTGACAATCCAGGCTTCCCTTCCGTCGCTGATCTTCATGTGAAGGACCCTGTTTTCTTGCTTACCTACCATAGACTTTCATTGCATAGCTTCACTCTATACTCTCTTGGTTTCTGTCATACACTCCGATCCTTTCCTCCATCCTTGTCCACTCGTTTCCGCCGGTCTCCGGCTATTCCAAGATGCGCTCCGCAGCCAAATTTTTTTATTTGGCGGTATTTGCCCTGTCGAGGCTTTCCAATGCCGAGACTGGGCTGCACCATAACCAGGACAAGTGTGCGGTAAGTCGATACAACGCTCGGGCATACGCTTGGACTGCATATTGTAGACCAGACTTGGCTGATTCATCCTCATCTCTACCAGATTGACCCCACTGCCATGGTGTCCGACGCTTGTGTCTCCTACGCCACGATCGATCATCTGAACGATCAAGTCTACACCCTCCTCCAATCCATTACGCAAGATACCGATTTCTTCTCGTACTACCGTCTTAATCTCTTTAACAAAGTCTGTCCGTTCTGGTCCGATGCGAATAGCATGTGCGGGAACATTGCATGCTCCGTCAACACAATCGAATCCGAAGACGACATTCCGTTAACATGGCGCGCGGAGGAGCTCAGTAAACTCGAGGGACCCAAAGCAGGCCATCCGGGCCGCAATCAACGAAAGGAGCGACCTCTTAATCGACCGCTCCAAGGAATGCTAGGCGAAAATGTTGGAGAGAGCTGTGTGGTGGAGTATGACGATGAATGTGATGAACGCGACTACTGTGTTCCCGAAGATGAGGGTGCTAGCGGCAAGGGAGACTATGTCAGTCTCGTTGATAATCCAGAACGGTTCACAGGGTATGCCGGTATGGGCGCCCATCAGGTTTGGGATGCAATCTATCGGGAGAATTGCTTCCTCAAACCGGTGCCCGAGCTATCACCCGTTACTCCTCAGCTGGGTGGTCTTCAAGCTGTCAACGATTTCCGTCATGTGCTTCAGCAGGAGTTGAAGCGCCCCGACCTGCTTCCATTGGACAATGAATGTCTTGAGAAGCGAGTGTTCCATCGTCTCATCAGTGGAATGCATGCGTCTATCTCGACCCACCTTTGCTGGGACTACCTAAACCAGACGACGGGGCAATGGCATCCTAACCTTCAATGCTTCAAAGATCGTCTCCACGATCACCCCGAGCGCATCTCGAACCTGTACTTCAACTACGCGCTGGTCTCGCGCGCCGTGGCGAAGCTGCAAAAACACTTGCACAACTACAACTACTGCGTCGGTGACCCGGTCCAGGATGCCATGACTAGGGAGAAGGTCTCCAAGTTGACCTCGACCTTGGCTGACCGCCCTCAAATTTTCGACGAGAACATCATGTTCCAGGATCCCAGCGCCGCTGGCCTGAAGGAAGACTTCCGCAACCGATTCCGCAACGTCAGTCGCCTGATGGACTGCGTCGGGTGCGACAAATGCCGCCTCTGGGGCAAGCTCCAGGTCAACGGATATGGCACCGCTCTGAAAGTGCTGTTCGAGTACGACGAGACTAAGAACGGCGAGAACCCGTTGCTGCGCCGGACTGAGCTGGTGGCACTGATCAATACCCTTGGTCGCATTTCTCACAGCATTGCCGCCGTCCGGAGTTTCCACCGGGCCATGGATGTGGGTGATGGGGAGGTCTTCACCATCCCCGCGAGCATTGCGTCCAAGGAGCGCGGTGGCAAGAAGAAGACCCGACGACTTCTCAAAGACGGTGGCTCGACCTTCTATTATGAGGATGGCGATGATGACAACTTTGTCTACATCACCGAGAAACTTCCGTGGGAGAAGGTCCGGGTACGCCGCGACACGGATACGGTCTGGGATGATATTAAGGCCGAGTTCTCTATGATCTGGGACATTTACGTCTATGTGCTGAAGAGCTGGGTCAATGCACCAAAGACATTGTAAGTGATGGCATACGATGACCTCCACAGTTTCCTATATACTAACTGGGCATTGCAGCTTCGAGATCGCCGTCCTGGAGGTTGCTCGGGTATGGAACTACTGGCTGGGTCTGCCTGTGCCGCCACGGTCCTGGAGGATCCAGCTTCCCAAGCGACCCACCCCTCCAACACCCCCGACCCATGAGGAGCTCTAGACAGTAGAACTGGGCAAGGAGACGTGGTGGAAGATGGCGGTGACTGGGATTGTATTGTATAACTAGCGTCGTTGAGGACTAATCTTTTTCCGATCTGTTTGGGCCGGCGTTGTTGACGATGCCTGTTGGGGTTGGGAAATCGCATCTCGGGAGTTCTGGGAGCATTTTAGGCCGCTGTACATATTTCAAGCAATGGGCCTGAGCATTTGATGGTGATATATTATATTCAGATAATTTGGACGGCAAATATGATATCCCACTCGATAGATAACTAGCTATCTTTGATTAATCTACGGAGTAGATGGAAAGATAAGTGGAATAAGTGGAATAATCAACACCGGGGACTTAACTCGGCAAGCGGGAAGCCTCGGTCCATCGGGGCCACATGCGACCTTTTCTCCTCTTTTCTGGCTTTTTCTCCACCGCCTCCGTCTCCATCGCCATCCATCGCCTCTCATTCATTCATCCATTCCATCACATCCAATCCATCCAATCTATCGCTCGTGCTGTTGTCTCTTACCTCCTCGCTCCCCTTTTCCCCTCTCTTCTTCCCCAGACTACCCCCCTTAATCCTTCTGTCGCGCTATTTCCGCCTTCTCTCGCTCTCGCTCTGACTGGCCTCCTCTGTGAGGTCCATCTCCATGCGAGATTGCTGAGGTACCAAACCCCTCCCGCATATCCATGGCGTCCGTTTCGCCACCCAAACCGTGGGAGAGGGCAGGCGCTGCTGCTGGTATGTCCACAGCTCTCTTGGAAAATGATGAATTAGTAAAACAATATATATCTTCATATTACGGTGTGACTGACACATCACTCACTTACAGGGTCTCCTGCTTTGGCAACATCATCGGCGGCTACTCCGACCGCCTCATCCGCGATGACGGCCAGTTCGACTACTCCGACCGCGGCCGCCAGTGCCTCGGCCCCCACAGCTACAGCATCCTCAACATCTACTGCTCCCGATCTCCCGTCCCGTCCTAATTCACTGAATTCTGTTGTCAATCGCACCGCCTCCAATTACTCTCCCTACTCGGCCTCCCGGTTCGGCGCAAGCCCTTACGGCGGCTACGGAAGCTACTCGTCGCCGTACTCCCGCTTCGGCACGATGGGCTCCATGTACGGAGGCTATGGCGGCATGGGAGGATATGGCGGCATGTATGGTGGCATGGGAGGCATGGGGGGGATGTACGGCGGCATGCCCGGTGATCCCAACGATCCCAACAGCCTGACGAATTCCTTCAGCCAGAGCACCCAAGCTACGTTCCAGATGATTGAGAGTATCGTGGGTGCGTTTGGAGGATTCGCTCAGATGCTGGAGAGCACATACATGGCGACGCACAGCTCCTTCTTTGGTACGTTAACATCTTTTCCTCGGCGCGTTGTTGCCTGTTCACTAATAGTTGTCCCTAGCCATGGTCTCTGTGGCAGAGCAGTTCGGCAACCTCCGAAACACGCTTGGCTCCGCCCTCGGTATCTTCACCATCATCCGCTGGTTCAAGACTCTGATCGCGAAGATCACCGGTCGTCCCCCGCCGGCTGATGCTACCGCCCTCACTCCGTCCGCCTTTGCAGCATTCCTCAGCGGCCGCTCCTCCCCCGCCACCCTGCCGGATGGCACTCCCGCTCCCCCCAAGCCCTCCAAGAAGCCGTTCTTCATGTTCCTGATCGCCGTATTCGGTCTTCCCTACCTGATGGGCAAGCTGATCAAGGCTCTGGCTCGGTCGCAAGAGGAACGTCGCCAGCTGATGCTGGGTCCAAATGGCGAGCCCGTGCAGGGCCAAGGCGCACCGCTTGACCCTTCCAAGCTTGACTTTTGCCGCGTGCTCTACGACTACACCCCTGAAGCCCAGGAGAGCTCCGGCATCGATTTGGCTGTGAAGAAGGGCGACATCGTCGCTGTCCTAAGCAAATCCGATCCGATGGGTAACGCCTCGGAGTGGTGGCGTTGCCGTGCTCGTGATGGCCGCGTCGGATACTTACAGGGACCGTACCTGGAGACCATCCAGCGCCGCCCACAACAGCAAGCGATCACCTCGGGCAGCGAAGCCGGCAGTCGCAGCAACTCGATGCAGGCGAGCGCATCCGAGGAGATCGCCACGGAAGCCAAGAAGCCCCAGCTGAAGGGCAAGATGGGTGATATTTCGCCTGAAAGCTTCCAGAAGAGCGCTTTCTACTCATGATCATCATCCATCCCTCCATTCATCTCCCTCATCAGCGCGCCCCTCATACACATATTTATAGTATCATAGTTACACTTTCGACGCGCACACTCACGCGCACACTCCAGCTTGACCGCATGCATGCATGCATGTCTGTATGTTACGAACCACGCAAAGCACGTGGCAGGACCTAGGTTGACCGCCTGATGATGACTTTACTACCTTTACTTTTTTTTTTCTTTCTTCTTCTGTCCCCTTTTCTCTTCCCCGTTATTGTTATTGTCGCCGGATTACCGGATTTGGATTGTCTAGCGTTGGGTACCTGGTATATGGGCATGTTTCCTTTTTCTACTTTTCTTATTCTCTTCGAGGGATTGAGTCATCATTTTCCGGTGCATGTTTGTTTCAGCGGAAAAAAAGAAAGATTTCTTTTTGACTTTTTCTTTCTTTTTCTCTTCCAAACTCATTCCTCCCCTTTCTCCTACCTCTATGGTTATCTCATGCAGCGGGAACGAAATATAGTATATTATTCATCATCTACTATCTGTCTCCTTTACTCTTTTTTCCCCCCCTCGGCTCTTTGTAAGAAGTAAATTTGACATGTGGCCTACCTGCTTACTACCTATCCACTCTAGCATACATACATAACTAGTAATTATCTAGTTCGTGTTACCGATAAACCCAACTCACTCACCTACCTAATTTGATATTCATGAAACAATTGTATTATTAGTAAATAGTTAGCAACTAATCACACACTACAACTGACTCCATCAGTAATCAGTAAGTTATCTACTTATACTCTGAGTAAAACTTACTGTAACCTAACCTTCTACTCACCTATCTATTACCCAGCAGTATCTATCTATCTATCTACTGTATCCATCCACCCATCAATCCATTCAATCTATATAACACATACCCTCACTCCATTCTAAACAAGCAGGTCTATTACTGTTCAGCAGATAAGTTAGTAGATAGACAGACTGAGTATGAAATCAACCACGAAGTAAATAACTAACTAGATACATACAAACATACATACATACTGTATCAACATTGCGCCCACTGACCTGCTAGTAATTTTGCATACAGCGCTAGAGAAAAAGATAACTATCTATGTATTAATTAGTATGCTACGTTGATACTGTTTTGTTTCTTTTGTATGGAACTACCTACTAGTACTGATTATTATTGTCTTCTATGACGTTATTGCGGTGGTGGTGGTGGTGGTGGTGGAAAAAGGAACTAAGTAGCTTACTTACTGGGCAGACGGGAAGTACGGAGGCTTTAGCTGACCTGACATCATCGTGCAGATCTGAGGCATCCACGGAGTTTAGGCCAAATGGCCGGGAGGAGAGGAGAGGGGGGGAGATTGATTAAATTGGCTTGCTAATAATAATATACGAATAATCGATGAGTAAAAAAGAAGGGTCGGGACTTCTGTTCAATTGCTGCCCAATGGCCCAATGCGTACTTTTGGCTAGGGCTACATCATAGAGAGAAGGTAAATCGTTTTGTAGTTCAGTTCATAAATACAGATAGTAGACGATCTGTAGATAATGAAGATACATGTAAAGTTAAGATGTAGGGAGCTTATGCTTCTAGAGCGCGGGAAACTAGTCTGACGCCCTCATGTTATACCACAGGCGTGCAGGAAAAGTCGGATGAGCAATTGACGTGAAGGGTAAATTAGAAATCTCCCCAATGATATTAATAATATCAGAGCCTGTGTGGAAATGGGCGAGCGAGGGTGAGCGAGCAGTCAGTCTATGCAGTGACTCTTGATAGACTGACAGGGACTAAGAGAGCTAGTGCCCGCGGGCTCGAGGATCAGCGAGGGCCTCATCAGGAATCCAAAACCACCGATGCACTTCGCCCCTCCGATCTGCTGCTATTCATCGACTTTCGGCCGTCCCAGCAATCAGGCCAGGCGCACGCGCTCACTGTTACAACGTAGTGATCGGGCTCGGCTGCCGCATCAAAGACAATCATCTCACATCAGCCCCTGTTTTCGCCTTCCCATTGGCCTTTCTTGGCAGGCCGTGTCCGTGGCGGATATCGTTTCCTTAGCCTGTAGAATCGCTTGCTTTTGTCTTCCATGGGCCTTTTCTTTTTCCTTATTACCAGTCTTCTCCCATTTCGGGCTATGCTCTTTTGTGAACCCGGTCTTGCTCTCCATGAGCCCTGGCCACTTCAAAGGGACTGAAATGGAAAGACTGATCTATGTTAGTGGTAGAGCAGGGTGTGGACGACTTGGCCCATAAATTGGCCTGGTCCACATGTCCGACCACGGCTGCACTACAGCTAAATGCAGGTGCCAATCACTGTGCTTCGACTGTTTATGTCTCCTTATTCAGACTCGTCACGGATCGCTGATGCCTGTACTTAACCATGGTAGATAGAGTGATGCACGATCGGGTTATATCTTTTGTCACCGCTCGATCGACAGCCATGGTGCTACCATATCGAATGATACTTATTAAAAATTTAACAAGGACGATCGACAGTCCCGGCAATTCTGCATGCTGTCTCGGTATCTGAATTGCTCTGCTGGAATGTTTAAACCAGTAGAGCCATTCCATAAAAACAAAATAGGGAGACAGCCGATCTACTGTGTCTTAAATGAAAGACAGCAAGAGCGGTATTCTGACCTCGGCGATTGACCAGTGCATGGTTTGCCTTGTGACATAATATGAATATCGAAATCGACGCCAAATTTTGTGAGGCTTTGTGTTGAGCCCAAGCACCGTGCGGGCGATTATGGGTCTTACTCCATCGCAAGGCTTGCCATGTCATCCTTCTCCTCCATGCTCATCCACTTGGCTCGTAATCAGTATCCTTATTGTTGAGCCGGGTACCAAGTGCTAGGTTATTGATCAGAGAATTATAGCCGCTGAGCCGATGGAGATCACTGCCAGTCATGCCTTGCATTTGAGGGTGACTTGGATTGAAGGCCGACCGTGATGACAGCTGAACTCACAGTTTGTCCGTGTGAACTGCAGAATCACTTCCACATGGGGTTCCTTCTGGGATCGCAATCAACGAATCATCGTAGTATTGGCCCAAGGGTTCGTCGAGCAGGATTCCTTGCCACGCTCCGTGAAGGAAGTAGTAGCGAGGTCACTAGAGTCACAAGTCAGACAATGTATGTACCATCAACAGCCAACAACAGCAGATGTCACCGTAAGAATACCACAATCTTCTTTCATCTTAAGGGGGTTTTCTTTTTCGCAACCTACATTATACCGATTTCCCAATATATTCAAGCCATGGATGCTCTATATAGTCGGCACTCTGTGAAATAGATGAATGGGAAGAAAAGAAATAAAAACAAAGGGAAATAAAGTGGAATATTACAGAGGGACACCAAGTGGAGAAGGAGGCAATCAACTCAACCTGCCAAAGAACAGGATGTAGCAGAGTATACGGATGTTGACAGATTCCCAGGATCTTTCCTTTTTTTCGTCCAAGGACGTTGATATCTTTCTTCCTCCTTCTCACTGCCCGATTGAGCGAGAATGCTGGTCAGTATTGGATGGCTGGTGGCTGCGATCCTCGGCAGGCACAAATCGGGACATTGATTGATCGAGTGTCCTCGAAAGCTTCAAAAGCTTTTCCTGAAACATCTCAAGGGTCATCCAGCCATCTGGTCCCTGGACCCCGTCAGTCATGGGTTTCGTTATATCATTGGTCATAGTTCCGGAAGAGACCGATAAAGATCGTGCACTGCCAATTCCTGGATTACGAACTGGTTCGGGTGGGTCGTCATCTGGGTTATCTAGTCAATTAAATCTTCCACCATCCCGACTACTTGTTGACGGATCCCACCAAAATAGCTGGCCAGGATATATAGTAGAATAGCAAGGGGGAAATAATAGAAGGATGGGGGGCTCACGGAAATGTGACGGTGTTTCTGTAGAAGGTGATAATGTCATTGCTCGTTCCTCTGGCGGTGGGGTAAAATAGCTCATATCGGAGGGAGTTTCTGTCGGCTAACATGAGTAATCCCAGCACTAGGGACGGAATGGGGAGTATCCTACCTGGTTCGGGACTTGTTGCCTGGATCGGCTGGACGGGTTGGACGGGCTGGATGATCTGATGGCCCTGAGGACTGTGCGGAGGATCCTCGCGGGCATTATTGGCCTCCATGTTCGATCCATATCTACGGACAAAGCGGGAGATGCGTTTGGAGTCGACTTCCTGTCCAGCAACACGGAAACCTGTTTGCTTGCCTCGGGCCGCTCGTTTCTGCTGCTTTCGGATCATGACATGGACTTCTTTGGCCTTGATATTCTTGCGGACATGCCATGCAGCCAGGCGGTCTTTGTATTGTTTTTCTCTGGAAAGTTTGAATGTCAGGGGAAGCCTATAACCAAGCTGATTTGTCCAGGAGTGGGGAAGGGAAGGGAAATAGAAGAAAAAAGCAACATCAATAACAATGACGCACTGTCCTCTTCTTCCGCTTTTGGAGGTAAAAGGAAAGGAACAGAGCATTTCTGCAGAGGGACAAGCAATGCAAGCCCGTAAATGGCAGAATGACAAATATGAGGGAGAGAGGGAAAGGCAGGAAACAGGGCAGGAATGGTAAAAAAGAGAAATGGAAGGCTGTACGATGCAACAAAGTTATAGTCACGCTCCATGATTCTCTTCACATCGCGGAGCTTGAGCTGATTGTCTCGGTAGAGATTCTCGATGGCCGTACGATACTCATTCCAATCCTCTGATTTGCGAGGTCGGAAAACGGTTGATGAAGAGGAAGTTGGAATAGTGGTGGTAGAGGGGGTGGAGGTGGTCGTAGTCGTGGTGGACGGCGGCGGAATGGAACCATCCATCATGAAATAGTCACTGAATATTGCTCGTCAACCATACTCTGAAACGGAGCGGGACGTGCGGATCAGCTAGGCGGAAGCTCGTATCACAGCAGAGACCGGGTAGAGTAGTTGAAAAGAGAGTAAGGAAACAGGTGAGGGGAGAGACGGGAGTAGAAAGTGGAGAGGCTAGATAGATAACTTGGGGGGGAAGAATGAGGTCGAAGATAAAAGGCGAAGTAGGAGGGAAAAGTGGTTATGCAGACAGAAAGCCGTACGGAAAAGAGACGTCGTCAACGGAGGGGGAATTGTGTCAGGGTGAGCAGAAGAGGGATTAACTAGACTAGCTAGCAGCAGTGGAGGCTGATGAAGCCAAAGGCCGCAGCAGAAGCAGCAGCAGGCGCGAAACAGGGTCGCGGTCTTACTAGCAGTTAGCTGGTGGGAGTAGATCGTGTTCTGTGGAGGGCGGGAATTGATGGTGATATAGTTCGGGGGATTTCAGCGAGACTGAAAGAGTATGTAAGTAAAGTAAAAAAAAGGTAGTGGTCAGTTAGTTAGTTAGTTGGTTAGTCTGTCAGTCTGTCAAGTCAGTGCTGTCGAGTTGTCACGGTGTTCGACAACCGCCAGCCAAGGCGATAAAATCAATAGCGATAATCTTAGTCTGGAAAAATCACTGAAAAGAAATCAGGAGTAGTAATGGTGACAGTAATAATAATAATAATAATAAATTGATAATACTACCACAACTAATAATAATAATAGCAACCATAACTATTACTCTTGCTTGTTGATGGGGAAAATAATTCAGACTAATTGACGAGGAGGAGCCAGCAGAGAGTTAGTACTACGGGGTATGCATGTCAGTAAGTAATGTACGTTGGCTGACCGGCCATCTGGATCCCTTCCTCCCAACCAAACGATGCCAACAAACAGGAGAAGACAGCAGCATTGGAATGAAACATTCGGGAAGTAAAGTAAGTCATCAAATCCCTGTCCAATTGGGGAAAGAGACGCATTTTTTCAATTTTAACTCTGTTGGTCATAAATCATGAGCGTAATGGGTGAGAAGGGGGAGGGAGGTGGGGGGGGAAGGAGAGTAAAGAGTATCATAAGTAAAAACGGAAACCCAGAAGAGTACAAAAAAAAATTAGAAAGTAATAGGGAAAAGAAAAGGAAAGGGGAAAATAAAATACATCAAAACAAGTGCTAATTCGGGCCATGAGAGAGTAAACATTGTCAATACCGCAGGCCGCAGGCGTCTGCGCAGCAAGTAAGTACTTCCTCTCCACTGCTAGGCGAGGATCCCACAGGGCAACCGGGTGGTTCGCCGCTGGGGTAAACCTAGTACGGGCGCTAAATAAAAGTACCGCTGCTGACTGGCAGGGCCAATAGCATCCGCCTACCCTTTGCGGCGACCTGCTGCTGAAAAGCCCGCGGATGTCGCTATCCTGGTTCCCGCGAGCCAATCATGGATTATATGAAGTGGTCCGTGTACTTTTGTCACGTTCTGTCTGTTCCGGTCTGTATGGATGTATGGATGTATGGAGTCCCGACAGTTCGCAGTTTGTCGTAATTGTAATAAACCATCATAATAATGTGGAATCAAAATCATCATCAGGTGGGCAGGCACTAATTTAGGTGTTACGAGGTACCTTGCCTGAGTCAACCTGGTCAACCGCCTCGGAAGCTAAGACCTATTTCCTGAATAGTGCAGGTGTATCGTTCAATGGGGGAATAACATGCTTTCTTCATTTTTGTTTGGGATTTCTTTTCTTATTTTCTGTTCTGCCCTCCCTTAATGTTTTGCAGATGTGATATAGAGGAAATTTGAGTTACAACGGTATGCCAGCATGAAGTATTGCAGTCGTAAGTTAGCTACTCAAGTAGTAGTACTTATTGCTATCGATCTATCTCTCTTGGGAGGGTGAGGCAGTGTTTGGTATGCCCGGGTTAATACAAAGTAGCCTAGACGCCTTTCCTCGGGAGAAGGTACCCAGTTGCTCTAGACTCCTAGTATTTACTAAACGCCTTGGAGAATATTTCCACAATGACGCCATGGATGATTTTCTGCTTCACCCGCAACAAACGCCAAAACTGAAGGTAGTCTTCTCAACTTTTCCGAGAATAAAAACTCAAAAGAAAAATGAATAATAAAACAAAAGCGTAGACGGAAGGTTGAGAACCCGGTTCGATGCGAAAAACGGAGACAACTTGAACTGAAGCGCCGAGGTCTTTAGCCTGCGACCCATCCGACGGCCATACTCCTTAGGAGTTAAGTGGTCCCTTCATATAAAATCTGCGCCATTTCTGCAGGTGCAACAACTCGAAGGATCCATCTAGCTCCAACGTATATATCCAAACCCCAGTCATACTTCCGTTGCGTCTCCTAATTACTACTAGTAGGCTCCTGACACCAAGGAGCTCGTTCCTCTCAAGCTTGACAGGGGGGAGAGAGGGGAAGAGTGTCGGGGAAGGATGTCCTCCTGTTCGCTCCAACATCGCCCCAAGATCTGCTTAAGGTGCCCATGAAGCCTAGAATTCAGCGATCTAGAAAGGGCAGGAGCGATCATGATCATGCCAAATCACCAGGAATGGGCCAACACTCGCCTTAATTCTCGGCCAGCACTTTATAATCAAGTTGTGGATGGATGGACTGCGGCTACATTCTTTTGCTGTCTCTTTGCTGACATTTTTATTTTTCTTTGGCTTGAGTTGGATTCGTGGATCTTCGGGACGGGACTTCCAAACACGCGTCCGTGTCCTGATGAGTGGGCTCATGACCCGATGTGGCAAAGTTGGATCATAGCAAGGATCATAGGATGAGGCCTGAGCTCTCCCAAGCGAAACTTTCATTTCCATGACTGTGGCTTGGACGCTCCCTTGATCAGGGGGGATGAATTGCCTCGTTTTCCGAGAGTAAGAGGGAGGGATCACTTCAATTCTTCCCTGTTCACATTCTGGATGATCTCCACTGCAGCGCCCATTTAATTATTTCTCCGCCGTGAGGGTCGCCCAAATTCCCAATATCAGGTTTCTTCATGAGCAACATTTTTGTGACCGAGGGACCCAGTCTGCTTCCACATTGTTCAGATATGACTAGATATTAGCAATGGTTATTAGATGCATGAAAGGACTACTTGAAAGATCTGCTGCGAACAGGGCTGCCAACAATTACTCCCGTCATCTTGGCGTGAGTGTCACCACATTGACATCTGCTTGTCCTGACATTGTCAACAAACTTGACATTAGTGAGGCGGGGGGCTGCAGGACATGTCAATGGTTTTCACCATGAGCATCTGCAAGCCAAAAAAACCCACGAAGCACGACATTCAATGGATGCTGGCCTGTCATCTGACCTGCTAGCCCAAAATGGCGATGCCGGGCCTGCATGATGATACCAGTACTGTACAGTATAGTATGTATGGTATCCGTTGGGTTTGCAGGGCGGCAGTAGCCTGAGTCTTGAGGTGGCAACGGAGATGGGTGTCTGAGCGCAGCAGAACTCGACGCGGAAGAAACATCAGGACGAGATACTATTATGAATCGGCCAGCGATCTCTATATCCTATTGTAAAACACAAATATAACTCTCGGATTCCATCAACATCGGTCCCGAGTTGAAACAAAAACCCTAAATTGCATTATCGCCCAGCTTCACTCATGATCTCCTCGGGTAGGACCAATGATGTCAGAGTCATCCCCCGGACCTTGGAAATCCCCCCAGACAGAAAGCGCCCGAGCAACGGTCCAGACCCCCCCCCCAAATGAGCTTCCAAGGTGGATGTCCGATAGATAACTGAGCTCTGAACTCTGAAGTGTCCTGCAGGAGCTGCGTCGGTGCGACCTACCATGTCAGCCACTGGTCCCTGAGCTCCCGGTCATTCCCTGTTCCTCTTGCCATTCCCAACCCCTCATCCCGGCTCTCCCCTCCCAGCGTCGTCTCTTATCAGGCTTTTTCTTTCCGTCTCTCGTCCACTCGATATTTCAAATTCCATACTTTCTCTCGTTGTTCTTCCTCGTTAGCTGTCTTGGAGCTGGTCTTCTTCATCCGCTTGAGACTACTCAGCATACTTCTAATCCCATCATGGTGCTCATCGATAAGCACGAGTACGTATCCCAAGAAGAGCGTCGCCTGAGAGAGGACCGTGAGCACTCGCGGTACTGGAAACGATGGGGGCCGTATGTGGCAGAGAGGCAATGGGCTACTGGTATGCTTCTCTCCTAGCTGTCTCATCCAAGTCGCGCTTCAAAGTACCTGGACTAATGACTATCCTTGATGCCCCGCAGTTCGCGAGGATTACTCGTAAGTCTTCAATTCACCATACTCGTTCGGTATTTGGGCTACGGAGCAAGCGGCATTTACTGATTCTTTTATTTTATCGATTTCAGGGAGAATGGAGATGCTTGGAGCTGTAAGCCCCTCGATTCACATGTGTGCCGCGCGGCCCGGACTGATCAAAATGATGCTTAGACTTTTCTCATGATCATGCGCGGTCTAGGACCTTCCGCTGGGGTGAGGACGGAATTGCCGGTGTCTCAGATACCCACAACCTGCAGAATATTGCCTTTGCATTCTGGAACGAGAAAGAGTACGTTGGCTCTGCCCCGTTACGACTAGTTGGATCTCAAGCTCACTATGGTCTAGCGATTTTCTGAAGGAGCGCCTATTCGGGTTGTCGAATCCTCAGGGTAATCATGGTGAAAGCATCAAGGAAGCCCACTTCCATGTTGATAATACCCCGACGGTTTGTGCTTCAATTCTCCAAGGTGGACGAAAATCGCGGCCCTTCTGACTCCATTGCGCTCTCAGCATTCCTACATGAAATATCTCTACAAGTATCCTCAGAAGAAGTTTCCGTACAAGGAACTCGTGGAAGAGAATGGCAAACGCTCAAGGCAAGACCGTGAGTATCAAATTCTTGATACTGGAATCTTCGACGACAACCGATACTGGGACATCTTCATCGAAACAGCGAAAGAAGAAGACGACGAGGAAGAATTGCTCTTTCGCATCATCGCCTACAATAGAGGACCAGAGCCCGCCCCGTTACACATCATTCCCCATGTTTGGTTCCGTAACACCTGGTCCTGGGGATACGAGGATCAGAAAGAGAAACCATCTGTTGAGAAGGTGCATCCCATGATTGCCAAAACATCTCATCATAAACTTGGGGAGCGATATGTGCAGTTCTCCCCCTCGCCGCCTGTTGGTGACGGTCAGGACGACGTGTTCCCCCAGATGCTGTTCACTGAGAACGAAACAAATAACGAACTGTTGTGGAACACCAAGAACAGTCAGCCATACGTGAAAGATGCCTTCCATCGCCTCATTGTCAATGGAGAAAAGGATACAGTGAACCCTGCGAATAAGGGCACTAAGTTCGCTGCTTGGTACGCCTTTAATGAGGGTGAAGGGGTTCCTCCTGGAGAGTGCGCTGTCGTGCGATTTAGATTTTCGCGACAAAGAGGTACCTTCTTGGATGAAGAGGTTCTTGATAATGTCATCGACGAACGCAGGACCGAGGCGGACGACTTCTATTACCACATCAGCCCGCTTCCCATGAGTGATGATCTACGCAACATTCAACGACAGGCATTTTCTGGCATGTTGTGGAATAAACAATTCTATCATTTCGTGTGGGATCAGTGGTCAAACGGTGACCCTGGTCTCATCCCACCCCCTCCGGGTCGGAAGCATGTTCGTAACCAGCAGTGGAAGCACTTGTATATGGAAGACATTCTCTCAATGCCTGATTCTTGGGAATATCCATTTTTCTGCGCATGGGACACGGCTTTTCATTGCATCCCGCTGGCGATGATCGACCCTGATTTTGCGAAGAGACAGCTGGATGTTCTCACCCGGGAATGGTACATGCATCCGAACGGGCAGCTTTCAGCGTACGAATGGAACTTTGGGGATGTGAACCCACCGGTCCACGCGTGGGCCACCTTCCGGACGTTCAAGATTGAACGGAAGATGTATGGTCGGCAGGATCTCGACTTCCTTGAACGCGTCTTCCAGAAGCTATTGCTCAATTTTACATGGTGGGTCAACCGCAAGGACTCTGAGGGCAAAAATGTCTTTGAGGGTGGCTTCCTGGGACTGGACAATATTGGGCTATTCAACAGATCGGAGCCTCTTCCTACCGGAGGAGTCCTAGAACAGGCTGATAGTACAGGTTGGATGGCATTCTACTGCCTGTGCATGCTGAATATTGCACTTGAGCTCGCCAAGCACCGAAGGATCTACGAAGACAGTGAGTACACTCTCATGTCAAGGCTTTCATCGGCTGACCAATGGCACACAGTCGCATCTAAGTTTTTCGAGCATTTCATTCTGATCAGTGATGCTATGACATTCAAGTCTGGGGGACAAGAGACCTCCCTCTGGAATGAGGATGATGGGTAGGCCGTGTCTATACCTATATGTTTTTCATGGCTTACTTTAAGTAGATTCTATTATGACGCCATCTCTTATGGCGACCCTTGGACACAACAGCTTCCAGTTCGGTCCCTCGTTGGCCTGATCCCGCTGTACGCCGTTCTCACCCTTGAGCCCGAGTTGATCAACAAGTTTCCCTCTTTCAAGAAGCGATTGGAGTGGTTTGTTGAAAATAGGCAAGACGTGGCAGAGCGCAACATTGCTAGCATGAAGCACCGTGGCAAGGATGAACGCCTTCTCCTGTCCCTTGTGAGCAAGAGCCGTTTGGAGCAAATCCTTAAGAGGATGCTTGACGAGACAGAATTTCTTTCGGAACACGGCATTCGATCCATGTCCAAGCACCATGAGGAACATCCATACTCAATGGAGGTGAACGGCCAGATGTTCCGAGTCAGCTATGTTCCTGGCGAGTCTGACAGTGCTCTTTTTGGCGGTAACAGCAACTGGCGCGGACCGGTCTGGTTGTGTGTAAATTTCCTGCTCGTCGAGTCTCTGCTGCGATTCTATATGTTCTACGGCGACTCTTTCAAGGTGGAGTGCCCCACAGGCTCTGGCGACTATATGCATCTCGGACATGTGGCGGAGGAGATCCAGCATCGGCTCCAACACTTGTTTGCGCGCAATGACGAAGGTCGTCGTGCTGTCTACAATGGCTCTGATCTTCTCGACTTTGACGAGCACTGGAAAGACTACATGTGGTTCCACGAGTACTTCGACGGAGACACTGGTCGGGGCCTGGGAGCATCTCACCAGTGTGGATGGACCGGCTTGATCGCCAAGATCATCCACGATACCGGGTAAGCCTATAAGATATATTATTGTTGTATCACCATTCTGACAAGTCAACAGAATCAACTGCCGAGTGCCACAGACCCCCCGCTCGCCATTTGCTGCAGCATCGCACTACTTTGATGATATCTTTTCGCGGACGGCGCGACCACGTGGTAGCCGTCGTCCCAGCGTGCGCCGTTCATCCACCAGCCGGTCGATCGGGAACCGCAGTGACTTTGAATCCGCTTTCACAGGTCGTGACACACCTGGACCGGAATCCGCTTTGGACGACGATGAGAAACTCGGTGAGTCGGGACTGGGATTCGGTGATGACGACCATGTGTCGCAGTACGTGGAGAGTCAGTTGGAGCGTGTCCGCAGTCGGGCATCCATGGGAGCGTATGAAGACGAATTTGAGGCGCAGGCTGATCGAGTGCCGAATGGACATTGAGTGATATACTAGAGGGGAGGCTTGCACACTGGCAGTCGATGATATGGTCGGTTTCATGTTAGTGATAATGGTCGTGAATACATAGGACGTAGATGATCTAGATGATAATATATTTATTGAAACGTCACAACGTCATGGCCTACATACCAGTACGTACTATCATCAAGAGACTGAGTGTCTCGGTTTTGACGACATTGTAATTAAGCAAGAAACCGAAAAATACTACTCCTACTACCGGTAGTCAACGGTACTGGTATCGTTTCCACCCCCAGTGAGTGGAACTATCTAAAGAACTCCAAATTACTTACTAGAATTTTGAGGGTCTAGTACCATGTCCACGACAATAGTACATGGCCCACAATCATCACGAATACTACCCACCTCCAAGATAGTAATAATGGTTGATGAAATGAAATCCTCTAATATATCGATAAAGCATTGAATCTAGTTACGAGAGAATCCTCAAGACCCTCATCGCATCAGCATCAACCCCGTGCCAGGTCCCTCAATCTCTACTTAAATCTTTCCATTCATCTAATATATCTATCTAGTCATAAGAATCCTAGTCCTCGTGATCCTATCCCATCGCAGCGCCACCACATCCAGTACTAGCGTTGCGAATTCCTTCAATAGACCATAGTGCATAAATCATATCTTTATCACATATCCAAAGCACCATATATCCTTCCATCCACCCCCGCTTCATCTCGTTTCATGAACATATTTCATACATAACATGACATTACGTATCCGTCCAACCCGTCATCTAGATTTAATTCTCACAGAGACAAAATCAATCTGAGGTCTAAGGCAGACGGGACTTGCCCGCCTCCCTGCTCTTAGCGAGAGCACCCATAAGACCATACTGGTTGGACACTCCGGTAATACGGTGCGTCGAGTTCAGGTTCTTGACCACCACCATCTGGTAGCAGGTTGCGGAACCTTGGCGGGAGGCGATGACGGACCAGGCGAGGAAAAGTTCCCAGATCTGTTTAGGTTGAATACAGTGTTAGAGGTGTTTAGGAATAAGGGGAAGTAGAGGGAGAAGAGGAGGAGGAGGATATACGCACCCTGTACCATCTGGGACCGTACTTGGCCTTGATTGCCTCGATGTTGCCGACCCAGTTGCGGTACCATCTCCAGAGGGTGCCGGAGTAGTGGACGCCGACAGTGTCGATACTATTCGCAGATTTGATGTTAGTGTTTGGTTGGTGAAAGGGGGCGGCAGGAAAGGTGGCTTACCCCTTGACTTCGAAGCCAGCTCCTTCAAGACACTTGACGTAGTACCACAGAGGAGTAGAAGCGTCCGCGCCACGGAAGATGTACTTGTTCAGATACAGACCCCAGATGAAATCCTCGTACTGCCATGCCTGTCTCAGACCCGAAAGCTGCACGTACATGCATCCATCATCGTTAAGCATATCATAGCACTGGCGGAAGAATCCAGTAAGCTTGCGAATACCGACGTGCTCGCCCATTTCCAGCTGAGTGATCTTGTCGTATTTCGTGCGGGGGATATCGCGGTAATCCATGCAGACAATGCGGCTCTGTTCCTCGGAGATGCCGGCCTTACGGAGAGCATCGTTACCCCAGGCAGTCTGGTTCTCAGCAATAGTGAGACCGGTCACCTTTGCACCGTAGTTGAGACTGGCGAACTTGGCCAGAGTACCCCAGCCGCAGCCAATGTCCAGCATGGTCTCGCCTTCCTTGAGGCCGATCTTCTCGCAAACAACAGCCATCTTGTTATCCTGCAGTTCCTCCAGGGTTTCTTCACGATCGGGGTCGGAGATGATTCCGGAGGTGTAGATCATGCGAGGGCCGAGGAACCAGGCGTAGTGGTCGTTACCCCGGTCGTAGTTGGGACGGATTTGCTCCTCATCCTGGGCCTTGGTGTGGAAAAGCACATCGACGAAGAAGGTGCCGACGATGAACTTGAACAGGTCCCAGGTGAAGGCGAAGCTGGCCCAGTCGTGGCGGTATTCCAGGATCTCAAGCACGTCGCCGTTGAAGTCAACCTGGCCGTCCAGGTACATTTCCGAAAAGGTTTGCATGGGGATCTTGTTCCTTCCGCTCCATTTCGCACGGTCTTCGTCGCGCTTGAAGGTGATGTAGTGCTCAACGGGACGGCCAGGGAGCTTGACTTTCTCGTTGGTGCGAGGGCTGAAGGTCGAGGTGTAGGTCCAGAAGGCCACGAGGACAGGTAAAACAGTTACCAGAGTGAAGAAGATGAAAGTTTTCTTTCCACCGCCGAGCAGGTAGGTCAGAAGGCCAGGGACTCCGATGATGGCGCCGCCCAACAGGAGGTTGGAGAAGCTCTCGTTTCCAGGACCATCTGCCGGCAGGGGAGGATTGTTAATACTCTTGGCCTTTGGTAGAAGTCAGCACGGTTTTGGACAGGTAGCCAATATGCCAGCAATTGGGAGGGAGGAATTGACATTGGTCAGGGCGACTCCACAGCTCTCGCCGGTTTCAAACTTGGGGGGAGCTGGTGCGGGAGTTTCGATGAATTGGATGTCGTCAGACAGCTCGACATCTTTAGATTTGGTCGTCATGGTCAATTGATACCCTCGTCACGGGTTATCTTGGTTGGTGAACTGGGGACGAGGAGAGGAAGACGGACATCTGAAGGGAGGACACTTGTTTCATAAGTTAGGATGCCGCGTCGATCGTCCCGTGCCGTGTCCCTAGTTGCCCGCGGGCCCCGAAAAACAACCAAACTGAACACCCCTTCCACGCGCATTTTCCTTCGTAGCTGCTACGCAAATTACTCATTGGTTGGAATTTATAGATATTGAAATAGCTGGTATACTGGTTTACAGGTAGTGTTTAAATACCGGACTACTAGTGAGGACCCGCAGAGTATGTTATCTGCCAAGATGGGTGATATAAAACTCAATTCTGTCTATTCGACTCCAGGACTAGAGCTCATGCTAGCAAGAAATATAGATGAATGAGGTAGATCGATTCGGTAGGGGTACAGGGAGTTGATATAAAGAAAAGGGTTAACTAAATATGGAAGCTCAAGAGACGCCTAATGTGAACATGTGCATCCCTCGTGTTTTAGGTGGATTCTTTAGGTAATTTACAAAGCGTCGGTGAGGGCCTTGTTGAGCTTGGCAATCTTGGAGGAGACGCTGAGGTCAATGGTGCGGTCACCGATCTCAACGACCAGACCACCGACGAGCTCGGGGTCGACCTGATTTGAACGTATGAGTATACGTAGCGTCAATTGGGGAAAGAATTAGTAATTACCTTGGTGACAACCTTGAGCTTCTTGCCCTGGCTGAACTCAGACTTGGAAACAGCCTTCTCGAGACGGTTGACAGTCTTGGTGTCGAGCTCCTGTTTCCCAACAATCAGTATAAAGCCCCACGATACGAAAACCCGAAAGAAGAAAGTACCTGAGCACTGGTGATGTTCAGCTCGATCTCACCACGGTGAGCACCCATGAGAGTGGAGAACTTGTCGCAGATACCCTCGAGGAGACCGAGACGGTTGTTCTCAGCCAGAGTGTTGAGGAAGTTCTTGAGGATGTCGCCCTTGTCGGCACCAGCAACCTTCTGCAGCTCCTGGACAATCTGCTGCTTGTCGGCGACAGTGAGGGTAGGGGCGGAGAGGATGGTGATCAGCTTGCGGTCGGCCTTGAGGGTCTGACCGAGGCTGGCGAGAGCCTTGGAGGTCTGGTCGAGGTTGGCGGACTTGGCAGAGGCAGTGTACTATACACAGAAACGCAAACAATCGGTTAGCCAGGGAGCTTTCTTGAAGTTGACTATTTCTGGGATCATGAGGTTGCTAGGACGTGTGAATCTCTGTTTTTGTTTTCTTAGGTCTCCCGTCCGCCTTTCCCCCTCTTTCTTGTTTTCTTCCTTTCTTCCGTGCCATTGACTGGGAGGGAACCTCAGAGCCACTACTAGCAACCAACGGGTAGAATCATGGTGTCGCATACCAGAGCGGTGGCATAGGTGCCGTCAACACCGAACAGGGAGACAGGAGGCTTGACATCCTGGGCCGGGGTGGCATAGGTCCTCAGACCGTTGACGGCGGCAGTGCGAGGAACGGAGAACTGCTGGGCGGTGGCACGGAGGCCGGCGCGGGCGACACGAACGGAGAACATGGTGATCTAGGAACGGAGACCTCGAGGAAGGGAAGGAGGTGAGATATGATGCGAGACGGACGGGGCGTCGGGGAGGGGATTGAGCGAGCAGCAACGGGCTGGTGGTTCGTCGTGCTTTGGGATGGACGGGCGACGTCCAACTTCTGCCGGCTAGCGGTCACGTGAGATCCCGCACACGCCGGGTTTTCGGCTATCCACTACTGCGAGTGACTTGATCCTTGAAGATCTTATCGTTATTGCTATGCTGTGCATCGAACATTTTTTTTTTATCTTCATTTCAGTATTCATGCTCAAAATGCGAATTACAGTCGCACACGCTATGTAACGCCAGACTGCCTCTACGAGTGAATTGCGCCCTCCCGAATGCCAACACCCGAAACGCCGTCCTCTCAACCTCTTTGCTTCACGGCCGTCTAGCCATTTGACCGATGCGATCTTTAATCACTGCGCAGCATGCTATCCACAAGATCTCCCAACGGACCCCAGAAATCCTTCCCGCTAGCCAGGCGGTGCTCGTCAATGAAGAGCACGTAATGCTTGAAGCTGGTATTCAGATGAGGCTCCAGTCCGAGATGGACCACAACCGGGTAGTGGTGGCAGTAAATGTGTGCATATACGCGATACATCCGCTTAAAGATCTGACGCACAAGGCTCGGGAACACCTTGGGGAAGGGGACGCCTGTGAGGTAGCATCTCATATTAGTGTCTGCTCATCGCAATCGTAGTTTACGTAGCCTCCTTTCACGGCTCTCTCTCAAGACGCTACTCACCGAGCCTGCTGGGGAAAATTTGCTCGTTGTCGATACTGCTTTGTACCCAGCTCATCAAATGTTCGATGTATTCTGGGGCCGACATCTTCGTTGGTCGCTTGTAGTTTTCCGAATCTTGCCAGAGATATTCGAATCTGGATCTCCATCGTCAGTTCTGTGTTGCTTCGGCAGGTATCAGGGCTAGCTCCGTACTCATCAGTTGCTTTCATTTCCGGACATGATTGCGGAGAACAGAACTCTGTGATCGCGCCATAGAGCAAGTTGATCTGGTTATAGAAGTCGACCACTGTTGCACATTGCAACAAACTGTTAGTATGTGTTTGATGCTGTCGCTGCTGCAAGCCTCGAGAGTATGTTTACCATTAACTGCAAGCCACTCATTAAGATCCTCGCCTTCTGGAAGCTTCACGGCCTTCCGTAAGCTTCCACTTCCCAAGGTCGCTTCCGCGAACTGTCTCAGTTGATAGCTAGTGGTGCCCTTGGCTGCCGACCGCGGCTTGAAGGGAGCGCGGGTCCGAGCGTTGCTGGGAGGTGTCAGTCCAGCGGTATCATATTTCAGCGCGCATACTGCTGGGGACAGATAAGACGGGGGCTCAGAGAAGGGGCCAGGAAAAGTCTGAACGGTGCCATAGCAGACCGAAGGGGAGATGATGGATGGAGAGGAGGGGAGCGAAGGTTGGGGAGAAGATGAGGATGGCGGGGCAGGTTGTCCAGCATCGGACGAAGAAGAAACAGAAAGGATGGGGACAGACATGGTTGTGATGAAGGATGCCATCTCCTTGCCAAATTTCTTTTCTTTCCCTTTGGTTCCTCCCTTCAGTCAAATACGAAGCCACGGGTGCTATTCCGGTGTTCTTGGTCGAAACAAGGTGTTGTGTAGAGTTCCGTTGGAGAATGCGCCTGCATGCCGATGCCGACGAAGTCAGCGCCTGTCAGTCAAGTTTATGGGCTCGACGGTGAGGAAATCTGGAAAAAGACGCCAGTCCCTGTCTTACTGTCTTACCTCTTTTGGGAATACCTGAATCAGTGCAATGGTAGCATGCGCCGATGAGGGGAGCAACAGACCGGCTGGCGGAATGAGAGGAGGGACGAGAGGTGGTAGGTAGTAGGAGGCGAAGTTGGAGTATCAGCGATGGAGCCGCTCCGACCAAGTGTAGAGAAGCGCGACAACAATCTTAGGAAATGAAAACCAAGCGAGAGGAACACACCCAACTACCAACGAGGGGCGATGGAGGGCGATCTATATCGATCGCATTTCCGGCCTGCCTTCTCCACGATCCCACAAGCGGAACCTCCCCAAGGACCGGATCCATGGGTGCTGCAGCATCCAGGGTGGTAATCGCCCCGTCCGTTGCCCCGGCGACATCAGCCAGCCGCAAGGAAACCGGCCCTTTATTACATCGTCAAGGTTGTAGATAGTGGATATCCTTCAAATTTATTACGTAGGCAGGCTGCCGCTTGATGGCATATGTTCTTGGAATTGTAAAATATTAGATGGTACCTAGGAGTCTTCAAGTCTGCTGTGGCCGTCGTAGTCGCCGTCATATTCGCCGTCATAGCATGCAAGCCCTCCATCAAGAGACAACTCATGGAATAATAGATGTGGCTTCTTAATGAATGCGTCAAGCTATCCCAGACATGATTCATATAGAGTATCCTTCATTCTCCTCTGGTAATCGCTCCCGGACCGTCTCTCCGTAAATCGTGATAGGGATGGCAATTTCGAACGATTCGCAGCCCAAGTTCTCCAACGCGGACATGATGCGCCCGCGATCGTCTTCCGATACGGTTTCGAGCAAGCGAGCTCCCGAAGGGGCTGAACCATCGTGAACATTGCTAGTAACAAACTCGAACCGAAGTTCCCACTCATGATTGACCCCAGTTGTTATGACGGTCGGCGTCGCCGATACCGGAACAGCCGGACTGAAAACAACGCGCGTTGCATACAGGGTGTTTTCGAAATAGGAGGCATGGATCTTTCGAGTCGCACGACGAATACTGGCGTTTGATCGTACTGCTAGATGCCCTGCAACCCTCTCTGAACTTTCTAATGTCGCCCGCAGGGCGTAGCAGGGAAGTGCAGCGTCTGCAAAGTTGACGGTGGCGATGATGGTTTCGCCCAGCCTGTGTGCGGGACGGTTGAGTACCACAACAGCAATTCGGCGCCCGTCTCGGGCAATCTCAAACCGGTTAGGACTGCGCGAGGAACCGAGCGCCTGGTTGCTTCGGAGAATGGCAAGATCAATAGCGTCTTTGCAAGTAAGGTGCCCGGTAGATGTGTCGCGACTTGCGCGCTTCTCGGGCGTCGCCTCGGGTGGTTGCAGCGAGTTTTGGCGTGCACTCTGCTCCAGGATGTCATCCACATACGACAAGAAGTCTGGGGCTGATGTCCAAGTCGGCCCACTGATGCTTTTGGGCTTGACTGCCGGCGGCGGGTTCGGGCCAACCTTCTGCACTCGCGCCTCGTCGCGAAGAAGCACATACGGGTTCATCAGGTCATGACCCATTATCTCCCCATGACCTATAGAAGGAATTAGTGACACTTTGCTGCGCAGGGAAACAACGACGAGCTCACCATTGACGCCGCTGAACACGCGGAAGGGTATACTGATACGATTGACTCGTTGGGGTTCATGATGGCCACTCGGCCGCTGTGTACCAATGACGAGATTGTAAGATATCTTAATGGCTTTCCCCTTATGACTGGCTGGAAGTCCCGATGGCAGGGTAAATGTAAAGGAGTAAGACTGCTCTTCTCCCGGTGCCAGTCGTAGATCCACGAAGAGAAGGGACTGGGTAGTAGACAGCAACGGTATGGACTTCGAAGAAGAAACTCCTCGCATATCTCGCAAGCCATCCAACTCATTATTGGAGAGCAAACCGCTCAGAGACTCTTCGATCGCGTTCCATTTGAAGGCGCCCCAGAAACCGCCGCCCTTGCGATTCTTATCGTTATGCATAGCTGGTTTCCCGCTGTTTATACCCGGCGCAGACCCTGCACCGCCAACAACACCTTTTCGCTTCACTTCCTCAAAATGTGACTGATGGATCAACGAACCGTCAACAGTGAAAGAAGCACTGATCTGGGCATAGCCCATGAGTAGAGTCTGGCTCTTGGGCGCTATGCCCGGAGACTCAATACTCGACATGTGTCGCGCGTGGCGAGGGATATTCTGACGCGGCATCGCCATTGAGTAGTTCGTGTACTCGGATTGCAGAGTTTCTGAAGAATTGTCGCTAACAGAGTTATACTCATTGCTGCTTCTATGACTACCAGTGAGACTGGAGGTTGACATGATTCTGGTGAGCTGAGGCAGATGGCCCGGGGCAGCTAATGTTGCCGACTCCCTTCCATTGGGCTTTGTCTGTCCGGCAGTCTCTTCGAAGGGTGTTGCGAGGGGAGATAGAGTAGAACGAGAGTGTGCATCAGCCCCCGGTGAAGGCGGAAATTTGAACTCGAGAGGTGGCAATTGCGGCCGACGCAGAGGTGTACGAGGTGACTCGAATGGGGGCTGAGAAGTAGGCCCTCCTACATCATCGATGTCTATTCGTGGGTTTCCAGGAGACGAATTGACCGGGGACTCTGGGGGTGGAAAGCCACGGTACGTGTTGCGTCCTGCTAGCAATTGACTGTAGTCAGCCTAATGATCGAACCATCCCCGATCGCGCTATCTATTGGAGGTACCTTTTGCAAATGATTCTTCGTAGAACTCATTCCTTCGCGGAAGAACTTGTAGACTCGCAGCGCGCCCATGACCCCTAACCGGCCTCGATCGACTGAATTGTGAAGATGTTCTGGGAGTCGGCTCTCCTGTTGTTTCGCTATCGATAGAAAGAATAGATACTGAGCGCTTGTGCTTTCCACCAGCTGGTGGACCACTGCGAGGGGTGGACGGGGGCGGAAAGCTGTGAGAACCGATCAACGGTGAGCTCACTGATGAAGAGGGGCGATGCGACGGGCTCTTTTTGGATACGCTAGAGTATGAGCGGCGATGTGGACTGAAGAAGAATTTCTGAGGTGATCTAAGCGAAAACAGTGACTCTGAATGCGAGCTGGTAGCTCGCGATGGATGTCTCTGATGCGAGGACTGCCCCCCGTTCCGGGGGTCTCCGTTCGTCTCCGCAACGTTCTTGAAGGTAATGATACATTCCACATCTTCCCCGGCGAATATCGTTTGATCCTTCCATTTCACGAAGACCTGGATGTCTGAGGGCATGGCGACGATCGCAAGGCCACCATGTGGGCGGGTGACCGCAGGCAAGAATCACGAAGGTCCGGGGTAGATGGCGGGTACCAGCCGCCACCAGACGAGGGCTGAAGTAAAGATTGGCAAATATGATACACTGAGAGAAAAGGTAATCAACGCCAGCTAGGGCATACCGTTAAATCGTGTAAGCCATAATCGTTGGAGGATGTGGAGGGAGGAAGGGCACAGAGCGGGTGCCATAACGTTCTTGTCGGGGAGGACGCGGTGGTGGTGGTTGGTGGTGCACTACGGCCGACGGGAGGGCATTGCAATCCCATGACGAACCACGTAGAGAGCTGTGCCCCTCGACATATGATAGATATGCTGTCGGACTCCCAGTTTGGATCTTCTTCCAGACCGGAGAAAAGCAAAGTTGATCAATATCCATTTTCTAGCTCCGGCTGGAGATCCCTTTATCCCCGCAAATCACTTCACTTTGTGAAACTGTAAGTTACAGATGACGGCACTGCTGGCCATGGGCCTCGGATAGGAGTACTTTAAGAAAGCTTTTAGAGAACAAAGAAGAAAAGCAAAACCTCCACAAGTTCAATCTAACGCCTATTCTATGCTATTCAATGCAAACCCGGTAGATAGCTCGTATAGTACATGTGATATATACATGGTGTCTGCCTGTACAGGCCCATCCATTATTATTTACGCCTTGCCCCCTTTCTTTTGGTTATTGCCATAGAGCAGTTGGTTTGCGTCTGTCAAGTCTCGGGTGCGCTTCGTACTTGGTCGTAGGCCTAGCTCCGACAAGTGACCCCAAATTCGATCATGTCGCCTCTCCCATCTCTTCCGTCGGTCTTCGATTTCGGTCTCAGAAGGCCTCCATTTGCTCTTCAATATCCGCCGAATAGCCTCGGGTGAGACCTTGAATTCCTCCGCAAGAACAGGTGTAGTGAACTTTTCCGGTGCGACCGCGTGGAGGTGTCGAATACCCTCCAACGCATCGGGAGAAAGCTTCTTGTAAGGGTTCCAACCATCCTTGAACTTCTCTTTCAAGGCTTGTTTATGAAGCTGCCATTTCTCGGGTTTCTTCTGAGGCATGGGATTGGAAGGGAATTCTTCATGACGTGAACGTTTCTTCGATCGAGATGATTTGGTGCGCTTTTTATCGGTAGATGTATCGGAGGAAGGTGCCTCAGCTAGGGAGTCCGCATGGCTGGTTTTGGTGTCATTCGGTTGTGGCGATGCGTTTGCTTCGGTCGAGGCACGGCGTATTTCATCTTCTGAACCTCCCAGTGGCGGTGTATTAGAACTAAAGGAGGCGGAGGAGGAAGGGTCCTGTGCTGATAGATATATTGCAGATTGACAAATTTGGGATTTGATAGAGGAGCTAAAGTTCCGTCGTTCCGTTTTGTATCTGCTTTGAGAGAAAGGCGTTATGGAGAGGATTCTCCGAGATGCGGGACCCTGATGGACGTCCGAGGCGAACTCTGAACGGAGAGCATTGCGCAAGACATTTGGGAGGGAGATTTTGAGGGATGAAGCGCAGACACCCGCCATGGTAAAAATCAACAGAACAGAGTGACACTCAATTGAGATATAGAGAGAGAGAGATGGGAGCTGGGGAAATTCTCCCGGACACTAAGAGACTTGCGACAGCAGAGAGACTTCTGGAAGAGGCCTAGACCAATTGGGGCCTGAGGCATAAACATCATGTGACCCATCGGTCGAGTCTCTCGGGAAAAGCAGAATTGTCGTAAGGATAAGGGAGCGATGCGATGGAGAGAAGCCTGGGAAGTCTAGTCAGTTGCCCAGCCCCTGCTCCTGGAGCAGCGTAATTGTCTAAATGGAGAGCATGAATAGTTGCAGAGGCGGAGATTAGTCGCTCCGCCCTTTAGGAAGCCACATCGAAGTTGCTCGATACGATATAACGATCCACCAACCTATTGTGTATTAATCGTACGCACGAGGATGGCCGTTGAGAGACTGAACGAATATTCCAGATCTGAATATCTTTAATAATCTGAACCCTTTCTTTACCAGGGTAAGGGGCTATTTGGTGCAAATGAGGGCGTACACCGTAATATCCCGTTTCATCACTATTGGCCTAGAAGTCAAGGCTACCCAAGCAGATGCCTGCCTTAATCTCCTGTTCTTCGTCCCCTTGTGCCGCGCTAGTAGACGTGCCATACAGGATGTACACTTTCGTTAGTGCCAAAAGTTACGGATCGAAGTATGACAAGAGTTTCATTCTTGCCTGAACAATTGCGGTAAAAATTGGCTCTTCATTGAAAAGATAATCTCTTCTTCTTTCTACTACCAACTGATAACAATCCCCGCAGGGCAGTGGTAAGAAGGATGAATTGGCTGTGTCATGAATGATGATTACTCGCGACAAGTCAAGAACCCAGAAGGATTAGCATCCCCACCGAGCCGGGGCCACTTGATGCCCTGTGAGGAGGTCGATCAAGCCTCTCTTTCATTCCCAATCTCGCCGGGAGGTTGGCCCGATCACTGGGCAAGCCATGATGGGAGGAGACACATACACACAGTGGGAGGACGTGGTGGTGAGAGTAAACATCTCACCTTCTTCATCCCACTGCCGTGACTGGCAGCATCTCTTGCTTCTCCTCCCCACAGGATCAGGGATGATCGTCTAGGATCTTGGATCAGCTTGACGGGATCTCAAGTGCCCCGAATTTAGCTTTCCCGAAGCTAAATACGACTAGAAGCAGCCCAGCGCCAAGGGTTCGTCCATCATTTTTCGGCTCTCCGCCCGTGGAATGTTATGGTTGTGGTGGTGCTGGTGATGGTCAAGCTGGGAGCTTTGCTTTTATCTAGCTCACCTCGCCCACATTCTGCCTTTGCTTCATCAAGGCCTCAATCATCCCTTCCCTACATTCTCTTCTCTCCCTCGCTCCTTTCCTTTGACCATCTGACCTAGTCATTCATTTAGAGCCAGTGTGTTTATTTTGATTCCTGCCCCCTCCTTCGCCGGTCCTTTTGTCCTTCTCCCCGATCTCCGCCGCCTTTTCGTTCTGTCTTCACACCAGCCTCTTCGCCGCCATCCACGCACAAGGAGAAGAAGAAATTTATAAACGGGGAACAAAAGAGACTTTGCTGTCGACACCGGATCCCTCGTCCCTCTCGACCGAAAAGTTCCGTCACTTATAAGCAAAGCTCGTCGTTTTCCCACACTTTCTCCTTCCTCGCTTGACCTGCGGCTCTTTCCTTGAAACCAGGACCTTCGATAGCGATACAATAATTTTCAATTGGAAGCTGGCATAAAAACCACGCATACCAAGCCCCAGCCCACCAATGCGTTCGAAATCCTGTCGACTGAAAGACCGTGATCCCTCGTGAATGAAGCCGACGCAATGACGACCAACTCGTTGAGCGCAAAGAGCAGGCCCGCTTCATCGCTTCGCGTTACTCCTTCGAACTCCCCAATCCTGAGACCGCCAACGCGCTCTTCCATATACAAAGCATCGTCTCATCAGACAGCCTTGACCCTGCGGACAGTACTCGGAACAACCACAACTACCCCTCATGGATTCTCGAGTCATGAGCAAAGAAGGTCTTTCGCCCTCTGTGCAGGCTCAGTGGCGGTACTCGTTGAATTGGACGACAAGGATTGTGTAAACCAACGCTTTTTCAGGGCACGGCCCTCGGCAGCCAGTGTGAATCCAGTTACATCGTTCTACCACCAATCCACGCCGCCTACAACACCTGACAGTCGAGCAAAATTCTCATCAAGCTTGAGATCGACCGCCCACAGCAATGCTTACAATGGCTCTCCATGCCATGACACAACTGATCCCGGTAGTCCCCGTGGTTGGTCCTCACGCGAGAGAGTTAAGGCGGTTACGTGTACCGCCATCAGCCCTAATGGGGAGTTCCTCGCAGTCGGAGAAGTAAGACAAGTAACCTTGGTGCCGTCCTCAACAATGCACTGACTGTTGTTAGACTGGTTATAGTCCCCGAATTATGATCTTCTCAACGGCGAAAGACGCATCTTCGGACATCCCACTTTCGATCCTTACAGAGCATACATTTGGTGTGCGAGGCCTGGCCTTCAGTCCGGATTCACAGTATCTAGCGACGCTCGGTGATGTGAATGATGGGTTTCTTTTCGTATGGACTGTCAATCCGAAAACTGGTTCGGCAAAGCTTCACTCAACCAACAAGTGTACTTCCCATGTCCGTGACATGTGTTGGATGGGTCAGACCTTAATCACGTACGTCCTAGCGGGGTATGCTATGCGTTAAATCGAACAATAACTAATTCGTGTTTCAGGGTCGGAGTCCGACATGTGAAAGTTTGGAGACTTCCAGATGCGAGGCCTGGCTCCCCTCGGTCTCGCCTTACTGTGGAGGCACCAAGCAGCTCCCCGAGCCAGATTCCCAAGGCATTTTCGGGGCGAAATTGCTTACTGGGCTCGCTGGCCGAAAGCACCTTCACTAGCGTAGCAAGCTTTTCCGATCGTGAGTCAGTGGTAGGCACCGATACGGGGGCTTTATGTTTGGTGGATGATAGTGAGGGATCCCAGAAATTGTCCGTTGTCCAATACCTGGATTTTGGCATCACTTCCTTGGCGGTTGACTTGCACCGCTCTTGTGTTTGGGTTGGCGGAAGGGGAGGACAAATTCAGCCTCTCAGTTTTGAAAAGATACGCTCATCGGCCGCTCCCCTGTCTCCCACACTTTCTGGCAGGTCATCAGCAGAGCAGGCGCTCAAGGGCCCTGCAATCATCTGCATAGGGTCTCTGGGGTCTCGTGTGGTTGCAGTGGACTCGACTAATGCTATTGAGATACATTCGGGCGACGAATTGGGCGACGAAGTCGACCAGAGGACCCCTCAAACCATGGTCTCCGCTCACCGGGATGCGGTCCTTGGGATACGTGGTCTCAAAACACCGAACCAGTATGACGCTACTTTCTTCACATGGTCTCGCAAGGGTAGCGTGAAATTTTGGAACTCCCAAGGGAATTGCAAAGATTCGCGTGCAATTGTTCTGGAGCACCCCCCTGGCTGTGATGAAGATATTTCCAATGAGCTGAAAGTAGTACGAGCTACCGATGAGATGGACTTGTTTGTCTCCGGTGATAAATTTGGTGTCCTTAGGTGCGTTGCCATTGTTTGTTGAGTAGTGAGTGAAGTTCATCACTTTTGCTGACCAGAGTGACACAGGATGCTGCTAGGCTCCTCTTGGGAGCCTCTACATGAGGTCCGAGCCCATGGAGGGGAAATCACTGACATTGCTCTACATACAACACCGGATACTTGCTTGGTCGCCAGCTGTGGACGTGACCGCATGGTCCAGCTATTCGAGCGAAGCAATAACCGACTTGAGTTAATCCAAACTATGGATGACCACGTTGGGGCCGTAAACCAGCTCCTCTTCCTTGAGAACGGAGAGAAGCTCCTTTCGTCCTCTGCCGATCGTACCATTCTCATTAGAGACCGCGTTAGCCGGGAGGTCAGTGGTACACCGATCGTTGCTTACTTGATCACCAGAGTGATCACGATGAAGGCATCCCCAGTGTCCATGACCCTTTCTACGGACACGGATGTCCTTGTCGTATCTACTGCTGATCGAAGTATTCAACAATATGATCTCGCTTCTGGTCGTCAGATCACGTCCTTCCGAGCTATAGATTCGGATGGAAGCGATACAGTTGTCATGAACTCTTTGACCGTGACTTCTGATATCTCAAGGCAGAGTTTCTCGAAGCTACTCTTTGGAGTCTCAGCCACCGACAAGTCGATACGTGTATATGACTTGGAACGTGGCGTGCTTCTTTCAGCTGAATTTGGGCACACAGAGGGCATGAGTGACGCTTGCCTACTTGCAAACTACCCCAATGACTCCACCCAGTCAGATGACCGGATCCTCATCAGCTCCGGCCTTGATGGGCTTGTTATGATCTGGGGAGTATCTGTGCTTCCTCAATCATCATCAGAGCCCTCGCCAGCCCTACACAAAGATGATGATGCTCCTGTGAAGGAATTGACACTTGCTAAACCCCCTCTACGCAAAGTTTTGTCTAAAACCGAGCTTGCCGGGCTCCAACGACAGGAAAACATTGCTGTCACACCAACTCCAGCTCGCGGACATTCTCCCACCTTTCTAAGGAAACTTTCCAAGTTCTCGCTGTCTCCGGCGAAGCACGGAAATACACAACCGCCCACGACGCCCTCATCGACGTCGAATCGCCGTTCCCCTACCTCTAGCGCTTGCCGAGACAAGTCACATCCTACATCACCCTCTTTGCATACTTCAAAGACCGCAAGCCCTAGGAAGGTTGGCAGTAGTCGAGGCGAATCCCGCCGTTCCTCTCTTGATATTCGTGCCCGGGCCAGACTTTCCGGGAAAAGCGATTATGGAAGCCTCAACACGTCTACAGAACAGGTCTGCCGTACGTTGAAAGCTTACAGGAAAAAGCTTAATGGCTCAGTGGGAAATATTCATGCCCAGAAGGAGCTTGAGAGAGAGCTGAACTTGACCCTACGGGCTCTCAACCATCGAAGTAATAGCAGCGATAGCGCAGAAACTGAGACCGAGAGCAGCGGAAAGGAGAATGAAAAAGTCCTTGCATGAGCCACCCAAGAGATCCATATATACACCCTGCCGGATCCTGTCATCGGATGTACGCTCGAAAGAGACGCCAAAGGCTTCATTAGGCCTGACGGTTCATTCGGATAGGGGAATTAGATACGAAGGCGGGTCCACTGGCGCCTGCCTTCGATCGCGCATTTATATCTTGTCCACTTTCGTCCTCTCCTTTCTTCGTGTTTCTTTATTTTACTCGCCCTGCCCTTCCTCGTAACATGCAGGGCATTCAATGTTATCCTTATAGACTTGCTTTGTTATTATGCGAGGGGTCTGCTTTGGTCTGGTTTCATCTCATTTGAGCATTGCGGGTGTTGGATATTTCTGCTCCCATTCTCTTGCATAATATTTGGGGCGCGGGAGGTATAAGGAGTTCGGGGCACATGTTTTCCAATTCTTTATCCAACCCTCGCCTGCAAGCTGACCTAGTCTGTCCTCATTGAGCGTTCAGTGTGCCTCACCAAGCGAGGTGGTCTCTTACAACCTTCACTGCACCATCGTCCTCTCTCAAAGAGTTCTTCTCTTCACCCTGTCGGATCATTCCCAAATTTTTCCATCGACTTTTTATTTTCATTTCCCCCAAATTCTGATTAATCGTTCGGATTTTTACCTACCTTCTAAAAGATACCCAAACATTGTCGCTGCCTGCGACAGAAGACTGTGTTCTTCTGACTACTTTGTTACATGCCATGTCAGACCTTTATCCAAGGCCAATATTGGTATGGCTCTGCAGTTTCCTTAGAAATTTTATTGACATTCACAGCCAGTTCTGGCAGAAAGTCTTTGTTGTACTCTCTTGCCGAATGGCAATATATGTAAGTGAGTCGAATGCAGAACTGAACCAACTAGTAGCACCTTTTCTTTGAATAGTATTGATCTCTACCGTACAATGAACAGGATGGACAGAAATCACAATACCTAGTTGCATTTCCCGAGTACGGGTATCGTAGTTAATATCTACGTAGATCCTATGTACTACAGTAGCACCATGGCCGCTGATATCAAGTTATAGTTGTTCATATCATTGGTAGATATAACTTCTCAGCCAGGATTCCAACAAATAGCTAAGACAACAATGTCTTCACTATAGAGTCCGAATTGCTTCAAGTAGGGAGGTTATTTATTCTGCAATTGCGCGTCCGCCTACGGTATGCCTCGTCTTCTCCCTTAGTTACTACCCAGAGAATCGCCAATGTTCAATACAGGATCCCTATGAGCATTTTGAGCTCTCGCTAGATTCGCACTATACAGGACCTACCCAAGCTCATGCAAGCCAGCCCGAAATCTATATATATTTCTGTATAAATTAGCTCGGTTATTATTGAGTCTGATGCAATCTTTATCCAACCGCCGAAAACCCAACAAGTTCACTCAATAAGCGCCTTCATCCTCCTTACCAGCGACTTTCTCACCGGAATTGACTCCTCGTCAACCCGATCCGCATAGTAGCGTCGCCATCTATCAAGGTCAATCTCCCTCGCATCCACCCAGAGCGGGCCGCGATACCAAATCTGCGCGCCAATCCAGATGATAATGACAGCAATCACACTGATATAGCTCGCAAAGAAGTTCTTCGCACTCGTCGATTTACCTAGGGGCCAAATGCTCAAGTAAAGCTCCAACCCGATCAATACAATACACCAGATCAGTGCCCACCATGTCGCATAGGGATATGCCATCGTTCTCCATGGAAGGTGGGTCTCATCCCGACCTTGAACCTTCCAGCTATATCGGAATCGTAGATGAGAAAGAGAAATCAGGCCCCATCCGAAGAGCGTGAGGAGCGAGACTAGGTTGGATAACCATTGGAATACCTGCGCTCCGGTGTTGGATACGTTAATGTACGCGAGGGCGCCTCCTATCCCGATCGTGGCGATGTAGCCGGCCCATGGGCGGCCGATGCGGTCTGCTTTGCCGAATATCTGGGCAATCTATTAGTCGTTTGACGAACGAGCCCATTCTTGCAAACCAAGCACACATACTCTATGATTCATACCCACATGCGCCAGCCCCATCAGCATCCGGGAGCCACCATAGCCAGAGATACTCCCCGTTGAGATCATCGAAATGAAGATCACGGCGTTGGTAATATGCGCCATCACAGGAATTCCTGCATTTTTGAAGGCAATAACGAAAGGCGAAGCATTGCTTCCTGACGATCCGAACAAGTTTGGGTCGGTTGGATCAACGCTTAATGTAATCATGAGGCTGCCGAGAATGTAGAAGAGCCCAAGACGAAGCCATATGGATCTCACGGCTTTTGGAACCGATATTCGGGGGTTAGCTACCTCGCTGGCTACCATTGTTGCGTTTTCTGTCCCCGCCATGGCGAAGATGCAGGTTGGGAGGATGCTGAGGAAGCCTTTGAAGCCGTTTCGGAATGCTTGCTCGTTCCAGTAGCGGAAGCCGATTGGGCCTTCTTGGGGGGAGCCGCCCGCGGTGATTACTGAGTTGGAAGGTAGCTGCATGTTAGTATTTATTTTGATGTTGATGTCGATGTAGCTGGAATGAATAGATATTGAAGAACATACCGATGAGGGCAGGGATGATAACTAACATCCAGCCGAATTTCACCGTCGATGCAATTACCTCCACTTCGGCGAATAGCTTGACGACCCAAATATTGATGAGAATGATGACGACCCAGAAGATGGATATCCATGCAACCTTGGGGACTTCATCGGTCCAGTAGTTGAGGATAGTTATGATGCCCTGGATTCGACAGAACAGATAAGCCTAGGATGATAGATCCAAATGGTAGGGTAGGTAATACCTGGAGTTCATTGGCTATGGTGATCCAGTACGAAAACCAGTATCCCCATCCCAGGGCAAACCCAGCAGCAGGACTGACGAAGATGGTAGACCACTGTACGAAAGCAGATGGCAGGGGGTACATGACAGCCATTTCACCAATGGATTGACTGACTGACCATACCATGGAGCTGCTGATCAGATATCCAATGAAAAGACTCGCAGGGCCACCATCGACTAGAGATGTCCCACTTCCCAGCCACATGCCCATTCCGATGGCTGATCCGAGGGAGACCATTGTGAGATGGCGTGTTCCAAGAGATCGATGGAGCGTTGTCTCGGCTCCATGATCGATTATCTCTCCCTCAGCCTTTCCAGTGTCATCTTGTATATCGACGCTCATTGTTTCGATTTGCTCGTGTCTTTGAGCAGCAGCATGTTTAACTGTCGGTAGTACTGCTGCTTCGGTGACATTCATATTAGTCTTTGAGGAGTGTCTTCCTACAAAACGGTCTTTAGAGATTTAGGTACGGAGCAGAAAGAAATAGAATGCCGTACTCAATCAAGAAAGTATGTTGCGGCCGGTTATATGAGACACTATGGGCATGTCAACCATTTAATACAGCTGAGTCCAGGTATCCCCCCTGTTTGCTCTAAGGTTTCAGCTTGAAATAGGTCTATCGGGTGCATTCGCTGGCGTTATCTCATGCTAATCCAAAGTCGGACAAGAAGCCCTCAGATAGACAGACCCGCTTCCTGCATCGCCATCAGACATGAACTTTCCCCGCAATTCCTCATTGATGATAAGCTTCCCCGCAGTATCCCAAACTGTATTCGGTGCAGATGGTCAGTTATGGCGCCGGCAAATGCAGAAGAGAACCCGGGAAGGGGGAGTAGGAGGTCGCTTATCAGCAAACAAACGCCGTTTGAAGTCGGAAGGATTCCACTATATGGCAGGCGGAGACGATGTTTATCTTGGAGCATCTCGGTATCTGAGATAATGACTCACTATGTTAGGTTCGTGGCCATAGGCATTACGTTACGTGTTATCTTTGAAACTGGATTATCACCTATGATGTGAGGTAGACAATCATGCCTGTCACCTTGCATCATCGCTCAGGGTACCACGCCTCTGGGAGTTTGGTATGAGCTTTAGAGTTTTAGCATGACTGGATGAGATAGTAACGGCTTATTTGAGGGATGGATTATCTAATCATATTTGTAATATATTAAGAGCAGGTATACATCAAGCTATAATGTACAAGGATGGGCGATCTGGTGAATTGGAGATTTGAAGAAAAGTCTGTATTTCATAATGCCATAGGAAGATTGTCCATCAAGTATATAACATACTGACTGGCTCAAATTACATTTACTTTAAAGCACGGACTATGCGAATCATTGCCTCCTCCAGCCAAGGAAGAGGATGCGAAAAAACCAAGCGGAACCAGCCTGGGCTCTCCGATCCATAAGCAGTACCGTGAGCCACATACACCTTGTTATCAAGTAATCTCTGAAACAGCGTGTCAGTGAGCGCATGTCCCACTTCGACCTCCCCAGGATGTGTCTCTCTGTATTTCTTCCCGAGATTGACCCAGACGAAGAAGCCGGCATGACACCCGGGAAGGTATTCAATATCGTGCTTCTGGAGAAGGCGCACAAGGAACTCATGAGAATGGGAGAGCATTTCTCTGTTTTTCTGAATATACTTGTCTGTGAAGTCATCATTTTGAAGGATAGAGACTGTAATCTGGTCCGACATGGCGGAGATGAAACTGTACAGTGAGAGGCACTTCTGAGCAATGTGCAGCTCGGGGTTCGACTGAGAAATGACGGCACCCACTCGGAGCCCATTGGCACCGAAGTCCTTGCTCATACCCCAGAGAACATGCACATAGGCAGGGTCAATCAGCCCGGTGGTGTCTCTCGACAGCAAAGACTCAAAAGGGGCAAAAGAAATATCTTTGTCAACGCGATTGTTCCAGACTGACAGAGCATAGATCTCATCGCTGATCAAATGCATTCTGCGCGATTGGCAGAGCCTCATCAACTTATCAATCGTAGCACGAGGATAACACCGACCCAAAGGGTTATGCGGATTACAGAGCATAACGGCACGAACTCGCTTTCCGGTGTGTGCTTCAAATTCCCTCGCTGCTCTCTCGTAGTTTTCGACTGCTGCCGGACTTAAGGGATCCATGCCACCCATTTCCACAGGAACTACCACCGATCCGGGCCGCAAGGTGATGTCGGCAATAAAGGTACTGTAGTATGGCTTGCTGAGGAGGATTGCCTCGCCTGGGTTGAGAAATGTCCAACTCAGGTGCTCAATGGCAGAGGAACAGCCGTTGGTCATGAGGATGTGGCCCGGCTTGACCGGTCTGGAGGGAGTGAAATGTCTGTTCACGAAGTGTGAGACAGCCTTCCGAAGGGCGTTTGAACCCATACTCCCGTTATTGTAGGTAAGGTGTTCCGCAGAAAGATGCGTGTTGCCATTGATATACTCCAGCAGCGTGTCATGCAGCAGCGTGTTCTCTGCCATGCCCACGGAAAGATATCCAGACGGGTTCTTCTGAGGATGCCACATGTCGCTGATGATGTCCCATGTTATACGACTGGCACCAAGTTCCACGGCGTGTTGACCACGCTCGGAGAATAGGTTGCAGTCCGGCTTGGCTGCAGAGATGTCAATGGAGCCCATGGTGAGATAGGGATTCGGATCAAAGTGTCAAAGAATCTGCGTCTCAGTAAGACCAAGTGCCAGTCGTTAGGGGTGGCAGTATTCTGGGTTGACGTGATATGTTGTGATGCACGATTGGCGAACAGACGGTCTTTATATCAACTCTACCGCAGTGTAAACGGTCGGGGAGCAGGCCGATATCTGACTTGGATTAGCCCACTATTGAATTTTTGGCAACCCTTGCGATGTATATTTGCCTAATCTCTAATCTCACACATGCCTGAGAGATGCCGTTCCTGTTTCTGCGGGCGATAATCCAGTGGTTGTGAGAATGAGCCATTTTTGTCCGTTCAGACGCCGTCGGGAAAGCCCAATCAGCAACTGACATGAGTCTGACCAGTAGTGGCCTTCTGAAGCTGGTAGGCTGCCTTCGATGGTACTCTTCTACTGGCTTATCTCCTAGTATAGTCATGGCACTTGCGATCGAACAGTCACAGTGTCTGCTGGGCATGGCGCGCGAAGGATTCGGGACTTCGGGCTCTGATGCGCAGGTCTGCCTAGGTGACCGGCGTTTGAACCCCGGTCTTCGCTTCGAGAGATACGAAGTAAGCACCTGCTTGAGAGAGCTAGGACCAGATTTTGTTTATTATCTTGGCAGCTCCTGATCTGATCCCCCCTTTTACGTGCTCAGCCATTGATTGAAGTAGGTGGTGATGGGTCGCCGAAGGAGCCAAGACCGCGGCAGACGCCGATGATGCGGGATAAACGGGTGCATAGATGATAATCCAGCTCGGACGCAACTGAAATCGCTACACGCGTAATGCGTCTCACCGGACAACGAAGGCGGGGAAATGACATGGACTTTATGCATCCTGAAGACTCAGAGTGACCCACTTCTTCTCATTCATCTTCTAGACAGTCTCTAGCCCAAATTTTCCGGCGCTCTCTTTTCGTCACCTCAAAATCCCCATAGAACGACCCATTCTTCTCGTGGAAGAGCAGAAGCTCAAGGTAACCGGAAGGGTGAGTAGATTAGGGGATAGCCCTCAATGGGGAAGGATGAAGTCTGCTACGACTAGACCTGTGAAGCTGGCATGTTTAGCCTGGTATGTGGACCATACCATATGCAAGGGATTCCGCAAATTGACCCCAGCAATCAATAGCCGGGCTGCTAAGATTCGCTGCGATGGGCAGATGCCGTGTGCCAATGTAAGTAACAATTCATTATGGAATTAGCTTTCAAGAAATGAGAGGCCTTTCGGTCTAGTAACAAAACCCCTGAAGTGCACCATCCACCAGGAAGAATGTCGATATCAACCAAGTCGACGAGGTGGTCCCCGACGAGGACCCGTCGCTGCTGCAGAGCTGGCCAAGAAAAGAGCTCGCCGGTTGGCTGAAAGGTCTTGGAGTGATATCCGGAATGGTGATTCTGACTATCCCCATGACAGCCGTATCAGGGAGCCTAATCTCCTGCAATTGGATTTCTTATCGCCAACAGAGTCATTACAACAGCTGCGCAGCAATTCCCTCGAAAATAACTGCACAGAAATCTCATCCCCACTCCACGGTCTCGGAGATGTGGTGGAGAATGTCCTGGGATCTATGGCGGTACCCAAGTGGAGTATCAGAGCCTATCAATGTGATCAAGATCTGTACGTTGCTAGTCCGTAAGGCAATTTGCTAGACTGAAGAACTGATTTTCCCCCTTTCGCGTGTCTTCGTGGGTTCAGTATCAACGCATACTACATTTACATACACCCTTACCTTCCCTTTCTGCCCCCTCCGGCGGTGCCTCAGTATGAGGATAAGTGTGTGGCAGTTGCCATCCGGTCTACTTTCGTGGCTTCCACGGAGATGCCGTACTGGCCTGTCTCGCCGCTTGCACTTGCTCTGGCAGGAATATTAGTTCTGCTGCCTGTACCTGGGGAGTCGCATCCACCAGAGCATGAGACAATTGCACTACGACGTTCCTATGCTGATTTATTTGCACGCTCCGCGTTGGAGCTTCTGGAGGATTCAATCGAATCATCCTCTGAGGGTGATATGGCCAAAACCTTGCGAAGCTCTTTGCATCCTGCGGTGCCCAGAAAGCTAGAAGCGGTCTACGCATTGGGGATCCTCAGCTTATATGAATGTTGTCAGAAGGGGAACATCTCGAGGATGCGCATTCGGGCTAACCAGGCTTTGACCGTTGCTATGGACATGTCACTGCACAAGGGTACTGCCCATGACAATTGCTCAGATGCGCAACGCCGGTGTTGGTGGGCGACGGTAAGTATATATCACGCTGATATTGCGCAAGTTTTTCTCGTCTGCATACATACTAACAACAAACAGATACTCCTGGTTTATCAGTCATCCATTATGATTGGCTCGGTTGGTCTAATGTGAGTTGTATGATGTGGTTCGTCTGACTGACATGCCGAACAGGCCCCAGTTGTTACCATTGATGACCATCGAATCACAACAGCATTTCCCGAGTTCCGGGGATGTCGTGAGGTAAGCTATCGCCTTGTTTGATTCCCTTACAATTGGGCGAATTGATGCGAATTATTGATCTTCGTGTTTATTATGTAGCCATGGCCACTTCTGATGCATGCACAAGAAACTCTTCTCCGTAGCTGCGAGGTCGGACGCCTGCTCATCACAGAGGGTGACCATTCAAACCTATCATATTCCATTCGCGATGAAATCCAGAGCCTGGACTCCCTCATCCTCAGACTCGCAGCCGAAGTCGACCGGTTCCGCTGCGTGACAAATTATGAAGGGCCCGAAGCAGACGCCTCGCGCAATTTATGGGCCATATCCAACGCTCTAATTCACACAGCCAGACTCATACTTCATCGAGTCCGCGCCTTTCCAGATTGTACGATCCTGACTAACGACTACTACGACTACCTCGCGATCGGCATCAACCAGGCCTCTCATGGGGCAGCACACGATTTTCACCTCTCTACGGGACGAATCGCTGAAATAAACGCCCTCTTCCCTTTCACTGAACAAGAATCAGTCCACATCTGCCTGCATTCCGCCCTCGCAATTTCCCGGATTTTCCGCCGTCTTCCTGTCCCAAGCGCTAGTCGGTACACCGACACTGCTGAGGCCGAAGCCCCTATTCCTTGGCTGTCATGGCAACCTTTGGCCTCTCCACGCTCAGTACCTTACCTAGCTTGCTGTCAGCTCCAAAGCTTTGGTATATTGGCAGTCGTGCTGTGCCGCGTGCGAATGGCTACACGCTCTGGTAATTTGGCTAGCTATTCATATTTACTTGACCGACCTGGTAGTTGTTCGACCCGGGTGCAAGACGCGGAGCGCTTGATAGAAGAGCTACAGTCGGGGATGGAGGCTCTGGGGCGCTCTATTCAAGCGGATACGGTCTTTGAGGGAATTATAGGAGTAGCTAAAGAAGTGAAGAGGATTTGGAAAAGCACTGTCATGGACTGAGCTGTTAGAGATTTGGCAGGATAATGCCGGAGCCGTGAGGATATAATATTAGTATAGTAGATATTATTTTCCCTTTCTGGTTCTCAATATTTCTAAACGGTAGTTCCATCACGCATAACCTTTCGGCTGAAAGAATGATAACCCCGAAATCTAGAACGTGGAACGAGAAAGACAAAAGGAAAAGGAGGGGAAAAAAAGGGTGGATGGAAGTGGCGGGCCTCGGCGATTGAACCTGATAGCGGCGATTGATAGATATACCCGCTTCCTTTCGGCCATCTGGGGCATTCTCGGGTTATTCTTTTGCTTTTTATTCTCTCCCGATGGATTTGGCACGCAGTACATATAGCAAACTTTCGACAGGATTGCTTCATATGCATGCACCGAGGATAGGGCCCGATACTTAGCAATTGGTGATGTTCCAGTGTAGAATAGTCACCCTGATAGTGGATGTCATAATTGAGAGCTCTCCGCGTTACCGCCGGGAGAACAGACAGGCCGCACAGTATAGGAGGCATTGAACTGCATGAGTATGTGGTCGGTGGATCTTTCATTATGGCAAATTCATGGGACTGTATTGATTATCTCAGCATGGGCCTTATGCTTGGTTTAGTAGTCGGTTAGTAAAGCCATGGGAGCTGAGCTATAGTATTAAAGAGAGTGGATATTTGGCTTTTTTATTTTTTTTTTTATTTTTTTTTATTTTCTTTTTTTTTTGCAGTGCTGATTTCTTAGAAGTCGTATTATCCGCTTACTACCAGTCTACATGATTGTATATATACTGGAGCAATCTTCTCAAGAACAACCCCGTCCAACTTTCCCTAAGCTGACAGACTAAGAAATAGTGTCGAGTTCAGGCTTCCACTTCTGAATTGAAACCACTATGAGCCCTCCATCAGAGAAAATGATTCCATCCGAGACGGATCAAGAGAGTGGTGAGTATCCCACTCTGGTCGACTTCGATGGACCAGATGATCCTCTCCTCCCGTTCAACTGGTCCATTACGCGGAGAGTTTGGGTCACTTCAGTGGTGGCTATACTGAATCTCATTGGAACGGTGGCCAGCAGCATATTCGAAACTGGCAATGAGACATTCATGCAAGACTTCAACATTAGCCATGAAGTCGCTGTGCTGGGGACGAGTTTATTCTTAGTAGTAAGTAGCCCGTTCATTCGGTCATCTACCTCCCTTCCCAAGTCAGTTTGTTCCAGAAACGCATGGTAGAGATTGACTAAATGAATTCAGGGCTACATATTCGGCTTTCTCACCTTCGGCCCTCTCTCCGAGCGATTCGGCCGCAAATGGCCCATGTTACTAGGAATCACCCTCTCGTCGCTCTTCGACTTGATGCCCGCCCTCGGGCACAACCTTCCCACCGTCCTGCTTGGTCGTTTCTTTGGCGGGCTATTCGGCGTTGCGCCAGTCGCGATATTCGGCGGTGTGATTAGCGACTGCTGGCCAATGGCTCATCGCGGGATTGCCATGGCATTGGCAGTCTCACTCGTCTTCTCAGGACCTACGTTTGGTCCTGTTTTCGGAGGGTTCATCATGTCCTCTTCGACGCTCGACTGGAGATGGAACATGTGGGTAGTTATCATCGTGGGACTTGGGGCGTCGCTGCTCTGCGCATTTGTCTATCCGGAGACGTACGCACCAGTGATTCTGCGCAAGAAGGGGCAGGCACTTAGGAGGAAGACAGGTAATCTGGATATCAAGACCGCAGCAGATAAGGAGGGGATTAGTCTGCAGGAGATTGCAAGGGCCTATCTGATTCGACCTTTTTGTGGGTTATTGCCATCATCGAGGGTTATTAATGGGCCACCTAACAAGCAAATTCAGGGCTCTTCACCACGCAACCCATCCTCGCCCTCCTCACCCTCTACCAATCCTTCATCTACGGCGTTCTCTTCCTCTTCTACCAAACCTACCCCGTCGTATTCGGTGAGGACCGTGGCTGGCCCACGGCCCTCAAATACCTCCCTCTTCTGGCCATCATCTGCGGTGTCTTCGCTGGCGCTTTTGGCATCATCATCCACAACCAAGTCTACTTTCGTCACCACTGCCACGCTCCCGACGGCGTCACCTTCATCCCCGAAGCCCGTCTCCCGCCTATGATCGTCGGCGGCATCTTGGTCCCCATTGGGATGTTCTGGTTTGCAGGCACCGCTACGCCGGCCACCATCCCCTGGCCCAGTGCCATCTGTGCAAGCTTCTTGATCGGCGCCGGCATGTATTTGCTCTTCATTCAGGGGTTTAACTACATCGTGGATAATTATACCAGTATGGCGAATAGTGCCATGGGTGTTAACGGATCCATGAGGAGTATCTTTGGGGCGGCGTTTCCTCTTTTTGCTAATCAGATGGTGGATGGGCTGGGAGTGCAGAGGGCGACCATCGTTTTGGCGGCGATTTGTGTGGCTCTGGTGCCGGTGCCGGTTTGCTTTTGGTATTGGGGGGATAGGATTAGGGCGTGGTCGTCTGCGAAGGTTCCTGATAATATATGAGGGGAGGTTGAGTCCTGTTGTGTCGTGTGTGAATCGGGCCTTTTTTTTTTTTTTTTTTTTTTTTTTTTTTTTTTTTTTTTTTTTTTTTTTTTTTCCTTCGTAGAGAAGTATGTTTATTATTATAGAGTAATTAGATCACTGATAATTGGGGAATGAATCATGGGTACTCTGCAGTTAGATCTTCGGGCCGCGGGGTTCGGCGACTGGGTCGAGTTCCGAAGGGATTCAATTCGCGCTATTTGTAAGAGGAATTGAGGTGTTCGTCAGACAGGAATGAAGTTTATAAATACGTATCAGTATACATCAATATTATGAGAAAGAGCAAGCCCTCCCAATCTTCAGTATCATCTGGGAGAGGATGATGAGATCTGATAGGGGAGACCAGTTCTAACACCTACTCTGAGTATACACTGCGAACGTCTGTTCCCGAAACTTTCTGAGTACTGTAAACTCCTTCTCATTCCATTTGTGACAATTGCAATGAGTTGTGATACCTCGGGCTACGTAGGTTCAAAATCAGGCCCATAGATTGTGAGAGGATGACTCGATGGCTCTCACTTCGGTGACTGATCGGCGTCTGAAAACTCAATCTTATCGTCGTCGCATGTGTCCCCACCCCTAACCAATTGATAATCGTATGGCTTGATCGAGGCTCCGACTACGGAGTAGGAGTAGTAGTAGTAGAAACAATGGTATTTTCCACTGTTAATGGTACCGTATAAATACCACTCTCCCTCCATGCATAATTCTATAGCGAAATTACAGGCATAATCCTTATCTTTTCCCAATCAATCTACTACTACTACTACTACTACTACTACTACTACTACTACTACTACTACTACTACTCTGAACCCATCCATGACCATGACCCTCACAGCAATCCCCGCCAGCGAGCCCTACTTCAACCTCGGCGCCTACTCGCGAAACGTCACCACCACCAGCGAAGATGCGCGCATCTGGTTCAATCGCGGCCTCATCTGGGTCTACTCCTTCCACCACGGCGAAGCCGTGCACTGCTTCGAGCAAGCCATAGCCCACGATCCCACCTTCGCCATGGGCCACTGGGGTCTCGCCTACGCGGTAGGCCCCAACTACAACAAAGCTTGGGAGCGCTTCGACCGCAAAGACCTTCACACCTGCGTACAACGCGGCCATGAAGCCTCACGTAAAGCCCTCGCTCTCTCCCAATCCACCAACGCCACTCCTCTCGAGCAAGGCCTCTGCAAAGCCATAACCGAGCGCTTCCCAACCCCGACTCCCCTCCAACTCGAAACCTACAGCGCCGTCAACCGGGCCTACGCCGCCGCCATGAAGCCCATCTACGAATGCTTCCCTAACGACCTCGACATGGCCGTTCTCTACGCCGACGCCCTCATGAATATCACCCCCTGGGCCCTCTGGGACCTCTTCACAGCCCAACCCAACCCCAAAGCTCCCACCAAGGAAGTCCAATCTGTCCTCGAATCCGCTCTCACCTCCCACCCCCACGGACAAGCCTACTCCCACCCAGGCCTCCTCCACCTCTACATCCACTACATCGAAATGTCTCCGACCCCAGAAAAGGGCATCTACGCCGCCGACCACCTCCGTGATCTTGTCCCCGACGCCGGCCACATCCACCACATGCCCACGCACCTCGACATCCTGATCGGCGACTGGCGCGCCTCTATCCGGTCCAACTACCGCTCCACTCTCGCGGATGACCGCTACGCTGCTAAAGCCGGCCACAACAACTTCTACACTTTCTACCGCCTCCACGATTACCATTCCCTTATCTACGCCGCCATGTTCGCAGCACAGAAACGTACCGCCCTCGATGCCGTCTCCCGCATGGAAGCCAGCATCCCAGAGTCTCTCCTGCGCATGACATCGCCCCCTATGGCTGACTGGATCGAGCACTTCGTCGCCATCCGTCTGCATGTCATGGTCCGTTTTGGCATGTGGGAGGAGCTTATCAATGACACCTCTCTCCCGGAAGACCAGGAGCTGTATGCCATCACAACAGCCACAACCCACTATGCCCGTGCCCTCGCCTACGCCGCGACTAACGACGTGCCCTCCGCCCGTACCGAAGAAGCCCTATTTCTCGCAGCCCGGGAGCGCGTCCCTGCTACCCGCCGCGCGTATAATAGTAAAGCCCGCGATATGCTGGCAGTGGGAGTTGCTATGCTGAAGGGGGAGATAGAGTACCGAGCAAGGAACTATGAGACGGCATTTGCGGCGTTGAACGAGGCGATTGTGTTGGAGGATCAGTTGCCGTATAGTGAGCCATGGGCGTGGATGCAGCCTGTTAGACATGCTTATGCGGCGTTGAAGCTGGAGCAAGGGGAAGTGGAGGAGGCGGCGAGGGTGTATAAGGCTGATTTGGGGCTGGATGAGTCGTTGATTCGTCCCAGGAGACACCCGAATAATGTTTGGGCGTTGCATGGGTATCATGAGTGTTTGGAGAGGCTGGGGAGGGTCGAAGAGGCCAAGGCGATCGAGGGCGCGAGGAACGTGGCGTTGGCCGGGGCGGATGTGCCGATTTTGGCGTCGTGTTTTTGTAGGTTGGAGGTTTTGAAGAAGAAGAAGGAGAATGGCGCGTGTTGTGGGGGGAATGGGGATGGTCCTGCGCTTTGTTAAGGGGGGGGGGGGTGAGAAAGGAAGAATAGGATGCTTTTTTAGAGGGATTACGAGGGTTATAAATATTTCTTTTGGCTTGAAGAGGGATTCAATATCATCATGGTAGTGGTGCTAAGTTTTGTCTTAATAAAGAGATGTGTCTAGCATTATGTACTATGTATCTATCGCTGAATTTCCCATTTCAAGTCTTGTTGATATTAATACCTGGGTGTCATCTTTCACACTGATTTTCCCACACAAAAGTATCATTCTATAGTTCATGAATGTTCTTTCGCGTGGCTTGGTTATCTTTTTTACATCATGTTCAAATCTAGGTATTTTTTCTCTCCCCACTACGGCCATAACTGAGAGCGTTTAAAACCAGATTTAATGATTTCTAAATCTACTTCAAATATTTGTAACTGTTCATTCCCCTAGTAAAACAGACTTCTTACAACCCTTATTCCTTTGTTTCCTATAATTAGTTTAGTGGTGACATTGCTGTTTTACCTTGGAGAAATAGCATCAGATCTGATCTCTCAATGCCCTACTAAATAGTACCATTCTTCCCTTGCCTTTCCTCTTATAAACTTGCCACGTAATCATTCGACAATCTCACATGGATGCTTCAAATCAAGTCAACATCTCAAGCTTTCCCCGTAGTAACCTTCCCAGTGCACCATCGTCTTCTACCAGATCAGCCAGGTTGATTGCCTTTCCGGCCCATCGTCGACAATGCATGTCTGCCGCAGCGAGATAGTAATCCACTGCTCGATTAAATGCTACAGTTGACAACCATCGTATCTCATCATCTGGATACCCTGACAGTGGCCGCTTGTTATCGTTTCCGGTTTCAGTCTGCTTTCCTTGAGCCAATATGAGGGCCTGATCGAGAATTGACTCTGCGAGCTGGTACTCTGCTGTGTCGAGGGAGAGTTGAAATAGACAGCGGATATAGCGCGGAAGGGATTTGACGATGAAGGTTGATTTGTCTAGGAAGGGGGATGGCGAGGCGTGGAGGGTGCGGAGTAGGGTCTGTCATATGTTGCGTTGGATGGTCAGCTTGCGTGTATGGATTCTTGAATGTTTGGTGGTGGGGAGGAATGTGAAGACCTGGCTGGTAGCAAGCGGGAAACATGTACATACATACCTTGACTGCTTGCACTTTAGGCTTCAGTTGACCATCAGAGCGGAGGAGACGGTCTAGAAATACTGAGCTGAGTTTCTCGTCTATAAATGGGCAAGATTCTTCGATGATTGCGCAGACACCCGTCCAGTCATTCAGGAAGGTCGATGCCTCAAGATCGAGGGCGAGAATGGTGCGGTGTTGTGAAAGTAATCTCTCATATCGAGGCTTATTCCTGCTGTTTTCAGTTTGCTGACTCTCGAACTGCTCTTTGAAGTGTGTACTGATCCTACGTATAGCGCTGTAGTGCTTTTGCTGGATGCTATATTAGACTCTATATAGTAGGAGGTCAGCTAAGAGCGAACCTTTTCGGCGGCGCCGATTTCCTTGCGGGCTTCTATCGCAATTCTGGCTAGTTTGAGAGAGTCGCAGAGGAGATAGTGTTCAGAAAGAACAATGTGCTCTTTAATATCAGGGTGTTGGCAGGTTTCGGCGAACTATGCTATATTAGAAGAAATCCACTCGCTTCGGAAGGCTTATACTTGCTTTGATAGAGATGTCTAGTAGATGCATGACGGGCTCTAGACTTGTTGCTCTGAATACTTTGGATGCAATGCTATAGCTGGCCTTGGCTAGCCATGCAAGCTCTGTAACGGAGAGTATGCAGCTGTCTGGTCCTCCGCGACTTGCAATAACCAATCCTGGCTAATATGTCAATACCTACTAAGCTGCTACGTGAGACTTACCTTGATTCATTAGTATTTGAATCTTGTTGAGTAGTTCTTCACTTTCCCATCCGCACTTCTCGAGCTCGGCGGACACGAGTTGAATAACAGGCATGTTTAGAGATCAGCACGAGTGGCTCAATAGAGGAGGTTAACCATACTGTAACAGCTTTGCGACATGGCATCCTTCTGAACCAGTCCACTTTACGGACTTCAGGACTTGCTCAAAGCTCTCCAGTCCCTGCTGAGTCTTCCCAAGCCTTAAGGCTTCTCCTATACATGACAAGAGGTAGGGTATGGCTTTTACATCCTCAAGGAGCGACTCGAGATATATGCTTGCTTCTTTGGGTTAGATGTCTATAACGAACACCTGGGGTTACTTACATGCTGTAGGATCGCTGTTCTGCAGACTCAGTCTGTACATGAGATACAATGTTGACGGACATGATCTACATTCATCGGGCATTCGATTGAATATATCAATCGCTTGTGAGGCATTCGAATCATGAGCAGTACACATGAGAAACTGTCTGCCCCATGTTAGATCCTGTTCTGGGACAGATCTTATAGGTGTGGGCCTGCTACCTAAAAAGCTTGGCCTTGTTTGCAGCTGAAATTTGAACCATTGGCTCTTCGAACAAACAAAGACACCATTGACCTGCTACTGATTTATCGTCATTTGATATTGCGTTATTGACATGTTTCCAGATAAGCTGTATTTCTATGAGCCCAAGTATAGTAGCTGGAGCTGTGGGAAGGGCTAGCGTACGATAAGTGTTGCTTCTGTTGCCGCTTTACTGAGAGGCTGTTTATGATGCCTTTTCAAGCTGGTAATTGTCTCCTGGAAGATTTCGAAGCTAGCCCTTGCACATTTCTCTGACCGCATTAATCCATAGACGAATGCTATGAAGACTTTCTCGAGTGAAATTGCGTTGTTAGGGAGAAGAATGACCTGTTCGAGCAGTTGCTTGAGCATACTGATGGAGACCTCGGGACTGGTTACTTGTCAGATGAGCAGACTGATGTGACTGATACACTCACGATGTATTAAACAGCTTCTGTATATAATACATGATGCTACACCCACTTTGTTAGTACCGAACGGCGTACGCGAGTTCATATTAGCCATTACATTGCGAGGTGTGAGTCTTCAAGCTCAGGCGACTCAATGGTACTTTGTAGCACTGTCAACTCTTATGTCAGTCGAGGAGGGAAAACAATTACAAAGTATAATTCAGTCACCTTGCGAAAAGACATTCTCATCTGGTCCTTCCTTGGCCAGCATCTCAAGTTGGATGGCCTGGACAGGGAACATGCCACCGTAACGCTGTTCAACATTAGCAATATATAACAAGTGGATAATATGACTTACAGATTTCAATGCATCCAGGGCTTCAGCAAGGAAGCCACTGCGCTCTTCATAATCAAGATATAGACCGGCACGAGCTGTTCTTTGTGAACAAACTCCACTTTATCATTAACCAGGAGCAACCTACCAGAAGCATGAAGTATCAAGAGCTCTTTATCCTCGTTTGACAGTATCGATGCCTGTTGCATATGCCTAATGGACTCACATGCCCTCAACGCTCTTCCTAGCCACTTCATAGAGACATCATACTGCTTGCGTGAAATTGCACAGTTACCGATCTTATAGCATATGTCCATGACACGTGCCTGACCCCTGCCATTATCAGATACTGGTATCTTCGAGAACAAGTGTTCTGCGATGTCGAGTCTTCCCTGCAGCCAGGCCTACATAGGTCCCAGCTGTCAGTCTGATGTATTATTACAGACGGGTAGACCATACCAAGTGGGCACGAATCATGTAGTACTCGATAGTATATTGTTGAAGCTTAGAATTTTTGACATCGCTTTCATATCTCTCAAGTTTATCTAACCGCACAGCTGCGACTTCGATGATTTTCTGGCTTAGACTGAGACAGTCGTTGTCTATATTCAAGATATTAGAGCTACGTGCAAGGGAAATTGGAGAAAGCAACAAGGATCTGCTCTTACCTATGCACGTCATTGCTATGCTGAAGGCTGCCTCTAAGGCCCTGTTGCTTCCTGGTAATATTAGCTGTCTTGAATCCATATAATAGATAGTGTGTTATACTTACCCTGGCCTTGATATGGTGCGGCATAGTCCAACATCGCGTAAGCGAATGCCTTCACTATGCTGTACTCAGCGAAAGTCTGTGTTCTTTGGATCCCACAGTAGTACCTTTGCACGCAACGAGAAGGTCTTCACTTCTGTCTCTATAGACAGTCATGAGTTGCATGCAAATATTCCATAGCTTTGTTCCTTCTTGGTCAAACCCGCGACGAGTCGGAGACGAGGGACTCGCTGGCAGCAGAGGAAAGTGCTTGAATTGCCGATCCAGTTGAGCCAAGATTTTATCATTTAGACCAAGATGAGGCTTCTTTTGGTCGATAACGAGGCTATTGGTTAGCTCAGCTGCGAAGTCTGTTGCTTTGTTCTTAGTAGATGAGGCAATGAGAGGTATGAAACGGCATGCGGGAAAGGTGCTGCACCTAGAACGACGTCCATGTGTGCTTTTGAGCTGTGATGTGTCATGTCAATAGCAGCGCTTAGTGGTTAACTCTAGTCGTTGTCCTAATGGCTTTAAAGATGAGGAATGTAGTCCTACGGATACTCGGTCGACACCCGGAGCGAAGTACGAGATGACACCTGACCTATCTAGTCCATTTTCGGTTCGCGTTGCAAGACCACAATTAACCTTCCCTTGGAAACGAGTCACGCCTTGAAGATGTTATGGTACATTTTTAAAGGCCGTATAAATCAATGACAGAAGGGTATGAAGGAAACAATATCGCGAGGCTCCTCCATCAGAAGGGCCAGTAAGCACCAAGAAAGAAGACAGTAACCAGGCATCAGCCCACGCGAACATTTGCTGGGCAATAATAGAGAAATAAAATGATAAAAAAAAAAACTCCAGGGCTTATTTGACCTTTCGCTGTGACGGCAGGAAATTCCCAATAATGAGTGATGGGCTATATCAACAGCAGTTAGCACCTTGCCACCGCATCATCTGATGAGCTCACTCACATGTTATGGGTATCTCTTCGAATAGTAAACGAGAAGCAACAGGGGATCCCATCTCCGGGGGAGTTGGAGTTGGGATTCTTTAGGGTGCAGCTTGTGAGCATGGCTTTTTGCGTGTTATCGAAAGCAATAGCTCCGAATTTCTCCCAATAGCTCACTAGCTGATCTTCCACGATAATCTCATGGATAGCAAGCTTTCCCTGAGTATGACAGTCATATTAGATTTTTGTCATAGAGATTTCTGCAGAATGCACTTACGTCTCGGAGAGTCTCGATTGGTACGCCGATCAACTCTGCCATTTCTTTGTTGCCACGGAATATTTCACCCGTTCGTCTCCAGCAACAGGCAGGAATGGCCATACTAGCAAAAACTCGATCATATTCCATCAAGCTTCTTTCGAACCACATCTCCACGAGGATGAGCTCAATGTCGGTCAGGCTCTGCATTCGCTCCCGGAACTTTGGCCGGAATTTATCTATTTGTCGGAGGATCTTCTGCCGCGAGGCTTGTTGCAAGTGTCGCTCCATATATTGATTCAGCCTGGCATAACCCTTGACGTAGTTAAATGGGCGAAGAAGTCCCGCGTCGTATTTCGCTTTGAGAAGCTTGTTCATCCGCTCCTCTGGCGGGTCGGACCCTGATGGATCTGCTGCGGTCATGTAATAGGTCTCTCTCGCCTTATCATTGCTCACTGCAGGCGTAGGCCCTTGTAAAGGTTCGCCCTGGGCCTGTTGATTCGGTTGAGGTTGCGCAGGTTGGGACTGCTGAAGAAGGCTTTGATTCGAATTTCCCAGAGTCGCCATGGAATTGAGTAGCGACGGGTCCGAGTAGATACCCTGCAGTTCATCGTTCTGGAATACTCCTCCATCATCCAAAAGGCTATTGCTCAAAAAGTCACCAAGAAGGTTGTACTCATTAGTGACCTCTGGTGCATTGAACATGTAAGAAGGGTGAAACGTGTGCATGTCCTGAAACTGGCTTTGTCCACCAATCCATTCGTTGTACCCAATCACTACCCAAAGTTAATATGATACACTGGACAATTTTATAAGGGTGGCACTCACTTTGCTGTTGAGCATTAAGACCCTGGCCAGAAGAAGCCATGTTGCCAGGCTGCTGCACAGAAGTCACAGAAGAGGTGGGTAGGCCGATGGTCCCGTCGGGTATGATTTGCTGGCCTGCAGCATCTGGGCCGTCGACGTTTCTGGGCATTTGGACGCCGGAGTACTCATTATTAGAAGAGCCCTCGTCATCAGCGGCCGAGTGATCGTTTTCGCTCCGTGACCGTTTTGAGGGTTCCCGAGGTTCATCGTGGCAAAGGTGGCCAATATTCCGTTTTATGCATCGCGTGCAGGGTCGCTCCTACATTTCCCGCAAAGCAACAACCGTCAGCAACTGGAATCTCGAAGAGGGATTGCACTCCATGTTCCACGGGAATGCGCTGGAGGGTAGAGCTCAGACGGGTCGTACCGAGTCGCAAGTCATATGCTGTGCCACGCGAGCGAGTGTCTTTCAGTTAGCAAATTACTCCTCTATACCTTGAGCCCAACAAGTATCAAGGACGATGTCGGCTCGTGTTGACTGAAGTGAGGGGCGAGGAAGGTAATGTTGTTTGAGGGGAAAGACTTTACCGATCGTCGGCAATAAACGCATGCTACAACGTGGCACTCTGGTTAGCATCGTGGTCGAAACAACAAGGTAAAAATGCAAGTCGCTGTCTGGATCCTTGTAGGGTGCATAGCAAATAGCGCCATACCATGATTGACTTTGCGACGTTTCTTAGGACTTGAGTGAGCCCCCGCGGCGGCACCGTCCGCCTTGAGGGACGGTGTATTCTGCGAGTTGTCTTTCGCACTCGCATCTGCCCCAGTCTGCTCCTCCTCCGTCACATCCGGTTTTGTTCTATCTGCTGTCCCATTGCTGGTTTGTTGATCGGGGCCTGGACCCGTTGACGCCGCAGTTTTCTCCGTCATTGATCGCTAGGCGCAAAGGTGTTGCGCAGGGTTCGGTTCGTGGTTATCACTGTTGCTGTCGATCGGAACACAAACGGGGAGCAGAATAGCCGTCTGCAGACATTCGACTGGGCTTGAATGGACCGATTAAGCAGAAGGGCGAGGGGATCGGGCTGATCTGTAACGTGAAAATGTGAGGGCACGCGCGATGCGATCGGCTCATCGAAGTTCCCCGCTGGTGCGGGACTTGGATCTTTCATTTCCCGGGCCCCTCCGCATTGGGGCCGGCAGCGGCGAACCGGTTAGTAGCCTCGGAAAAGCATATGAGCGGCTAACTCATGTGCAACGCTATCCTCACTGCAGAAAGCAAAGCAGCCAATATCAGTTGTTTGAGTCGCGATCACGTAGATACACAATCAACAGGATCCTCGTATTTCTGATGTTGGTATATAGAGCGACTATCTGTTATGGGAAATAGCTACAAGGGTTCTACCTCGGTTAACTCGCTCCTAGCATATGCAGCCACATGTTCCTACATTAAGCTGTTCTGTAGAGTAGGCAATGGAGTAATTTGTTTCCTCTTCAGAATTAGGTGTTGTATTAAGTGGTTTTAGGGTGGCAAAAAACCCGTAGATGATGCCTCATTAGCATCCCCAGACACGACCTTCCTCTAAGCCCACTGGACATCTTTCCCTATAGTCAACTGGTGGGGGTCCGCTGTCAATATTTGGCTAAACTTCACTTGAACCTAAAGAATTCCCAGAGCCTAATTCCTGACGAGAACGTGGTAGGACGCTATGAGGGCTTAGCTTGTCCTGAATAGGAGGACTAGGTCTCCAAGGCGCGGGAATTCGTTTAGCCCCGTATAGCACTGGTGTCCCGCCAGGGGTTTTGTACACAGTTGAGACGGTAGCCATTCCAGGTAGCGTCAAAACTGGCTCGCAGGTACCTTGGTCCATTGCATGATGTCGAATACCGTCCTGCGCATGGACCCGTTTTCCAAGCTGTCTTAAAGACTGGCATGGGCTTGCATCTTTGGATATACGCACCACATGTCGTACACGCTGTAACAGCACACTCGTTCTGAACTTGCCATTGATGCAGAATTCTGTAAGTTCAGTCTTCGGGCATGAAAGTCAGACTTAATGCTGCATGTGACCTGCCAATTGCGTCCTTCAAACCAGCGACGGGTGCGGTGTTGTTTTGCATTGACTTCAGATGTCCAGTCAGTTGTTTCAAGATATTCGAGACTTCTGGGTCATTTTCAAGCTAAACACGGTAGTCAGCAACGGACATCAGGCGAAGGTACAAGGGGAGCTGAAAACGCACCTCGTCGAACGTCGTCTGGGTTTCTTTTCCTCCCGCAAGGGTAAACTCGGTCTGCTTCTGATTATACTCATCAGGCAAGCTGTCGACCTGCCGCAGAACAGGATGTTCCTAGAAAAGGTCAGCGTAAAATTCATGAGTTATCCGCATCAAGGTCACACTTACGTTCTTTGATTGCCTCTTCCTCTCCGCTTCCGCTCGCTTCGCATTCCTCTCCATCTCCTGGAGTTGCTTTTTCTCTCTTTCGAGCATAGCTTCTTCCTTTTCGACTTCAGCCTTTAAGAGATCAATACTATCAGTCACGGTGGCTAAAGTAGCCTCCAAGGAGCACTGCAAAATATGTCAGTTATACCTTGTGACAAAGAGGTTTAATTGAGCATTACTTACATGTTCTTTGAGCGCTGCCTCGTACTCAAAGACAGAGTCTTTCGTAACTGGAGGAAATGGCATGCGCGGGAGCCTTTTTCCTAGACTATACAATGGGGAAATACAAATTAGTATGATCATTCTCCTCGAGCCAGAAGGCAAAGAACTATACTTTTTCACAACAGCCTGAACAGCAGCCTGTGCTTCGATACGTTTGCCCTCGTTCTGCTGTCTTACGATAACCGGACGCTCCAGGGCCCGAAACATGTCGCGCACCCTGTCTTGAACAGGCTCCGGAAGTGTGGACCACTTGGATTTGATGGTCCTTTCGGAGACCTGCCGGACCTGGGGCTTCAAGTAGGCGTAAGGCTTGTTGCGCGCCTCACTCCTTTGCTCGGGTCCATTGCTGGAATGCTTCCGCTTAGGAGGCATGTTTGACCTGTGGATTATCCTATAAGTGAGAGAATAATTTGTATTATATAGCTTTGATCACTTTTGATGTAGGTACACCCACATGCCCAGACGGAAGCCGGACGTAGCGTCATCATAATAAACGCGCCGTTGGCCCGTTGCTGAGAAGATCACATGACCAGATTGGGTATCCCGGATCGCGCTAAGCCCCCTAGAGCTAGTGGGGCCACCCTGCGAGTTAGTCAGTAGCTCTGCCCCTGACTGTGGGTTATCGCTGCTATCAATTCATCTATCTACTACGGCATCTTTCAAAGTTCCTCTACTGTTCACGTGGGCATACTGAATGAAGTAGCATACGAACATCGCATCTTGTATATGTATATCTGTTGAGCACCAGACACCCTGCGTCCTAGTGGTTGGATATACGATTTTGAAGCCTAATGGTCCTTACCTCACTTAGATAAGTGATTAGGAAACAATGGAGACAGTGCATCAATGAAGAACAAAAAGATCTCGCAGGAGAGCTTATTCTCTCAGCATTATGCATGCATCAAACTAGATCGATGTGGTATTTAAAAAATTAAACCATTATCGCCAATCCAAGTGGGTATTATGGGGTGACATGTAATAGGCCGGGATAATTAATGTGACGGCAACCAGGTGGGCGGTACATCACACCCCTGGTCGATGGAGGAATCAAGGCCGTGAAATCAAACGCTTGCATTTCCGTTTGAACAATGCGCATCCTTCCAGAAGATCGCTGAACTGCTTCAATGTACAAATGGGTGGAGATCAGCCAATGCCTTCGATAGAATAAGAGTTATGATCATGGTCGCATAATTGAAGGTAACTACCGGGGCATCACCAAGCCATTCATGGCTTTCAGCTCCGCTAGCTGTGCTTTGAGTATATCATTGCCGCGCAATACTTCTTCCAACCAGTCGGCCGCCTGCGTGAGCATTGCGCTCTTGCTGAAGCCGCCGCCTTTTAGGCCAGGAACAAGCGTGCACAGATCATCGAACCCTTGTCTGATCAAGTTCCTTCGCTTTTGCTCCGAAAGTATATGGTTGCTTCTTTTCTGTTCTTCGGTCAGGTTCTCTCGTGCGGGCTTTGGACCTTGAGAAAGCCTTGGCTTCCGGACGGCGTCATGTGACATTCGTCTTGACGATGAAGCCTTGGACTTTTTTAATCTTGGCCGCGAACTTTCCTCATCCGTATTGTCGTCGTCTTCTTCTTCCTTAACCAAAACTCTTTGTTTCTTTTTGGGTTGGGAAAGATCTTCCATGCTGTCTCTGAACTCTCTGCGCAGAGAGCTGAGTTGTCCAGCCGCATCTGTATCCGTCCATGTCGCGTCATAGTTTCCAGTGACACGCACTGGACTCGGCGCTCGAGTGTTTGCGGCACTGCTTTGAGCCTCAAAACATGCCAAGTGACCGAGCAATTCTTTCGTGCGCTGCTCTTCATCTGGCTGATCCGGCGGTGCAATGTAACCTTGATCCACGAAACTTTCATCGGAGCCCCAATGAAGTGGACGAACCTTGGCGGTATGCTGTTGTTCAGGCGATATCGGTTCACGGACATCGAAGAGCATCTCAGAGGTATGATACCCATGGGGCAACCGAGGACGGGATGAGCTGTTGGGCTGTTTCAAGGGCATATTGCTGGGATGCGGTTGAAATTTCCCATGAGTGGACATTCTGAGGCTGCTGAAATCTATGTCCGGAGATGGATATGAATGTGATCCTAAGTTGGTATTGAATTCGGCCCCATGCATCCCATTATGGTATAGCATGGAAGCAGCCGCGAATATATCTGAGTTGGCACCCAGGTTCCCCGGCATCACATCCATAAGCGGCTTATCTATGCTGCGATGAGAGAGCGATGGCTGTGATGAAAGAGATGTCGTGGACCCTTCGAAAGTCGGGGGGAGGAGCTCATCAGAGAAGTCGAAGTTAGTGTTGCCAAATGGCTTGTTTGACTGACTCGGCAGCCAAAAGTCGCTGGAGAGTTGATTTGAGTTCATCGTAGTGAAGAAGTTATCCAACATCAATGATTCATCGTGATCCAAGAGCGCCGGCCCGGGAGGTGGCGCAGGAGCAGGTTCGAATGGGGTATCTGTAGGAGAGAGAAAGGAATCTAGAGCCCCTCAATGTTAGACAGGACATGGCAACAACCAAGGAAATCACTTACAGCCAAAAGGGCCAGGCTGCGGACTATTCTGGCCATTATGTTGCCCCGACCGGTTTAGTTCCATGGCGATGATAGTGGATGAGCGAAAGAAGGCAAATATGTAATGTCGCAAAGAAACTCGACTAGCATGTGCTAGTCTTGAATGAGAGCAGCGCCGAAAGACAGTGCCAACATGCCTTGACCGGCAAAGCGGATGCAGGGAAAGAGAATAATGCCCTGTCAGGAATGCGATAACAATATGCCTTCAAGAGATTCCAGCGATACCAATCACCAGAAGATAGGAAGCTAGCTAGCTATACGGGACGGTGGTTGCGAAGGCTAGTATCAACGGTCGATGGTGCCGGGAGAGTACGGGCGAATGTCTGGAGGTCTAGGATACGAAACACCGTCAACAAGACCAAATTCACTTGACGGAAAAGGCATCCCCCACATTGAAACTGACAGATAGACGGGAGGGTTGACGGCGGAATCCGGGGATCATGGACGGTGGGGAGAGTAGTAACCAGAGATAGACAGATCGATCGTAGCATTCAGTCAGTCACCACACAAGTTGCTTCTCGTCGCTGGGAATCCGTCGGCCTTTTCAAGGCAATCACATGCAAAATTCTGGCGCTCCGGCGGAGGTCGCGTGACGTAAAGCAATTACCATTGATACGACCAATTGACAGCAAAGCCACAAGGCAAGATCGTGTAATTCTGGTTTCCAGGCTGTATGAATCGGACCAATTTCCCAGTCCGGGGTGACTCGACCTTATCCGGCCCGATCGATTCCCATTTCTGGTGCCCATCCAATCTATCCATCCACCTATCCACATCCCCATTAACATGCAGTCACTGTCTACATTTTTTGTTTCCTCCCTGCTGACAGGAATTCTTTTCCTTGATCATCCCTCACCAAGGCCAGCCATAGAACAGCTCCGCCTCCTCCGATCTGGACGATTCGCTACCATTGTGTCTACTGGAGTCCATACTTTCTTGGCTCCATCACACGAGCTGGTTTCCCCAGGTGACGGATAGCGGTTGGTTGATAAACCCCAAGTTTGGAGCGTGGCATAACGGGGGATCGTCGCCTTCCGCCTGGTCTGTAACCCCTGAACCACACCTGGGTCAACGGCCATTCCTCGTGTCTTGAACGACCGAGGTCGATTTTCTAATAGTCCGTCGCACGGATCCGCGGCCGATCCTACATACAAAAAGGGCTGCCCATCACGGAGCACGTACCACTCTGGGTAACCGCCGCGAAGCCAAGTGTTTGTGTTAGTTTCCTCTTTTGTCAAAGATCTTTGGCCCGGCTAGAAATGCCTGGATTTTAGTGCAGTATGTCCTGCCACAATTCCTTTGATTTTCTGCAGGATTCTTTTATCTCGTTTTGTGGTCATGGTCTCGATCCTGTTATCGGTGGTATACTCCCAAGAAACAGTCTGACGCCAGCAAATAGGTTGTTTCACAACATAAATCGCGACTCCAATGGGACGGTCATGGACTAAATGAGTTGGATGCACCATGGACTCTGTCACCATCATTCGCCAGCATCAGAGCAGTATCCGTGTTCTACAGCCGTAAGTATCGATTGTTCCCATTTCCGGCCACTTCTGGGTGACGTCGAGCGCATCGATTACGGTTCACTAGGCTGCATTGATACTGACCGTTGCAGAATTCTACGCGCATACGCACTTGGTTATTTATCTTCAACTACCCCTAGAGTAATCACCTGTCTACGGCGAATTCGGGGGCATGGCTTAAGCTTCGGAGAGCAGCTCAAAGAGGTATGTTAATGTACCCCCATTTGCACTGAGACTGCTGCATCTGTGCATCGTTTGTGGTCCGTATACACACATGGAAACTTTCGCTGCCCTATCCGTTACATCCAGGATAAAGCCGGTGTACTCACTCTGGCTATGCAGTTGTCCGCCACATTGACAAGTACTCTACGGCTGGATGCTTTCCCAGCGTTCTGTGCCGTTCTCGTAGGGGGCTCAACCGTCTTTCCTCTCATCCTCTTCCGATGTCTTGCGCATCTTATTCGTAGGCTGGGTTTAAAACCCGGTCGTTTAAATGCATTGATTCACATGCGACTGGCTAGATTTGTTTCTGCGTTACTATCCGCTTGGTTCAGCTTTAATATATTGAATCAGAGGCCTATCAGATTGCAGAGAAATTGCGACGATTGTCAAGGTGGTACTGATTCGAAAAGTGCTGCAGAGCAGAGAAAGCTCAGGCCGGAGCCGCATAGCCGTCCCCAGTTGGCAGGTAGAACCATGGACCTTACCCTTTTCAGCCTTACAAGAGCAGTCGATTTGGTGGTCTACATGGGTTGGGCAAATTGGCGGCGATGGCGAAAGTCCAGGGGTCAGTGGACTCTAGTGGAGCGTGTTGCTCCCCAACTCACAGATGCGGGTGTGTTTGCCACGAGCGCAGCGATAGTGATGTGGGCATGGTTTTATATGCCTGAGAGACTACCAAGATCTTACGGTAAATGGATAGGAGAAGTAGCAAAGGTGGATGGCCGCCTGATCGAAGCACTTCGCCGTGCTAGGCAAGGTGTCTTTGTGTACGGGAAAGACACCGGGCAAGCACCACTACTTCAGTCCATGTGCAAAGATTATAATTGGCCCGTGGAATGGGGAGACCCTTCCAAGACCATCCCGATACCGTGTGAGATGGTCCACATGGGTAGTGGTCATAGCTGTGAAAAGCATGCTCTGTCTCGATTCACTCGAACGTTCAAGTTCGCCTGTGCTACCTACATCCCTCTACAGATCATCTTTCGTTTGCGGTCAGTAAAGTCCCTGTCATCACTCAAACAGCCCATAACTGCCGCCTTGCGCTCGTCTGCCTTCCTTGCTTCATTTGTGAGCTTATTCTACTACTCTGTCTGTCTTGCGAGAACAAGGCTTGGCCCCAAAATATTTCACCGTGGTATAGTAACTCCAATGATGTGGGACTCTGGGCTTTGCGTCGGCGCCGGATGCCTGATGTGCGGTTGGAGCATACTCGTGGAGAACGCACGGAAGCGACAGGAGATTTCATTATTTGTGACTCCCAGGGCTGCCGCAACTGTTCTGCCAAGATACTACGAGAAACAGGTGAGTTAAGATAATTTGATATCACCCAGTAGTTGCGAGGCTTGGGGATTGTCACACTCGTCCTGCCGCTCTCTGCGCCATCCCATTCTAGCTTCGTCGAACATTGTACCACTCTCTAACCGTTGTGGCTTATCTAGTATCAACACCGGGAACGTATAGCATTTTCAATCAGCGCCGCCATTCTTCTGACATGTCTTCAGGAAAGGCCTGATATGGTTCGGGGTGTATTTGGTCGGATCGGCAGAAGCGTGCTGGCGTGATTGTGCATAAGCGAATGGCGTTTGCGACTGGACCTTGACTCATAGACTTATCGTCTTTCTTTCGTCACTCTCATTGTAATTATACAGTGTATCATTAGCACGTCTGATCTGTATTATTATGCCATTATTATCTGTCGAGAACCGAATGGACAAAAGCGAGATATCTAGGCTTGTGGGCTTCTCTCACTCAGGACGGAGCCACTGGACAAACAATCGACATCTTGGTCAAGCTGATTTCCCGACTAGATAAGATTATCTGATCTCATGTTCTTTTTCTGGTCCATCATGGACGCCCGTTATTGGGAAACCGGCACCCTAAATTTGGGAAACCCAAGAATAGAAACCTGACGATCTCATTAGATTCTCAGAGCGTCTAGAAGCTCATCTGAAACCAGGGGAAATCGTTTCATCAATTTTATATTTGTTGTGAAGAGATCAACTATCCTCCACTTCAGTAGTTGGCAAGATAATGGGTTGCTGACAGGGCCAATTTGTAGAACTTGCTTCATCGGATACTCCTGTATCCAGTATGATTCTCAACAAGCTCCTTCAGCTGCGACCCATATAAACTGGCAGCACCATGTTACAGTACTGGAAGTCCAGTAAGCTCCAGTTCACCTAGTAGGAAGTGATGATCAAGAGGCGTTCAGCCACACTAACTTCGTTACTAGTATGAACATTTGCTACCAAATCCAAAGGTGGTATATATTATCAATAGTACGGTATCACAGATGTTCAAACCTGCTTTTTCGTTGTCATTCATCCAGGCTTCAATGATATCCACAGATAGCATCAATGAGAAGAACAAGATGCTTGCCTACCTCAAGCAAATCTTCTTAGACAAACTACGCTTGGAGCCCTAGGAAAGTGAATGAGATGCTGAATTTGGTAGTTTGGGATAAGATTTCCTAAAACAGACAAGCTCCGGCTATCATCGGGCGCGCAGATCAACCCAAGCGGCACCAAAGGCGGTGAATTATAACCGACAAAAAAGCATTGCCTGATATTCCGTAAAAGTGATTGTATCACGTGCCTCAGGTACCTTATCCCAATCGGAGTTCTAGATAGGATCTCTCCATATCTCCCCGCAGAGCATATAATCATTGACAATGTTCTCGCGCCCGATCTCCTCATGGGGTCGGCTTCCCTGGTCGGGTATCGGCCTCCGCCCGGCCACCATGACAAATACACGATGTGTTGACTCTGGGAGGAGATTCTTCACTCGCAGTTCATGCCTCCGGCAGAATATCAACGCACCGTTCAATACGCCGCAGTCGCAAAAGCGCAATGCGTCGACGATGTATGTTAAAGGAGCGCAATGGTGTCTGCAGTTCACGTCTAATAGGTTCTAGGTACTATGCGGCCAGTCTTATTCTCGGAACCGTTGCGCTTGCCTATGGCTCCGTCCCTCTGTACAAAATGGTTCGACAAGCCTGCCCTTGAGTTCTAGTCTGCGGCAGAGGCTAACGGCTCTATTCTTACAGATCTGCCAACAAACCGGTTGGAACGGTCAACCTGTACTCACTCACCGTGGAGGCGACAATGATACCTCTTCCCGCGTCACTCCGGTCACCGACTCCCGTCGTTTGAGAATCACATTTAATGGATCAGTTTCGGATGTTCTGCCGTGGAAGTTCACCCCGCAACAACGTGAAGTTCGAGTTCTTCCAGGCGAGACAGCGCTTGCGTTCTTTACGGCGACGAACAAGGGCCCGACGGATATCATTGGTGTAGCGACGTACAGTGTCACTCCCGGACAAGTTGCTCCTTACTTCAGCAAGATCCAATGCTTTTGCTTCGACGAGCAGAAGCTGAATGCTGGAGAATCGGTTGACATGCCGGTGTTCTTCTTCATCGACCCCGACTTTGTCAAAGATCCGGCCATGAAGGGCATTGATACGATTACGCTCTCATATACCTTCTTCAGTAAGACTCCAGAATGAACCCATGATGGGGTATGTTTGTGGCTAATAAAAGGGAAACAGAGGCGCGATATGATGACAACGGTGTCTTGAAGCCATTGCCGTCGAGCTAATGGCATGCCTGATCGTTATACACTGCATACCAGGAGTCAAGCGATTAGACGCTCTATGACAACAGACTCCCAGTAAGATGCTTTTTGAAACGTATATACCCGGAATCACCCTGGCCAGGTGACATCCAGCGGAATGTCCCAGAAACCTGACACGGTCCGATGTGTGACCATCCGAGCAAACTCGGAAGACATATCTCTCCTCTTACAAGGGCCAATCATGAAAACCTGAACCTGGTGGTCCCAAGCAACCCCCCGACCATCTTTGTAACATAGATAGAGCATGTACATACAGAGACCTACTGAAGCTTTTTGTATGGAACGGGTGGGGTAGCAAATTCTTGTATAATATTCAGGCGTTGGAATATGAAAGTTGAATAGGCCTAAGGGATTACTGCCATACATCGTTTACTTCGAGACGGAGTAAAGAAATCACAGTATTTTCATGGTTCCTTGAGTACTGTACGGAGATCTGCAATGAAATTGTAGGTTTGGACTGATTGGTGAATCCGCTGCACAGTCAGCGTAGCGCACGGACCGCCAATTAAGCTCGCGTGTCACGACCGACGCGTCTGCGCTCGGCCTAAGCTATCTATCGGCTCTGAAGGGAAAGCATACTTCTGAATAGAGACCTAGAAGCTTCAAGCCAGAGCACTACACACTCAATCGGCAAAATGGCCTTGCTAGTCGACAAACTGCGACCGCGGTCGCTAGATGCCCTCACATACCACCCCGAGCTGTCCGCGCGACTGAAATCATTGGTAAGACAATTCAAGCCAATACTATCTACCTCGAGTACAATTCTCACGAACATGTTTGTTTTAGGCGCAAAGTGGCGACTTCCCTCATCTGCTCATGTATGGTCCTTCAGGTGCAGGCAAAAAGACACGAACAATCGCGACGCTTAAAGAATTGTACGGTTCCGGAGTCGAAAAGATCAAGATCGACGCCAGAGTCTTCCAAACGACAAGCAACCGCAAGCTCGAGTTCAACATAGTGTCTTCGGTCTACCACTTGGAGATCACCCCATCGGATGTTGGGAACTACGATCGTGTTGTGGTTCAAGAGCTGCTGAAGGAGATTGCACAAACCCAGCAGGTTGATCTCTCGGCGAAACAGCGCTTCAAGGTCGTTGTGATCAACGAGGCCGATCATCTCACCCGTGATGCGCAGGCAGCGCTGAGACGGACAATGGAAAAATATAGTCCCAACTTGAGGTTGATTTTGTTGGCGAATAGCACTTCGAATATCATCGCCCCTATCCGGTCCCGTACCCTGCTGGTCAGGGTTGCTGCTCCGAGTGAGGAGGATATCTGCACTGTTTTGAAGAACGCGGCTAAGAAGGAGGGATGGCCTGAGGCGAGTGGGTTGAATAAGAGGATAGCTAAGGAGAGTGGACGTAACCTTCGTCGCGCGCTTCTTATGTTCGAGGCTATTTATGCTCAGAAGTACGTTCTAGATTGGTTGTCCATTGGGTGCAAGGGCTAACGTGATTTGCTATGGTCTTTAGTGAGAAAGTTACGGACAACACGCTCATCCCACCACCCGACTGGGAAGCGCTGATTGCGTTGATAGCTGAGGAGATCCTGGCAGAGCGGTCACCGGCTCGTCTGTTGCAAGTCCGCGCACGGTTATACGATCTTTTGACGCATTGCATACCACCGACTACCATTATCAAGGTTCGACCAGTTTGGTTCAGGCTTGTAGAACAGAAGTGCTAATTGGACTTTAGTGTCTGACATTCAACCTCATTACAAAGGTCGACGATGCTCTAAAGCCCGATGTCATCAGGTGGTCGGCATTCTATGAGCACAGGATCACTCAAGGCAGCGTAAGAGCTTTACTTGCTACATGAACACCCATGATACGTGACTAATACTTTTTGCAGAAAGTAATCTTTCACCTTGAGGCATCCGTTGCCAAGTTCATGCGCATATACGAAAGGTTCGACTGCCCCCTAATACTCCAAGACTGCTTGATTGATTTACTAACCCGTGCACAGTTATCTGATGGGCATGGAATTCTAAAATTACGAAGATAATAATACCCAACGATTCTTAATGACTTCACTGTACACTACCGGAGATCTTATCTTATCCGGGCCACTATGCGACTCGTAACTGAACTACCTCCGTATTCCTAGCATGCATTACTCCTGTATCTTTAAAAAAAAGCATAGCATTTTTACATCCTGCATTGATTTCATGAACGCTAGATTCCTAGTCTCAGCTCACAGCGCTTCGACCGACATCCAATCAAGTACCTACAAACCGTGCCCCAACCAACAACTACACCCTCGTATCCCCAAACCCAACCACATACATGTGATTGAGGACAAAATCAACCGGAAACAGCCAGGAACAAAACACGAAGTGGGCGTTACTTCCCCACAAAACCTTGGTAGAGATGACATCTTGATAGTCTAGATGGCTAGTGGTAGACTACGTCATCGTACCATGGACGATGATCCACCACAACCACAACCATAACCCAGATCCCCCGACTTCTCCCAGAGACTTTGTGAACTACCTAACTATCTTTGAGAAAACTTAAGTATCGTACATAGAAGATATCTACTTTGAATAATGTCTGACACTAATCTCATGGATATCGAGCCTGGTGGTGAGAATACGCAGTACGTCTAGTCTGTTATATCTTGTCTCTAGGGAATTCAAGTCATGCTAATGGTTGTATATGAACAGGTATGAATCTATCCGGTTGTATACGGAGACCCCGAAGAAGCAGACTGGCCAGTTGGGTGGTAAGTGAACCTATTATTTGCCATGGATGTCACAAGCATAGGAGCTGAGTTGCTCATAGGCCACTCCCAACATACCGTCAGCGAGATGAGAACTACACTCGGCGACGACCGGAACGAAAACGAGGATCAGTATCGGGATACGCCCCTAGCACGACAGCTGGAAAAGGGCGAGGCTACAACAGGTCTCACGGGGATCACGGATATAGGTAGGTACAGGTTTGGTTTTGATATTTCGTTTTTCCTAACTCCGCATATTCATATGAAAAATACATCGACACCTGCGACAAAGCGGGAAAGAAAATAAATGAAACATGACAGATAGAGAGTCTAGAAGCTGATGATGATGATAATGTACACAAGACCTGAAGCCCGAAACCCCAGAAGAGGGTGCTGCGCTGGCGGCGAAAATCAGGAGAGAACAAGGGTATGGACCTGGTTCGGGCGTCGGGGCTTAGATGTCATGACGTTGTGATTGAACCGGGGTGAATTGGCGTGATTGAGAGGTTTGGTTGAGAGGGAGCGCTTTGAATTATTGGGGAGCAGAGGGACTGGAGGAGGACGAGGTCGAGGTCGGGGGGTTCGGTAGGTCCTGAGTACCGAGGGCCGGGCTTCTGCGTGCGCGTTTGAGGCTCTCCAGAGTCACTCCGTTGCCAAGTTTCGTCAGTCCAACGACCGGCGGGTCACCCTTCTTCACGAATTCCCAGAGGCCTGCAGCCGTTGTATAATTAGTTTACCGTATGTTGATAATTGGAGAATATCATCAGGTGGATGTAACGTACCGGGCAGCTTGTGGCCGGCCAGACGGAAGGCCTCCCTGGCGACCTTTTCGTGCAGATCACCCTTGAGCTCAAAGACGATTCTGCTCACGCCAACCTTCGCCGTCCAGTAGTCGAACTTTCCCTTACCCTTACCCATACGTTGTTCGTTGCCCTTGGTGTAGACACCGATGTTTGCGCTCACGCGCTTGTACAATGTGTAGTTCATACCCCTCAGACGTCTCTTAATCGTATCCTCCGCAATTTTCAACGAGGCAGCGGGCAACCGACGGTCGTGGTCCTTCATCCGCAAGCCATAATCACCCCAGACGACGGTAGTACCGCGGGAAGAACCACCAGTTGCGACATGCGGACGACCTTTAGGGGACTTGGATCTCTCGGCGAACTTAGGGGTAAGCCAATCGAGGGCAGGCGAAGTCGTCGAGAAGCATCGCGATAGAGGGAAAGCCGTGAATGGCGTCGACAGACCTACTGTACGGCATCGGAGTCAGGATATAAAAAACTTTTCTTGGGGAGGCTTGCGGGAATCTCACACGACGGCCGGAGGAAGGCCATCTGAGGCCCCGAGAACATCTTCAGCTGCGGACCCATTGTGAATCGTGGCAATCGGCCCTGCTTGGACTGGATGGGGGACCGGAAGGATGATGGATGGACCGCAGACTGACTTTCAGGCCATCGGCTTCACTCCAGCGCCGATTCCACTTCCCGAAAGGGAAGAAAGTGCTGCGCACGTGCCACACGCGTGCCACCCTTAGGTAAGCCAATTAAGTCACGTCTCCAGCCGGAGAGCTCCAGGCAGCGCGTCGTGTTTCTTGGGAAGCTGCCTGTGGTGTGCTAGTTGGGTGTGCATCAGTGCATCGTTTCTCGGTCGCTTAAATATCCTGCACATCCATTGCACTCTGGGGCATGCTCCGTTAATCATCTGTCGCCATGCCTGCTGATATTCGGAGCTTTTTTGGCGGCAAGTCTAGTCAAGGCTCCAACCCATCTCCCGCGAAGCCCGCGCCAAAGAAAGAGGTATGTGAATTTCCCGTTGCGCATAAGCATTTGATACTGCATGCGAATCGCCAATGAGTCTACTAACACTGATACCAAACTAGGAGCCTTCTACGAGAAAAAAGCGTAAGAGACCTGGTTATATGTTCGGACGCGGAATGTCTTATTGATGCGCATACAGGGACTAGAAAGGTTGTAGACGACAGTGATGAGGAAGAAGTTGTCGCTACCAAGTCCGTAAGCCCGAAGGTGAAGGCTCCGAGCAAGCCGTATGTCTGCCCCAATGCGACTCCACCCGCTGTCGTTTACTGACAATTACTCAGAAAGCCAGAAGTATCGAAGGGTGAACCCACAACTTCGTCAGACTATTTCGCATCTAGCAAGAAGAGAGGCAGGCCAGCCAAGGAGACCAAGACATCTCAGCCTGCTGTCACCGACGAACCCGAAGCGAAGCCATCTCCGAAACCCAAAAAGTCTACGAGCACCGAAAAACCTGCACCAAGACCTCAACGCGGTACACGAAAGGCTACCACAGTCGTTGACGACGATGAACTCGGTGGCGATGATATCCATGCGACAGAGTACAAGAAAACAGGCAAGGGGGATGATGATTATGTCGAGGAAGAGGATAAGGAGAGTGACAGTGATTTTGAGGAACTTGCGGTAAAGCCAGCCAGTGCCGCCTCTGGAAGACAAGGACGTAAGAAGGCGGCAACTGCTGAATCGGATGAGGATGTGGTTATGGAGGACCTGCCAAAGCAACCTTCCAGGGCTGCCAAGTCAGCCGCCACTCAGCCAGCGCGCAAACGCAAATCCGAAGTTCTCGAGAAGGACGAGGACTACGACTCCAAAACTAGTCCTAAGAAGGCCGCGCAGACGAAAGCCGCTCCCCGTACCCCTAAGAAGCCCAGGGCATCTACCAAAACCGATCGACCTGAAAGCAAGGAGATCCAGGATATATTCGATAGCATTCCTACGATCAGACCACCCTCTCCTCCGCGCGAGACTGGTGAAAAGGCCAAATTTAACTACGCTGCTCACGCACAGCGCTCGCGGTCACCAGTAGCTGGAGGGGCGGACATACCAGAGGGAGCGGAAAATTGTCTTGCAGGGCTCTCCTTTGTTTTCACTGGTGTCTTGGACACACTCGGCCGCGACGAAGGACAGAACTTGGTCAAGAAGTATGGCGGTAAGGTTACTGGAGCCCCTAGTTCCAAAACCAGCTATGTTGTTCTGGGAGCGGATGCCGGGCCTAAAAAGCTGGCAACGATTAAGCAGCACAATCTAAAGACAATTAACGAGGAAGGACTTTTCGAGCTTATTCGACGACTTCCAGCCAATGGTGGAGATGGGAAGGCAGCAGAGCAACATGAGGCGAAAAAGAAAGCAGAAGAAGAAAAGATTCGCGCGATGGCCGCTGAGATCGACCGCGAAGAGAAGCGCAAGGCGGCGCCTACGCGTAACACTGCTCCCTCAGGACCTCAACCGCCATCAAGTTCGCAAAGTACGACGCAAAGCACGAAGACTGACGACCGCCTGTGGACCACCAAATATGCGCCGACATCGATGAATATGATTTGTGGCAACAAAGGTGTTGTCGAGAAACTACAGAACTGGCTTCGCGACTGGCACAAGAATGCCAAGGCTGGATTCAACAAGCCAGGGAAGGATGGGTCAGGGATGTATCGCTCTGTCATGATTCACGGACCGCCTGGAATTGGCAAGACCACTGCAGCACACCTGGTGGCAAAGCTAGAAGGATACGATGTCGTGGAGACGAATGCAAGTGACACAAGAAGCAAGAAGCTCGTTGAGAATGGCCTTCTCGGTGTTTTGGACACGACTTCGCTGCAAGGCTACTTTTCGGGTGTTGGGAAGAAGGTGGAGAGTGCGAAGAAGAATTTGGTCCTCATTATGGATGAAGTTGACGGAATGTCCGCTGGTGATAGAGGTGGTGTGGGAGCACTCGCCTCAATCGCCAAGAAGACTCACATCCCGCTGATTTTAATCTGTAACGAGCGAAGGCTCCCGAAAATGAAGCCTTTCGATCATGTCACATATGAACTTCCGTTCAGGAGACCGACAGCCGAACAGATTAGAGCCCGACTGTCGACCATCTGCTTCCGCGAGGGCTTGAGGATCCCGCCTCAGGTCTTAGACAGCCTTATTGAAGGCACCAACGCGGACATCCGACAAGTGATCAACATGCTTTCAACCGTCAAATTAGACCAGACAAACCTAGACTTCGAGAAGGGGAAGCAAATGTCCAAAGCATGGGAAAAGCACATCGTTCTAAAGCCGTGGGATATCGTCGGCAAGATCCTCAGTGCGCAAATGTTCTCGCCAAGCTCCAAGGCTACTTTAAATGATAAGATCGAACTCTACTTCAATGATCACGAATTCAGCCCCCTGATGCTTCAGGAGAACTACCTGAAAACACGACCGGCGTTAGCTGGCGCATATCATGGCAGAGAACAAAAGCTGAAACAGCTTGAACTGATGGACAACGCCGCTTCGAGTATCAGTGATGGTGATCTCGTTGACAGGATGATTCATGGTACTCAGCAGCAATGGAGTCTGATGCCTACCCATGCGGTGTTCAGTTTTGTAAGACCGGCGAGCTTTACGTACGGAAACATGATGGAGCGGCCCGGGTTTACTAGTTGGTTGGGACAGAACAGTAAACAAGGTATGTGCGATCTGTTTGGATGACAAAACTTGCACAGCTAACACCGATTATAGGTAAGCTTTGGCGTTACATCAAAGAAATTCAGGGCCATATGCGTCTTCGCGCATCTGGAGATAGAGATGAGATTCGACAACAGTATATGCCGCTCCTTTGGGACAGGCTAGTCCGCCGACTAATGGTCGAAGGCAAGGATAGCGTCGACGATGTTATTGATTTCATGGACAGCTATTTCCTTACGCGCGAGGATTGGGATGCCTTGGTAGAACTTGGGCTGGGACCTATGGATGAATCCAATGTGAAGCTGCAGACACAGACGAAAGCAGCATTCACGCGGATCTACAACCAGCGCTCCCACCCTCTTCCATTCATCAAGGCCAGCAGTATTGCTGCTCCCAAGAAGATGCCGAAGGAGAAGCCTGACATTGAAGATGCCATTGAGGAATCGGATGAGGAAGAGGTACTCGAAGACGACTCGAAGGACAATGACGAGAGCGAAGAGCTTGATTTGAAGAAGGACAAGTATGTTCGCGTGCCCAAGAAAGCTGCGAAGGGTGGAGCGGCCAAAGGAAGGAAATCGAAGAAGGCAGCAGCGGGCGACGATGATTTCATCGATGACGAGGAAGAGAAGCCCAAGAAGGCTCGAGGCCGGAAGCCAAAGGCCAAATGATTCTAGAAATCGGGAGAGCGACGGAGTCGTGACCTCCAATTATGTTCATGTATCATCAGTTCTGTTAGTATAATGAGCGGGCTACTAGCGATGTCACCATCAGCAGTGGATGATGATTGTCTTTATGTGATTTCCACCGAATTATTTGGAATAAAAAACTCCAATTGTATAGTCGACCACAGTGAAGAATTCCAGAGGCGTGTTGTGATATTGTTGTGAAGAGAGAGTGTGTCTCGTATACTGGGTAGTACCCCGCATCTATCTATCGCCGGGACCAAGAGTTACACACAAATAGAGAGTAGCAGGTACCGGGTTGAATTGAACATTAAGCCATGCCCCTCGGTAGTTAGTTTGCCTTGCATCGACTAACTGTGCAAAGATAAGAGAACCAAGAACCCACCCCTTGGGCCCGACAAAGGAGAGTTGGTGGCAGAGGAAGAAGAAGTGCAGGCGGGAAATTGGCGGCGGTGCGGAGATGGGCCACGGGATCTCCAGGCCCATCTTCTGCCCGCGACGGCTGAGCCTGCAGTGCTTTTGATCCCCACACAACCTCATCGCCGGAGGACGTCTTCCTCATACCTTTGCTGCTTATCCCTCATTTCGTACCATCAGGCTGGTCCTGAGTCAACATCACACGGTCGCTCTCTTTTCCTACTTCTTCTTCGGCCTGCTCCAGTTCAGCGCATCCATCCATTTCCCCTTGTTGCACCAGCCCGGAGATCATGCCCACTCGAACCCCGACAGCGGTTTCGCTTCTCCTGGCGTAAATGCTCGTTCTTCGTGATTGCAACGAGGCTTACTCTATCTCTTATTACTCATCTTTTTTCTTGCAGCGATTGTAACCATGTCTCTTCTTCACAATGAAGAGTAGGTGTTTGACCCCGCGACCATCTCGCGTCCCACCCCCTCCCCTCATCTTGCCCGGGAATCGCACACATGCAGTGTTGAGCCAACAACTAACCCAAACCCAGTTTCACAATCTGGCAGTTGCGCACCTCCTACCTGTCGACCATAAAAGACGGCATAGGTGACAGGCTTATCAACGTGAACAATACTGTGCTCAACACACCAGGATTCCGCGCAGCTGGCTGGTCTTCGGCTTCTACAAACCCCAATACGCAGAGCGCGGCTGCCCACATTAAACGTACAAATTCGCCCCCGATTCCTACTACTACGGCGGTTACCTCGGAATACTACCAGCTGGGTGTTGCCCGAGACGATGCGCAGAGATTCGGCCTGGTAGATGAAGGCGACGATGACGAAGGAGGAATGGTGACTGGGAAAACCAATACGGATTTGATTGGGCGTCGAAACCGCGGGAAACGAGTTCACCGAAGGGAAAGACAGCAGCATGAGCAACAGAAGCACAGAGAAGCGGAGGAAGATGACAGTAGTGATCTGAGCGATGAGAGCGACGATGATGGTGACAGTGCTCGAAGGTAAGTCAATTGGCTCAAGGGATGCAGAGACCCGCATATGCAGTCTCATGCTCACAAATCATAGTGCTGCGAATCAGATCAAGTTTACGAAGATGCCCATACGAACAAGAGCCGGATCTTCACCCATACGCTCATCAGACCGGCAGGAAAGCCCTCAGGTCATGGTCACGTCTCCATCGCATCCAACAATGGGTACCCATTACCGTACGGGCTCACTGGGAACAGCTGTCAGTAGCATAAACGAGCGGCCGCGGCGCGATACTACAACTACAGCCAGCAGTGACATATCTTCGGACAATGACCTGGATGCATCTGCCTTCAGAAGACGTCAGATTTCGTTCTCTGGCCATGACCAGGTTATCGAACCCGCGAGAAAAAGAAACGGCCCACCAGGCCCTCGGGACCTGGAAGAACTCCATGAGCAGGCCGAGGACTCAGGAGCTGAATCTGTGGGTTCGGCCCTGTCATCTGATTTTGACGCAACAGCGGGCTCTGCGTCACTACTTGCAGGTGTCGGGATCACTGGTAGCTTGGATTCCTCCTCGCCAGTTGCTCTGATGCACAAGTTGCAGAACGGCACTGGGTCACAGACGGCATCCCCAAGGAAACCCAGAGCCCCAGCGCCGGAGTTACAAGATCTGCCCCCTCCGCGGCCAATCAGCACTGTCCAGCCAGTAAGTTTGCTTTCCAAGGCACTTAACGCGCGCAAGAAAGCACCGACGAACCCAGTGGAGAAGTTCGCGGTGCTTTCAGGCAAAGGCTTGACCGATGTCCTGAACATCAAACTCTACCTGCCCTTCTCCGCCGATCCCGATGAACCACTCGATTTGCCAATTGCGCGCGAGTCCAAACTTGCCGAGCAGCCTGCACCAGTAACGGTTGTTGAAGCAATCGGTCTAGCTCTTTGGAGATACAGCGAAGAAGGCCGCGAACCGGCTGTTGAACGCAGCAAGCTTACCGTGAACATGTGGACGCTGCGAATGGTGGAAGATGGCGAAGTCGAATATGATTTTCCCGCTTTAGGTCGAACATCGCCTATTGCCGACTTTACCTCGAATAACAATCGGGCAGCTGGTCGACGGACTCGAGGGAAACAGTATGATGAATTCGCGCTGGTCGAAGCATCGAAGGCGGAATTCGAAGCAAATGAGCGCCAATTCCCCCAATTTAGCCAGACAGCTGCTTCTGAGGATAGCGGAGAGGCACCTGCTCCGACCAGTGCCCCGACAAGCCAACCGGTTCCGCAAAGCAAGGCACCTCGTCCGAACCCGATTCTGGGACAACCCTTCTCGTCGGCTTTGAACGACAATACGCTGACGCCCGCGGATCGGCCTGCCGTGCCCACCTCCCATGCCACACCTCGCCTGGGTGTCTCAAAGACGCTGAAAATCCGGTTCATCAATGTGGAAGCGTCCACCCAGGTGACCACGCTCAACACGTCTACCGACAGCTACATTGCCGAGATTCTTGACTCGGTGTGCAAGCGATGGGGCCTGGACAAGGGCAACTATCTACTGAAGGTGATGGGCTCCAACACGATCGCACCACTCGACCGCACGGTGGAAGCCTTGGGGAATATCACAGAGCTGGACCTGGTCCGCCGACGATTCGGGCCGCAGTCGCTGACAGGCTCCCCCGGCAGCTCATCCCCGAATGCGCCGCTCCTCATTGACAGCAATAGCGCGCCCAGCAAAAAGGGGAAGAAGAGCGGACAGCGCATGCTGCACCCGCTCACGCAGAAGCAAGATCTCATTGGAGGATACTACCGGCGGTACTACGTCTGGCGCAAACAATCCATGGGCTTTACGCAATCCAACCACCGGATCCTGACATTTGACAACGACTACATGCATATCATGCCGGCGGACACGGGCAAGACGGCGTCGGACACCAAGACGCGGTCGATCAGCTTCAACGATGTTGTGGGATGCAAGGTGAGCCGGCGACACCCGAAGAATTTCCGCGTGGTGGTGTTGCGCGGCAACGATGCCAACGAGCAGAAGCGGTATGATTTCGAGGCGCGCAATGCGCTTGAAGCGGTGGAGATCGTGGATGAGATCAAGAAGAACATGGCGCATTATCGCATCTAAGGGACGCCTCCATCATATTGTTTATTTGCTTGCTGTTTCATGAAAAACCCAGAGGGCGAAAGCGAGCCCTCCGACCATCGGAAGGGCGGCGTTGCGATCTTTGCTACTAGGTAGGAGTACATAGGCAGGACAGATTTCGGTTTGGATTTGAAGTTTGCAGCAGCATGGAGCCAGGCTACAGGGGAAACAACAACAATTGGAACAGATTTTGTTTTTCTTTCTTTTCAAAACCTCGCGAGGATAATAGTACGTGTAGATAGTAGGTAGTGGCGGTGCGCATCCCATCCGTAGCGTGTACACTAACTGTGTATCTAGGGTGCTAAGGTAGGTAAGTGGATGCAAGCGTCGAGATCAATTCAGACAGAGTTAGTACAAGAGTAGTAGTCAAGCCTCCCGACCAACCAGGAGGCTGCCGGACGGGGGAATTCCTGGCCGGTCAGGGGGCAGCTTGATTGGCTTCGACCAGGCAGCCCAAATCCCCCGAAGGCGGGGCGGTTTCCACTCGATGGCTTTTGGATCCACCCGGGCGGTGATGAAGTCATCTTCAGCGGTAAGCAATTCCCTAATTGACTAACTAGTTAGTTAGTTGGTTAACAAGGCAACCTGTGCTGCCAGCTGCCAGCTGCCCAACATGCATGTTGTTCGGGTCTTTTTAGCGACAGTCTAAACAGTATACCGCAGATAGGTACTGTAGATATACCAAGCCGTGCAAAAACCACGGAGAGTGGTTGCACCGGCAGTTTCATCTCCCAGCCTCTCATACCTAGGCACTAAGTAGTGTCTAACAAGGAGGCTCTCGTTTCGGAATTCAAGCCACGATCTGAAAACAGTGTTCGATGATGACCTCATCGGGGCGAATCTGAACCCGGAAATCGTTGGGAACATGGATCTCGATAAGCGAAGAAAGGAAGAATGCATCATTGATGATAATGTAGCAATTGAAGGGTCCCATGGATCGAGAGGCTGAGATCGGCTGGACCCGGTGGGTTTTTTCCTCGCCTTAAGCAGAGTTGCAACACAACTTTGGTATCTGGGGAAGTGAAAGAGACTGGTTCGGTTATTCCAATGTCATGATATGGATGATTTATGGTTGGTTCCACTGCTACTATGATCGTATTTGACTGACTGCTGGAGGAAAGTGTTTCTGTGTGGGAAAATACTGGCCCAGACAAAGTATGTTTTAGCGTTGGGGTGGAGTCGGACAAGTGGTGGTAGTGGTGGTTTAGTTAAGTGGTGATGGAGATAGCATAGCTTCTTCGACTTTGGCCGACCGCTTTTAGACGGAGGAAAGGTGAGGTGCTGCTGCGTATCAACTTGCTTTGATGCGTGGAGAAGTTGTAACCTTGAATAAGCGCATTGGGAAGAAAAGAGTAGTAGTTAGTGTACTATGTTCCATTGATAGATAGAGATGTATCTGCAAAAAAGAGAGGCAGCTGACTGACTGAACTGACTGAACTGACTCTTGTCACTCTCCGCTAGGCCCAATTCATGCGAATTCACGCCAATCCAACCCCGCCTCTTCTCTCCCTTTGCTTTCCCTTTTTTCCATTTTTTCCACTCTCTCTCTTTCTCCATCAAACTAATCAAAAATAATTATAATGAAATAGGATAAATAATTGCGGTGCTTGTGCTGGTAGTGTTTTTCAGCTAGTTGGTTTAGTAGTAGTAGTGGTGGTGCTGGTCACAGCAGCATCTCTTTCCCTCCCCTCTCATCTCTTCTCCTCTCCTCTCCTCTCTTTCTCCCCCTCACCATCAGCATCATCAGCATCATCATCGATCCTCCCGCACACCAGCCATACTCTCACCACCCACCCCCCCCCCCCCCCCCCCCCCCCCCCCCCCCCCCCCCCCCCCCCCCCCCCCCCCCCGGGTCCAAGCTATCATCCTACGAGATTCCCGCACTCCCCCGCGTTACACATTCTCCCTTCTTATCCGGACATCCTCACGGTCGCCCGTCTGTCCAATTGAGTTTCCGTTGACCGCCGTTCGGGACCAGTGTTCTGTTCTGTTTGGGGGCTCCGCTGTATCCGCGCCCGAACCCGTCCCAAGAGAAAAAGCTCGCCGCTTTCCCTCTCCATATTATTCTTACTGTGTTGCTTCCTTTCCCACCCCCCCCTCTCTGAGAGCATCTCTTAAAGAGGGGTCGCGTTGATCTGCTATCGCACGCATCCTTTTTCCTCCCTTTTTCCCACGTGGATAATACCATCGTGGGCTGCTCTATCATTTTAAATTTACTGCCCACAGCAGCGTGTTCTCCATGCCTAGTTTAGGAGGTTTGCTGAAGAAACGGCGAACGAAAGATTCGCAGACCCTCTCCAAAGAGCTTGAAGCCGGTTCGGCCCAGACGCAGACGTCACCAAACGCTGCCGAAGACCACCACAACCACAACCACAACCACCACCACCATCACCTCTTCCACCACCACCATCAACCCCAACCCGCCACCAATTCTGGCTCTGCAGCAAACACCCCCTCTCAGCCTCAAGAATCCGTGCCTCAACAGTCCAATCGGTCTTCGGGAGCAGAAAAATCCTCCGACGGTCAGGTAGCCTCCATGCAATCCGCTGTGACGCAAGCCTCGCCGTCTGCCCATCATACCTCTGGCCTCCCGCAGCCCAATGCCAATGCGGCTAGTATACAGAATATAATTAACCCCTCCCAGCAAGGCGCCATGCATTCGGCTTCCAGTGGTCATACGCAATCTCACCATGCCGGTCGCAGTGATGCCCGCACCACCAAAGGGAAATACTCCTTGGATGACTTCAGCCTTCAGCGCACCCTGGGTACCGGTAGCTTCGGTCGCGTGCACTTGGTCCAGTCGAAGCACAACCATCGCTTCTACGCTGTCAAGGTGTTGAAGAAGGCGCAAGTGGTCAAGATGAAGCAGATTGAGCACACCAACGATGAGCGCCGAATGCTGAATCGCGTCAGACATCCATTCTTAATCACATTATGGGGTACATGGCAGGATTCCCGGAACTTGTACATGGTCATGGACTTCGTAGAGGGTGGTGAACTCTTCAGTCTGCTCCGCAAGTCACAGGTGGGTTATTCTGACTTGGCCCGCCCGACCAACGTAAAGCTGATGTCTGGTACCTCTTTCATGTAGCGGTTCCCCAACCCCGTCGCCAAGTTTTATGCGGCGGAAGTCACTCTTGCCCTTGAGTACCTGCACACGCAGAACATCATCTACCGGGATCTCAAGCCCGAGAACTTGCTGCTAGACCGCCACGGCCATTTGAAGATCACCGATTTCGGTTTTGCCAAGGAGGTGCCTGACATCACATGGACCCTTTGTGGTACTCCCGATTATCTCGCCCCGGAGGTGGTTTCCTCCAAGGGTTATAACAAGTCGGTTGACTGGTAAGGGTTGCCATTATTGATGTTCATGTCCCTTTGGCGCAGGTTACTAATGATGCGAAAGGTGGTCTCTGGGGATTTTGATCTTCGAGATGCTGTGTGGTTTCACGCCTTTCTGGGACAGTGGCTCCCCAGTCAAGATCTACGAGAACATCCTGCGTGGCAGGGTAAAATACCCGCCCTACCTGCACCCGGATGCCGTTGATCTGCTGTCGCAACTGATCACGGCTGATCTGACCAAACGTCTTGGAAACCTCCATGGCGGTTCGGATGATGTCAAGAATCATCCTTGGTTTGCCGAGGTCACCTGGGACCGTTTGGCCCGCAAGGATATCGACGCTCCTTACGTGCCCCCCATCCGTGGTGGCCAAGGAGATGCGAGTCAGTATGACCGCTATCCGGAAGAAACTGAACAGTATGGCATGGCTGGTGAAGACCCGTATGTGCTATCTTTCCCATTTACTAATAACGCGTGGTGGGTCACATTACTGACGCTGCTTGCAGACACGGCCATTTGTTCCCAGACTTCTAGTGTGTGCTATGAGTTATGATGGAATGATTGTCTCGCTACCGAGATGGCATCGTGTCATCCGATGATATTGCGAGCCCTGTAAGACAGGACTATCTCGCTAATCCTTACCCTTTGTGCTACCAAAGGTAGCACCACACCCATCATTCGTTGAGTTCCCCTTGACGTCGGTTTGTCTTCGTTATTTGATCGCTGGCCGACTTGCTTTTTTGGCTACCTTTGACGTAGAGCATATATCTAAGAGCTCTGTCATTCTCAGCGTATGCCTTTCACCATCTTTCAAGTATACGCTATGGTCTTATCTATCTGCTTTTCCGGTATCCGGACTGTTGGTGGTCTGCATATAAGCTTACCCTTATATGAGCTCTGGGGAGATCTGATGAGTGGATGATTTTCCCGGTGATCTTTATCTAGGTGGGCATTGTCTATATTTCCTCGCGTTATGCCAGGCAGGAGGGTGTTTGCGGTGGTGTTTGTGCCGGAAGCTTCGGGGGTTTCTCGTGATTATGCCGACCGTTGACTGGTGAATGGTCACCAGCGGCACCCGTTTCTTTCTTCAATGTTTCCTGCTTATTCTATAGTCATATTGTGCAAATACTGGGGAGCTACTCTGGGTCATTCTTGATGTCATCTTTCCGTTTATGCCTTTCCCTGTCCCTGTGGCGGCAGTTGTATAATGTACATATTCGATTTGGCCATTGCAATAAAAGTAGTCTTGGATAAGTGGACGCTGGTCCCTCAACTGTATCATAAGCATAGCCTGCCATTCAAGGCTCTTGTCTTTTCAAAACGCCACCGGCTGCCCGAACCAAAACCGTCCGTCCGTAATATACACAAAGATCATCACACCAATGGCCACTGCCTCATATCACACCAAGGTATACCGGTCAAAAACACCTCTAGATCAGATCAACACGTGGCCAAACACATGGAAGAGAAGTGGTCCGCCTAAATCCAACCACTCCCAACCAGCACGGATATCAACGAAGAAGAATATATGGCAGCAAATCACAGCGAAAGCATCTTCTTCTGCTCGGTGCCCACGCGACGGGTGTATGTCCGGCTAACAGTGTTCCAGAAGGCGATGTACTTCTCCATGCAGTCGGTCAGGCAGGCCTGTTCGCCGGCGGACATGGTCGTTCCGGGAGTGGGAACGCAGGCTTCGAAGCAGTGTTCGTTGACGTTCTAGATGGCAGATAGAATGGTCAGCGCAATCTTGAATGAAACTCCTGAAAAAGGATGAAGTAACATACGGTGATCAGAGTGCGGGCGTTGCTCATGGCGGATTCGGCCTGGACTTGCTTGAAAAGGGCCTCCTTGACTTCCTTGCTGGAGGCGTCGGTGGAGGGGGAAGAAGAGCCGCCGAAGATACCCATTGTGAATTTATTTGTGTAAGTGTGCGTATAGAGTAATTATAATCGTGGTTGTGGGAGAATGCAGTGGTAAATGGATGCAGTAGTATGCCAGTATAGCAGTGATGAGACAAGATCTTTTGAGCTCCGACGGAGGTGTGGCTGGTGTGCCACAGGACAGGAAAGTAAGGTTGCTGCGCCACCGCCCGGCGATGTGGACACTTGGAGTTCTACACTTCCCATCGCTAGCTGGTTATTATACTCGGCTTGCTTCTCTTGCGTCGATCTCTGATCTGTCCCCTCCTCTTCTTCCTCTCCGCTTCTTCTTCTTTGATCTAAGTTCCCGGTGTTCGTTCTTTCATTTATCCTCCTCCACACCTCCATTTCCCGGATCTACTCTTCTATTTACTCAATTGAAACCCCCCGCTCACCCTTGGTTTTGTTGATGTCCCGGTGACAATTGACTTATATCGCCCGATCTATTAGCTGCAGTCTATCTTTCACCCCAACACTTATCTTTCTTGCACGGTCGCTTGGCTTAAGCCTTACATAAAGGTCTACTGTGCGCTTGTTACTCGTCAATCATGCTACTTCCGCGGCTTTCGTCCCTTTTGTGCTGGGCTGGCTTGGCCAGCGTGCCTCTGGCCAGCGCCTACGATGGTGATGACAATGTCAAGAGCATTCCGGTGTGTATGCTGCTGTCATAGGTTATAGGATGGTCTGCTAACTGGTCTCGGGATAGCTTCGCACGCACAGTCTTTCACCGGTGGGTCGCTTATAGCTGCAGCTATGCTTGCGCATCATGTTAATGTCATTTCGCAGCCATATCTGGATTCCGACTTCCAAAGCCGCTGGTTCGATTTTGGTGGTGACACGATAATTCGCGCCGACAAGTATGTTCGCCTGTCTTGTGGTTAGATGGGTGTGAGCTTATGCTGAACAACATCTTAGATACATCCGTCTTACGTCCGATCGCCCGTCGCAGCAGGGATGGATCTTTTCTCGTGTGCCTCTGACCGCGACAAACTGGGAGGTTAGTTGATAGGCCTTTTTATGGGTTCGGGGCCGTTCTGATATGTGCAGATCGAGGTTGAATTCAAGATCGAAGGGTCCGGCAACTTGCACGGCGATGGCTTCGCCATGTGGCTCACCAAGCAGCGCGCCACCCAGGGCCCTGTCTTCGGTTCGACGGATAACTTTGAGGGTCTGGGTATCTTCTTTGACACGTACAAGAACAACCGTCCCGGCACTTCGTTCCCCTACGTCATGGCCATGATGGGCGATGGCCAGACTACCTACGACCAGGCTCACGATGGAAAGGCCAATGAACTGGCGGGCTGTTCTGTAAGTATAGTGTGTAGAGGTGCTATGAATGTTGATCTAACTATTGGTATAGGCTCGTGGTCTCCGTGGTGCCTCCATCCCTACCAAGGCCCGCTTGACTTACTTCCAGGACAAGTCCTTGACCCTGGACCTGCAGTACAAGTCCGAGGACAGCTGGATTCCCTGCTTCGAGCTGACTGCCCCCGAGTACAACATCGCTATTCCCTCCGTTGCCTACCTGGGCTTCTCTGCCGAGACTGGTGAGCTCAGCGATAACCACGACATCATCTCCGTCAAGGCCCAGAACCTGTACAGCATTGGTGGCGGCAGCAGTGGCAGCTCTTCCCGCTCGGGCAAGGGCCGTGATACTGGCCGTGTCAAGCGCCGTAAGCAGAAGGGCAGCTGGGGATGGTTCTTGTTCAAGACTGTTCTGTTCTTTGCTGTGGTTGTGGGAGGTTATGTCGGGTACACTGCGTACCGCACCAAGCACCGCTACTCGCGGTTCTAGATGTGGCAGAATGTGGAGACAGAGAGAAACAGAAACAGAAACAGAACAGGAAATGTGTCATTTATCCTTGCATAGCCGTGTCGCGTTATATCAGTTGTATCTATCTATGAGCTTGCTTCCTTGCAACGCGAAAAGTTGACGACCAACCAGTAAACTAAATGCATAGTAGGGGTATCATAAACAACAGACAGAACATCAAGAGCGTATCTACTTCCCCCTCTTCCTCTCCTCATTCCACATCTGATCTACAATCTGAAATACCTCCGTCACACTCTTCAACACCCGTTCATCAATCCCCAACTTCCCATACCGATGCTGGATCTTGTCCGGATGCCACCGCACCCTCTCCGTCTTCAAAAGCCCCAGCAACCCATCTCCACCTCCATCCTTATCCTCATCATCAACAACCCTCGCGCACTCCCTCATAAACTCCTCCACTCCCTCCCTCCCCACATCCCTCCTCTCCCCACTCTCAACCGGCCAAAACACCATCTTCTCAAACGTCCCCTTACCCCCTTCCTCCTCATCCCCCCTACCCAGCCCATCCAACTCCTCCCAACAAGCACAATATTTCCCCCAAACCCCCCTCCACCCCCGCCTCCTCTTCCTCTCCCTTCCCCTCCTCAAACTCTCCTCCACCGCCCTCTCCCACTCCCCCCTCTCCCTCTCCCTCCTCCTTTCCTTATCCTTCACCCTCCTCCTCTCCTCCCGTATCCTCTCCTCCTCAGCAAGCATCCCCTCCCTCGTCCGTTCCCACATCTTCCGTCTCACGTACGCAGCGTACTCCTCCTCGTCCATCATCTCCAGCTCGCCATTCGGGCCCTTGGGTACTTCCGGCACCGAGTACGTGTGGATGGGTTGGCCGTACACAGACTCCCAGTATGCGGCGCCTTCGTCGTCGCCGAGCGCGTCGAACAGAGATTCGCGGAAGGCGGTGGTGGGGGAGAACCGCGTTGTGGAGGGGTCTGCGTCTGGTGGTGGGGAGGTGGTGTGTTTGCGGCGGTGGGGGGCGCGGTGTTTTTTGCGTTTGGGGGAGGGAGTGCGGTGTCGGTCTCGGGGTCGGTCATTGGAGTGGTGGCGATGGCGTTTTCGGGAGGGGTCTTTGAAGCGGAATTTTGAGGGGCGGGGATGAGCATGGGTGGTTCCGTTGGTGGTGGTGTCTGGTGGAGGTGAGGTTGTGGTTGTGTCGGGCGGATGTGGTTGTGGTGGTGGTGAGGTGGTCATTTTGAAGGGTGTTGTGGGGTTGTGGTGATGAATATATATGCGTTAAAGCATTGCGATAGCTGTATATATGGTATGGTGTTGATTACGAGTGTAAGATGGTGAATGTGAGATGGATGTAGATGGTGGAGGGAAAGTGATTAGAAGGATTTGAGTAAGCTGATCTTATCTTATCTGATCTGGAATATCTGAACAACGTTGATGATGTCATTGCCATCGACACTTCTTTCCTATTCATAGCACTGTTGTTGTTACTAAATAGCCACTAAAGAGACTAATGCCCCCATAGCTTCTTCTACCTATAATATTAAGTTTCAACCCACGTTGAGAGTGGCATCATATCTACTACACCGAACACACCATCCCAATACCCTGCACAGCTTACTAATCCCATACATAACTCATCCGCAGTCTCGCCCCAACCCGAGAATATCACTTCGCCGCAGCTCCAACCCATCCATCTTTCTCTCTAAACCACCACATCATCACAACCACAAACCCACAACCATGGCCCTCGTCGCCTACTCCGACTCAGAAGCCTCCGACTCGGAGTCCGAAACCACCGTCCCCCAACCCCAACAAGCCCCCAAGAAACCCACCACCTCCACAACCGCAACCACCAGCAATACCAACACCAACAACAAACCCCCCATCCAACCCCTCGTCGACCGCACCAACCCGCGCAAAATCCGCGTCGCATTACCAGACATCAAACCCGAACACAACGACGACACCGATGGCCCGCGCAAGAAACCCAAACTAGGCGGCGGAGGCGGTGCATTCTCCGGCTTCAACTCATTCTTACCGGCGCCGAAGAAAACAGCTACCACCGCAAGCAGCAATGCAAGTGAGAAGAAGGCGCCCGCGCGCAAGGTATTCAGTCTGAAGACGGGCGCAGCGCCGGGGTTCGATCGCGAGGCGGATGCGGAGATGCGGAATGAGCGGGCGTTTGGGGCGTTAGGAGGAGATGGAGATGACGATGAGACGATACCCAAGGCGGGGAGTATGAGAGATAAGGAATTGGATTTCGGGAAGGATAGTGAGGACCAAAAGGAGGAGGCTGTGCCGCAGATGAAGAAGCCCGAGGAGGTCAAGTTGAAGGGCAACCCGATGATGTTCAAGCCGTTGTCTGTGGGGAGGGCGCAGCAGAAGAAGAGGAAAGCCGTTTCGGATTTGATGCCCGCTGCTGCGGCTGTACGGAGGAAGGAGGATGTGCCGACAGCTTCATCTGCATCTGCATCTGTTCAGGAGACACCTACAGCTGCAGCGCCAGCACCACCCAAACCCAAAATCAGCCTCTTCTCACTCTCCGCCAGCGACGACTCTACACCCACCACATCGACAGCACCATCAGCAACAACCTACGAGCCCCTAGTCTACACCCCCCTCGATACTGCCCCCGCCGGCCCCTCCCCCGCCCCCGAAGACACCACCACCACCACACAGCAATCTACATATCAACCCGCCTCAACAACATCAGACAACACCCTCAGCACCATCGCCGACGACCTCAACCTCTCCAAAGCCCAACGGCGCCAACTCTTTGGCCGCAACGCCCCCGAATCCGTGGCAGCCAGTTCCCGCGTCCTGCACTTCAACACGGACCAAGAGTACGTCACGAACCAGGAGCTTGCGCACACGGAGCTGGCGGCGCAGCAGCATAACCCCGTCAGAGCCATTGCGCCGGGTAAGCATACACTGCAGCAGTTGGTTAATGCGGCGAGTACGCAGCGCGAGGCGCTGGAGGAGAGCTTTGCTGCTGGGAGGAGGAATAAGAGGGAGGCGGGAGCGAAGTATGGGTGGTAATCCCTCTCATAGGGTATTGTGTGTGTGGATAGTGTGGGTTTAGTGGTTGTTGGTGGGAGAGGAGTTGCATGGATGGAGTTTAATCATAGTTTGATTTTCAACAATGAGTTTGGTTGATGGTAGGAATTGAGTATCAGAAGATAGATATAGCACTATAAGATACTGAAACTGCCGATTATTATTTGGAGATGAAGAAATGATTAAAATAATTGAAATGTTCTCTAAATACATTCGAAGCCGTATATACATCTAACCCATAATAATAACAATAACATGCTAGCTTTTCTTTTACACAAGTAATCAATCAAATCAGGACGACACATCCACCACCTCAGCAAACCATTGCTTCAACGCCGTAGCCAAAACAGCCGGTAACCCCCTCACATCCCGGACAACAAGGTAATAAGGGAACGGGAAATTCTCCAAGTATCTCTTCATCCTCAACTTCATCTCTCCACTGCCATCATCCTCAAAGCTAGCCTGACTCAGATCCAAGATCGAGCTACCCTTGACAGCATCAACAATGATGAACACAATCATAATGCGCTCCTCCTGCGCCTGGCGCACCAAACGCTGAATAGTCTCGTGGTCTTCACAGATACCATCAGAGATAATCAGCTCCAGCTGCCAGAGGTCCGCGTTTCCACTACCAGGGGACTGCTTCCAGCGGGCCTCGCGGAAGAGGGCGATGGAGTCGGCGATAAGCTTGCGCACGTTCGTGCCAGTCTGCTGGTAGCTGAAGTGCTGGAAGACTTGGGTGCCGGCTTCGGAAGAGAACGGCTTGCCGAACTCGTGGGCGACGCGGACGTGGTCTTCGTTGCCGAAGCCGAGGACGCAGAGGTCGCCAGCTTCGAGCATGCTGAGACTCTTGGCTACTAGGGCAAGGGTTTCGAAGGCGAGTTGACCGCTGCCGCTTTCGAGCATGGACTTGCTGTCGTCGACGGCGAGCATGATTTGGTAGTTGCGCTTGGAGGGGATGGAGCGGCGCATCCAGATCTTGTCGCGCTTGTATTGGGAGGCGATGTAGGGGATGATTCGCTTGATGTTGAGACGCTTTCCGGTACGGAAGTCGCCGCGTAGTTTGGTGGCCAGTGTAGGGGCGAGGATAAGGCGGAGTTGTTCGGTCAGGGAGAGGGAGAGGTCGGTAGTGGCTGATTCGTAGTATGACCAGAGACGTTGGGCCTCGTCCCTGGGAGTCAGGGGAGGGAGATTGGAAGAGAGATGGATCGCAGCGAGATGGGCGTCAACTTCATCTAGCTCCTCGTTTATTTCTTGCTGGCCGGCGGTGTCGGTGGTCCGTTCCTGGGTGTGGGTGTTGCCAGGAATCATGGCACCAGCCATCTGTGACTCGGAGGGAAGACCCTGATCCAGCTGCATCTCGTCCTCTAGCTTGTTGTCTGGAAGTTGCTGTTGGTCGTCGTCTGTGACGTCCGGCAGCACGTCGTTGCCTTCGGGTTTGGTGTCCGACTCGACTCCCTTGTTCTGGTCCAGAGCCTTGGCCTGCTCTTCACTGGCTTGACCCAGTGCTTGGGTATCTGCCACGTCGTCTTGATCGCGAAGATGTTCAAAATCAGCGTCGGCCATGTCTGCATCCTGGGGCATGGGCTCCTCAGTCTCGCCCTCCTCTTGTTTGGAGGACTCCATGATCTCCTTCTGGCGGCGGTGCCATTGTTCGAGAACGTCACCCAGCTTCTTGAAGGCCTGCAGTTGAGGGTCGTCTGGGTTTGCATCATTCGCACCACCCTCTTCCTGATGCCTTTGATTTTCGTCACCCTCTTGGGCTGCACCGGTTTGCTGTTCCTTCTGGTCGGAAGGATCAGTTGAGCCGTTCTCCTGCTGTGCGTTACCAGAAGAGCCCTTCTCTTGGTTTTGGTCTTGATCGGCCCCAAGGCCACCATTGACTGCTTCGCTGGGAGCCACTTCTTCTCCAGCCATCTCGTTCTCGTCGCGCTGGGCCAGGAAGTCCTCTTTCTCCTCTTCAGCCTCCTCGCCGGCTTCGTCCGCCTCGTCATTGCCCTCGCCTTCATTGGTCTCGGCTGCCTCTTCGTCCGGCATGCCCTCCTCTGTCTGCTCGGGCTCTTGTTCCTCGGCACCTTCCTCCATGGCCTCATCCTCGCCAACATCCTTTCCGTCCATTTGCTGCTCATTGTTTTCCTCGAGAGGGGGGAGATCATCATCCATGCCGTCAAGGCCATCGTCACTCTCATTCTCTTCTTCGCCCTTTTCTTCGCCGTCGAGTTGCATCTCGTCTGGAAGGTCCAGGGCTTCTTCTTCCTTCGCCTGAGGATCGGTCACATCCATATCCTCACGTCCAACGGCCTCGCCTTCTTCGTCAGGCTTATCTTCGCCTTCCTCATCTTCTTCTTCCTCCTCATTGTCGTCCACCTCACCCTGCTCGCCTTCTTGGGCCTTCTCCTTTTCTTTCTCCTTCTCCTGCGCCGCCGTCTGTTCGTCAGACTCAGCCTGACCCTTGCCTTCATTGGTCTCGGTCTCCTTCTGCTTGTCGTCGTGCTCACCATCCCACATCTTTTCATCAACTGCCGTAGCGTCTAGGTCATCGACACTGCCTACTTCCTCGTCAATGTCGCCCTCTTCTTCCTCATCGCCGCTGTCCTTGTCTTCCTCGTCGCCTTCTTTCCGCTCGCCTTCTTCGCCCTGCATTTCCTCATTGTCCATGTTCACTGCGTCTTCTGAGTTTTCAAGGTCCTCGGTAGACTCGCCCTTTTGCTCCTGGGCAAGCTCCGACAGGTCCTCGTCATCTCCAACATCTTTGCTGATATCTTCAGCACCCTCACCTTCGCCCAAGCCAGTGCCACTCTCGAGCTTGCCGGATTTGCTCTCCTCCGTAGATGCTTCTGCGGGACTGCAAAAGCCTTCGGAAGCGATCTGGGCGAAGCACTTGGTGAGAATGTAGGACATCTTGCACGTCTCCCGGTGTACAACCAAGTAACGATCCACAACGTCTTTGCTGATATGGAAGTACTTGTGCATGACAGGTAGCAAGCTCGCCACAAGTGCGACCGCAAATGGAATGCCAGGCCCTGAGCCAGCCTGGATGTGCTGCAATTGATCAAGGATAGATTCAAGAGAGGATTTGATGCCAGAGATATGAAGGGCCTTCAAGGATTTGACGAAGAACTCGTCACTCCGCGCCAAGGAACCAGGGTTGGCAAGCGAGCATGGGATCTCCTTCAATTTCTGGAGGCTGACAAGGATCTTATCAACTGCAGCAACGAGACCCGCATCAAACTTGTCGAGGGATACGGTGGTCTCATCAAGTTCACAGTCTGGCGAGATCACGTTGACCTTTACCCAAGGGACTATCTGGCCAAGCACAAAAGACAGATCAGGACGCTCTTCAGCCCATTTTGTGAGGTTGCTGTTCAATTGCTCAAGGGATGAAGAAGCCTGCTGGACGGTATCCCTGTACAGCTGCGAGGAGACACCGTGTGGTAGCTGAGGAAGATTGTCTAAAGAGGTCTTCAGGCGATCAAATGTGCCCTTCCAGGTCTGCAGGCCGTCCAGGATACTTCTCGAACCGATTCCAGAGAACTTTGCGTGCAGACCAATAACAGTGGCAGCCAGTCCGAGTACAGGTGTCAGCCATGCCACTGCCCTCGTTACCTCGACTTTCTCAATCGGGAATTGTGGGTGATCCTTGGAAATAGAAGAGCAGCCAGAATTCCAGAGATTCGAAACCTTCAGGAGTGTCGACTGCAGCTCTGTCAGAGCAGTAAGCGCTGGTGAGATTGAGGCTCTCTGCTTTCGGGCGAGGAACAACAAGTGTTCAATAGAGCCCGAGCTTCTGGATACTTCGACATTGCTGAGATCTTCCGCATAGTTGTGTGCTGCCAGACGAACGCGAGGAAGCAAGTCCAAGAACCTATGGTAGTACAAGTCGGAACTCTTGGCCAGCTGCGATAGCACAGAGTCGGCTTCCAAGGCTGGGCTGGAGGCAAGGATCTGTGCAATAGACGCTTGAGTTTCGATCAAGCTGGTACTCGCGCTACGCTTCACGCCCATATCCATAAGTCGTCGCAAGGTATCCGCGTAAAAGCGGCGCTTCTGGACCTTGAGGTGCTGTACATCATCCGTATTCTCCTCGGTGAGAGTCTTCGGCGTCCGCGACTTGAATTCCTGTATACTCTCGATGACATACTTGACAAAGCCGTCAAGATCTTCTGCAACGTCAAACTCGGCGGGAATCGAGGTATAAAGTTGCATCATGCTGCTAGCAGTGGCATCGGGGTTCTTGAATCGCGGGGGTCTATCGGTCCAGACTCCTTCCTTCTGGCACATTGCGAGTGCTTCAGGGAACACGCTTGAGGCTATGACAACATCGTTTTGGGAAATACCGTTGTCCTCGTTGTTATCCGGCATGTCCTGTTCCAGAATCGGTTGCGCTGGTTGTCCCAGGGCTTCCCGGTACTTGCGGACCAGCTTGAACAACTTGGTGTGTGACCGGCGGGCACTTTCTTTGAGCGCGACAATATTGGTATCTTTCCAGCTAGCCAGTTGGATCTGTTCCTTGATATCCTTCTCAAGAGCGGTTCGCTTCTCCACTAGCTGCTTGTGCACAATAGGTTCGAATTGCTTGTAGCGAACCAGGAAGTTGTCCAAAGCAGAAATCAGCTGGTTCAAGGCTGGCATATCCTGGACATAGAGCAAGAGCAAGGACTGGAAATTCTTGACAAGTCGAAGGCGCTCAGTGTACTGTCCCAAGGTTGTGGAGTTGAAGAATTGCTCCAATGTAGCTGTAACCTCTTGCACGTGTTCGTTCATCTCCATTTGGCCGGACTCTGCAATTTGCATGGGAGCCCGAATGATAGCCTCATAAGCGATAAACCACCATGAGCTCACATCCTGGGTGCATTTTTCGTTCTCGATGTCCAGAAGCTTCGCCCACGTTGATAGCTCAAGTCGTCGCCAGCCGATGATCAATGCAGTGATCTCTTCATACACAGAAGCTGCCGAATATTCTCTGCTCGCCACCAGCTGCCATTCATGAACAAGAGCATGGAGCTTCTCGACCTTGGTAATGAACTTTGCGACAGGCTCGGTGTGCTTGAATTGGAGAATCTCTCTGCAACACAGAATGACGTCCTCCAACACCGCATGGTCGGGCCAGGCCTTCTGAATCTGAGTGAACCGAGCCTTCGTTGACAAGGTCAATGTCACCAGCTTCTTTGCTTCGGCTATGTTCGCATCCACGTAGAAGTTGTATTTGGCTGCCGGCTGATTCTGGCCTGTATTGATAGAGTCTTCCAGAAGCAAGAGGACACCGGAGAGCTGATCCTTAGGATCTACATTCGGTACGGTGAGAGTGTCCTCTGACCACTTGGATCCCAGTAACAGGGAAGCTTGCTTGACGTACGTTGACAAGGCTTCCTCGCGATCTTCCGACTGGAACAATTTCGCATGCAATGACGCAAGCTTTATCGAGATAGCCTTCGGATCGTAGCGACCCGGGCCTTTGCTTTCTTCCTCCTCTGCATCCTGATCATACGTGGGGAACAGCTGGCGTAGTTCATTTTCGTCGACCTCCTCACTATCTTCCCAAGAGCCCTTGTAGTGGTAGAACTCGGACTTCCTTGCCTCATCTTCTTGGTCTTCGCGCAGCTTGGTTTTCCAAAGAGCGTGGAATTGCTCGAAAAGGCGGCGCAGAGTATCACGCCCAACTTGGGTCCGGATAACTCCCGGATCCGCATTCTCAGCTAATCTCAACGAGGACAGTTCATGGAACCACAGATCTGTGTTGACAGTCGAGCTAGCTTCCGATCTTAGCTCTGAAATCGGATGGATTAATCCTCCGAGGAAGGGTGTAGTTTCCTTAACAGCCTTCAGTATCTGAATGTCACTTGATTCGCGGGATGGAGTTGAAGAAAGGTAAAGACCCATGTCCAAAATCTGGAGGAACCGGACAACAGGTGTCGTAATGTCATCGTAGGAGCGGTAGTTAGTACTGAGGCGGTGGCTGAGCTGGCGAACATTATCACGCAGCAGACCAAGCATCCTCTGCTTTTCACAATTATCTTCACTGGTCGCAGAAACAATCTGCTCAGGGTGCCTCTCAAGCACTGACTTCACCAGACTTGAGAATTCCCCATGGAGAAGATTGATCTCAGAAATGGGAGGTCTGCTGACAGAAGACGGAGGCGGCGCCGAACCAAGTTCGTGCAATTCCTTCTGCAAAAGTTCAACCCGGATGTTGGAAGTCTGGCCAGAAAAGCCAACCTCGAAGGTAGTAATAGCTTCAGCCTTTGCCGTAAGCTCCAACGAGCGTTGCGCGTGTCGTTTCCTCTGCACGACCAAGCCCAATGAGGGATCAAAAGGCTTGTCAGGCACAAAGAGGCGCAGGAAGATCACAGCTAGTTGAACAATTGCGGCTCCAGTGTTCTCTACCGGAGCTTCGACATTTTGTGCATCGGCTGCGAGCGAGGCAACCAGCCTAGGAAGATCCTCTCTTACAATTTTCCTGAAATAATGCTCTTTAGGCAAGTTCGCTGCCGCACGAAGTTCTTGCACTGCCGGGCCAGCATATAGACCGGTCTCTTCGACTGCGCGAAGAATGCTAGCCAACGCCTCCAAAGACTGAGGCTCAAAGAACTCTCTGTGCACAATGACAAGCTCCAGTGTGAGCCTTGCCAGGACCTGGCGTAGAACCTTGAACTGGTCCAAACCAATCTCTCGGGTGGTCAGAGTCAATGCCTGAGAAAGAGTCTTCTTCTCTACCTCCAATGCATTCATTTGGCCCAAGCTCGTAGAGCCAACGAAAGCCAATCTCTCCAGAAGCGACAGCGAGATTGTGCCGCTAACGGCCGATCCGAACACAGAGGGATTTTCGGATCCTGAGAATAAGGAAAGCTTGTGAAGGAGATTAGGAATGGGACTCTGTAAACTCGACCCATCCAAGGGCCGGGCAGCACGGCTGGCAAGTAAAGGCAGGATAGCTCGCACAACCTGGTCATCACCAACTTGACTCTTGCATAGCGAAGCGATATCGTTGTACTGGCACAAAGTCTCAAAGCTAGTCGAGAAATAGGGGCGCAGTGTTGGATCGGCGTCTTGAACGCAAGCCGCCAATTCGGCGACCGTTTGCCGGAGGACCTGAAATCCATTAGTATCAGATGCAAGTGAAGCAGCCAAACGTGGGAGGAACATACTTGTGTGGGATATCCTTCGTCAGCACCGTTTCGGAGGATAGCTTCTTGGCCGGCAATGAGAGAGTTGCGCACCTGGCTCAATTGAGCCAAGTCCAGGTGAGTTTTTGTCGCAACTTGGGTGAATTCAGAGGCAACGCTCTCCAATTCGAGCAAGGACGTCAGCTGGCTTTGCGTTGAGGGTGTCGCTGGTCTCCATGACTCCCAAAGCCGCTGCATGCTTAGGCCTGTGGTTAACGCCCAATTTTCTTGGAATCGATCAAGGGCTTGGGAGAACGCGAAAGCGAGCTGCTTCAACGGCCCCCACATGTCCACCAGCGAAGCACACAATTTCTTGCCAATCTGCAGATAGATTTGGAATTCACCCTGATCCAGGTCATGGGCAGCAGTCATTGTGAGTACATCTTTGATGAAGTCGATGATAGCTCGGAGAGCCCGCACCATTTCGGGGGCCTGAAGAACATCATAGTCAAGTCCCTGAATGAAATCGTACATGGCTTGACCGCAGTCAGATAGAAACGGGCCAACCGGCTGCGTCGTATCTTTCATCAAAGACGGTATTCTTCCCGAAGCTAGTGATCTTTGGAGGCGACTCATTTGACTTGGCTTAAGCTGTTTCCCCATTTCGTCGGCTTGAAGCAAGCTCTGTCTAAGGCGATGTAGATCAAGCTTGTATTCTTGCAGATAGGCCAAAATCATGAGCCACACCAAAGGCACATCCTGGTGCAGTATGGAAGCCAGAGGTTCGTTAACAAGAGGGTGAAGAGGTTGTAACCTTCCTTGGATGGCAAAAGAAGCACGACCGAGCATGACTTCCTTCTTGGTGCTTTCGAAAGGTTTACTTGACGAATTATCATGTATGGCAGACACATATCGATCCAAGGCCAAAGAGAAGGGCTCTCTCGCGACGTCTGAGCCGTATTGCGGCGTGAGCTTCAGTGCCCGCTGAAGATACGACAGGTCTGAGAATGAAAGATGGTCGAGGCACACTTCATGGAGGTTGTCGGTATTTTCCTGGGTAGGTAAGGACAGATCCGTTTCCCAGACCGAACGAAGGCGGTACAGGGACGATTGATGTGTGTAAGCAGGCATCGATGTGGCGATGATATCGTTATCCTGGGACAAGAAGCATATCTCAACACATCGATTCCGCATCGCCCGAGACAATTCACCATGGCGAGGATCCATCGTGAGGAAAAGCCTAAAATTAGGATGAGGCCTGACAATGCGGGCATTTCCATCCTCTGTACGTTGCTCATTCAGGATGAGAGCTCCGTTGGGTTCCGTAAGGGAATTCAGCCTATCGAGGACCGATGGGTTGCAGAGATTGGCGTTGTCGAGAACAACCCACTGGCCATGTTGAACGGCTTGCGTCAACACTCCCTCGGTCCACTCAAATCCCACCTTCATGCTATCAGACTGCTTCGTGACTGTCAGCAAACGCTGGGCGTGGTTGAAAAGCTTCTCAAGTGCATCATGGGGCCATGAATGGCAAAGATTCTGCAGTGACGAGCAAACAGCATCTAATTGAACATCTGGACTTTGTAACTGCTCGTATAGTTCCAAGAAAGCGGGAGCTACCGCCAGTAGATCGCTGCCTGCATAGGCAGAAATGACATGCCGTCGGAGGAAAACCGTGATTTGTTGCACAAGAGAAGAGATCTCCCTTCTGTAGTCGATCTGCTCGAATCCACCAACCAAGTCCATCGTATCAGTATCAGCGCTCAATGCTAGCTCGACCAGACTAGCACCATTCAGGGCAGCTAGCTTCCTGATAAGAGTCGTCTTGCCGCAGCCAGATGAGCCGACCAGAATACTGGGCCAAGACTGCTCTATGCACAGCATGAGCGACTCTAAGACGGGAAGATCTCCTGGAAGGATCCTCATTTGGGGGCTTGCTGTCTCTTGCAACAGCAAGTCTCGCTGCATGATACCGAGTCCGACTTGTAAGTACTCCGTTGTCAGATTGTGGTAGTAGCTCTTGGCATGTGTCGAAGCGTCGCTAAACACCTTCTTGTACAACTTGGAGACCAGCTGCCTGTCTTCCTCGCTCCTGAATCGCTGAGAGATGATAACTTCCAAGAAGCTCTGGGTAGGTATCTGTAAGCTGCCACGGTCTGCCAACTGGAGCCACCTTTGGATATCTCGCAAATTAACCTCCCAAGGTCCGCCAATAGCGCCTAACCGGCGCTCCTGAATGGCTTTGTTGAGGAGGGACACAAATTCAACCAGTCCCTCGGTTTGGTGAGCAGGGCTACCGGGGAAAAGCTTGGCGCAGATTCTCTTCAAATCAGTATCTGTGAAGCTGTCGGCGTAGACCACCGTGAATCTGTTGACAAAAGAGGCAGGAAGACCCTTTCTACCGCCACCTTGGTGATGAGGGTTTTGCGCAGCGAAAAGAACAAAATTGGGATGTCTCTTGAAGGTTTGGTCAAGCTCGGCGACGTATACCATTTGACGGTGATCCAAGCAAGCATTAAGACCCTCAAGGACCGACTGCGAAGCCAAATTCATCTCATCCAATAGGACCCAGTCACCGCGTTGCATTGCCTGTAGAAATGGCGCGTCTCGCCAGGCAAATTGTCCGACATCGCCACCTTCGACAGGGACGTCAGAGCCGAAAAGATCTGTGAGATCCGTCTGTTCTGAAAGATTGATACGTGTAAGCGGTTTCCCAAGGGCTCTCGCGAGCGCCGTGACGAGCGTTGTTTTTCCAACACCTGGACTACCCTCAAGCAGAATGGGCTTGGGCAGCTGTAAGCCTCTAGCGATGCGCACAGAGTTGGCAATCGTAGTAGGTGCATCCATGATGAAGTCGGGATCAGGCTTCGAGTCGCTGTTCATTGGCAGGCAGAAAGGCCCAACACGCAGAGATGAGCCTTCAATATCGACGGTTGATCGTTGTCGATAAATTGCCGATGCATCAACGTCAAAAAGCTCACGCAGTTTGTCAAGACACAATTGACGGTTTCCATCGAGATTATGCAATGCTGTTGCGAGCATCGCTGCAGGGTTCGCACCCAAAGTGTCTACAAAAACCATGGCTGCACCTTGGACAACTGAAAAGAGAATGTCCGAGCTTTGGCACTTATTGACAAAGTCAACCCAAGCAAGAAGGTCACGCAGAGAGAGGGATGAAGTAGAGGAATTTTGGAACACTCCCTTGAACCATTTTGCGAACTGTAGCATTCCCTTAGGTAATTGCTCTGTGCCCACGTCCAGCTTCCTTTGTAGAATCGGCAGAATATCCTCGTCTTCGGACAGTTGGGGTGCCCAGATTTCGGTCATTCGATTCCGAAGAGCAGCCGAGAGTTCGCGCTTTCCATAGTCACCACCAGGATTCATTGTAGACAGAAACTGAAATCCTTCGTCTGCGATAACCATAGAGTTGATTGGGCCCTTTTCTGCAAGCAATATCGAACGATGAGGCTCGAGAACACTGTTCAATCTTTCCAAAACAGAATCATCTGCCAGAGAGATTTCATCTAGCAGGAAAAACTGGCCAGTCTTCATTGCAGTGATCAGACTTCCATCAGACCACTCAAATAAAGCATTCGAACGAGCCACGTTTCTCTCAATGCGTGAAACCAATTCGGCATCGAACGATTGCAGCTGGTCTGCGTTCAAAGCACCAAAGGCTTGCTTCAGTTCCTCGAGAGACCCTGACTGTGCGTTCTGTGAGAAGAGGCTTTGCAAGTCACTCAGCAACTGACTCTCGATTGCTGCCCTGTTTCTTACGGGCCGTTGAGCACCTATCAGGTCTCCGGTCTCGAGATTCACGTGGGCATTGACAATCAACAGTTCCTTCTTGTAAATCTCGGCAACTGCCTGGCAAAGCTGGGTCTTTCCGCAACCAGTTTCACCAACAAGCAAAGTAGGCTCATTATTTTCAATTGCAGTGGCAACGAGTACGAAAAGCCTCCTCATTGCCTTCGTCCACACAACGCCTGGGGCTAACTGAGCAAGATGGGGAGCACGCTTTTCCATCTCAGAGGAACTGTATATAACGTCTTCGTCGATCTTGACTTTCATCACTTCTTCGATGACGCCCTTCACAGCAGCTCTTTCCTGCGGATTTCGGACCCGCTCCGCAAGGAGCATGAAACCATTGATCGCCAATTGCTCCCGATCATCTGCTCGGCGGAGCGCCCATCGGAAAAGATCACGCAGGGTAGCAAAACTATTCTTCTGTTCAAACAGCCTGTTTGCCTGGCGTAACAAGGACAGCTTCCGGTATACAGAGACGATCCTAGTGCAAAAAGAGGGGGCAATCTGAGACCGCTCTTTCAGGATGTATTCCAACTCGCTCTCTGGTATGTCATCGAAGTGCAGCTCCAAGAATCGGTTTCGGAAGGCACGCGACAACACCTTGCGGCCACCGTAGAGGCCGGCAGGGTTTTGGGTCGCAAAAAGCATGAAGTTGGGGTGTGGGCGCACTACTTCCTGCGTCTCGGGGATGAAAAGTTCGCGGTTATCATCCAGAAGTCGGTTCATTGCTTCCAGTACATCAGAAGGGGCCAGGTTCAGTTCGTCCAGAACAATCCAGTATCCGTTTCTGAGCGCCTCTACAAGGACACCCTCTTGATAACGAAGTGTCCCATCATCACCAGAGACATAAGTTCCCAAATATTCTTGAAGATCCGTGTGCTCATGGTTGTTGATACGAACAAACTTGTTTCCTGATACCTTGGCGAGATATTCAATCATACTCGTCTTTCCTGCAGAGGTCGGTCCTTGGAGCAAAACAGGGAATCGCCGAGTGGAACTTGCTCTCACCAAGTTCTTCAAGTTCTTTTCGATAAAAGGCGTAATGATATAGTGAGGCTGCTCTTCGGGAGCTAGGTGACCACGGCGCATCCAGTAATGCTTGAATTGGACATAGTCGTTGCCGTCAGTCGGTGGTCGTGGCGTCTGGTTCAGAAGTCCTCTTGCATTCTTGACGTTGCTGAATAAATGTCTCTCGAGAAGTGGTGCCAGCAACTTCTCCGAATCTTGGCTGAGTACAGTCAGGAAGCTCATAGAGAAACCTTCATATATTGCGCGGCGCAGCCCATAGACGTGAGCATGATCAGCAACATAGATTAGAGCTCGGACGAGGGTTCTGATGCTGAAATGGGGGCGCTGTCCAGCACCATCGGTGAGTTTGTTTTCGGTGCTGAGTTTCTTAGTCTCCATGTAGAGTTGAGCTAGATCGGGGACAGCTCTGGAATCCGTCATGGCCAAGTCACCAAGGTATTTGTGAATCAAAGCCAGGAGATCGTCCAAATCACTGTCCGGCGACTGGACATAGAACTCAGTGAACCGAGACCGGAGACCCGGGGGCAGATCTTTCTTCCCTGCGTCCGTTGCAGGGTTCATCGCGCCGAAGATGCGGAATTCGGGATGTCCAAAAACTCGTTCCACATCACCAGCCTCAGAAAGTAGTACGGATGGAGAACCTTCACTCCCATGGTGCAGAAGACTGGCAATATTCTCGAGCGTGTCAGGCGAGGCCAGGTTAACTTCGTCAAGAAGAACCCACTCCCCGTTCCGCAGGGCCCGAACAATTTTGCCTTGAACAAAAGCAAATGCGAACTTAGCATCTCCCTGTGATACTTGAGACTCGAAATCATTCAGCTGTGCCGAGAATCTCTCCCATCTTTGCCGTAAGAACTGATATTTTGGTGAATCCAGTTTTCTCTTTTTCGTCGGTTGCTCTTCGGCACCTGGGGCACCGCCACTCGATTTGAAGACGCCGTCAGCCAAGCGAACGGCTTCATGCCACAAGTTGACTAGGCGTACCCAGTTTCCTGAAGCAACGCTTTTCCCGACAGACTGGAGGAACTTCTGGTTCTTCTTGGCAGAAAACGTCAATTCAAACAAGGACACGAACTCGTCATGCATGGGCACAGCCATAGTCCGGATATTCACAGGCTTGAAACCTCCCAGGAGATCAGAGCTTTCACTCTGTTGTGACAAGTTCACAACCGTCAGCTTCTGACGCATCAAGGTAGCCAGTTGCTGAATCACAGTCGTTTTACCAATACCAGTTTCTCCAACAAGGAGAACAGGCTCTGCCATCTGGATAGCAGCGGCGACCTGTTCCATAAGTCCCAATGCAGCCCGTGTGGAGGCAAATCGAGACGAAGCAGCAGCAGCCTTTGATGCCGAACCTCCCGGGACCTTGATCTTGCGACAAATTTCCCTTCCAAGTGTTATGCTATTTCCCTGGTCTGAATACGTCGGCGTGCGCTCGTGCAGACAGAACCGCGCTCGTTGGGGTGAAATCTGGAGAGCCTCGGAAACAACCAAAGCAAGGGTGTCTGCTGTATTCTTCTCGGGGATATATTTCAAGAAGACATCGACAAAATCCAGGAAGATCTCGTCCTCGGCACCCTCAGGCGTAGCTTCGTAGCCAGTCTTGGCACCGAGGCGTTGCAGACGCCTGTGCATCCGGCTGCAAAGCTTGACAAGATCACGGAGTCCAGGTGTACGTCCTTGGGAGCTTTTGATTGCAAGACTGCCATGGAAGGAAGCACAAAGTCTTTGGTAGACGTCCATGATTGTCCGAACCCGGGACTCAAGCAGAGGGAATTTCTGCGTGATTACCTCGCGAACTTCGTCTATGGTCAGAGAATCGATTTGTACTCTCTGCCACAGCCTGCTGCCTAGGATGTTGGTGCTTGGGGCAATCTCTTCGCCTGCAATGTTGTAGGACGATTTCATGGTCGCAATGATCTTGAACCCTTCGGCGCACTTGATTCTTTCCCTTCTACTGGCGATGGTCAGCTCTCCTCTCTCGATGATTGGCAGGATAAGTCCGATGACTTCAGAAGGGGCGCGATCCAGATCCTCGATCAAGATCCAGCGGCCCTCTCTTGCAGCCTTGGTGAGGACACCAGGCTGCCACGCGAACGAGCCCGTGGCAGGCGATGTTGAATACATCCCGAGAAGACTCTTCGCATCAGTCTGCTCGTTCAGGTGCAGTGTAACCATCGATTCAGACTGGCCCATTGTCGCTGCGACATCGTTGATCAATGTGGTTTTTCCAGAATTCGGCAATCCAGTCAATAGTATAGGCTCAGGAGCGATTAAGGCTGCCGCAATCTTCCGCAAGTTACCCACAGCAGTGGGAGTTCTCACAATGGAAGACGGCGGAGGTGATGTGCCCTGCTGGCGGGGTATAAGCACACCACAAACCTCGGCGGTTCTAGCGGTAAAGTAATCTCTCAATGCCTCAATTTGTGACAGGCTTTCCGAGGCTGACCTGGAAGTTCTTGCAAGTTGGACTTGCTTCTCCAGGACATTCCACCGACGTTCCTCCCATAATCCGAGGCAGCGGTAGTCGATGGTAATACCTTCCCATTCCCCCTCAATAATGTTGTCTGCAAATTTTGCCCTAATTATATCCTCCGTCGCAGCATCGGCTGCCATCATGTACATAGCAAAGCATCGAATCGCCAGATAACTCACGGACGGGTCACCGTGTCGGAACAAGGTCTGGAGTTGTGATGGCGATACGGCTTTCGAGAAGGTCTCTGTGTCGTAGGAAAGAAGTCGGAAAATCGCTAGCAATAGGGCTCGGAGGGTGGCATCATTCATTTGAGAAAGCGTTAGCTCATCGGACGTAGCCAAAGCCGACAGAGGTCCAGCCCGAGACATGGCATATTGGCTTGCAAAGGAACGCAGATATGGCGCAAGCGGGATAATTCGCGAAAATGCGGATAGAACATCGATTTGATCGACCTGGGACTCCGACAGAAGCCAACGGGCTGCCAGGTCCACGAAGATCGGTTCGTACAGGCAAAAGAAGCTTTCCGTGCATCTTTGCCTCAACGCGCCCACCGCAAGCGCATTCAGGTACTGAGTCCCCGACGCGGTGCGAATGAGTTCCGCAATCTCATTCGGGAGCTGTTGAAACAGCTGGGACTCGTTAAGAGTCCCCTCGTAGGAGGGTCTAGCATTCATGCTGAGCCCTACCGCCAAAGGAACTCTGGATGATGTGAGAGGAAAGAAGAAGAGGCACGCCAATTGCTTGCACTTTTTTTTTCTTTGGAGAACCGTTTTCTGCCGCCGCAATGAGCGGCACCGCCCCACAGCGCGGGCCTTCACCGCCCTGGCCCGGCCGCGGAGGTTCAACTAATTGTGGCACCAGTTGCCGGTCGGAAACGCAATCAATCGCGGAGATCAATCGCTATTCATAGGCACCCGTCGACCGTCGTTGTTTAGGATGCCACTTGACATGTCCCTATGATACGTATCATTCGCGATGTCAATGAGTCGACCAGGGCCACAGTCAGAAGCCCAGTCATCGCTGCACCAGCCCTATAGCGATGATGAAAGAGCTCAGGACAGCGGCCTTGATCCACAGCATCCCGATGTACCTTTAAGCGGCGGGCTGCGTGAGCCGTGAGTTTCTGGCCAGCTTAGCACCCGCTGCGACAAGTCGTGCGCTAATAGCTGTACATAGGCTTTCTTTCAAACGCAAACAGAGACAACAGTCGCGCTCAAAATTCCGTTTCCCCAACTTCTTCTCGAATAGTCCTGCTGAGTCTGCGACAAATACTGGGCTTGGCTCTTGGTTTCGGAACGAACAACGCTCGGATGACGTCCAGCCCTTAGGGGAGCCGATCAATGGCAACAGCAACGGAAACCTGGCGCACAAAGACTCGGGCTTCTTGGACTGGTATGTAGAGGGACCAGGACGACGAGTTGGTTATGACAACCTTACGGCAATCGATTGGATTTTCGAATACACCAAAGAAAGACAAAGAAAGAGGCTCCTCTATGCGAGCGGACAAGGCGTTGTTGGATATTTACGCAAGCTATTGGACGCCAGTAATGTCTGGATCGTGTTGATTGCTACAGGTGTTTTGGTTGGGATCATTGCGGCTGGCATTGATGTTGCCAGTGATTGGTTAGCAGATCTCAAAACTGGTTACTGTAAAGCCGGCCCGGGGGGCGGCAGGTTCTATCTGAATCGGAGCTTCTGCTGCTGGGGGCATGACGGTGAGCTGGTTTTCTCACAGATCTCTGTTCCCAATGCTAACGGAGTCACACCAGATATCTCTGATTGTCTAGACTGGACACCATGGAGGAAAGCCCTAGGCGTCTCCTCGCGGGGTGGGGGATATGCCGTCGAGTATACCTTTTACATTCTTTACTCTGTACTTCAGCCTTTTCGAATCCCATGAAGCAGTTTGCTAATCAAGGATCAGGTGTTCTTCGCGATCTGCGCATGCGTTCTGGTTCGGACCTATGCCATTTATGCCAGGCATAGCGGTATCCCCGAAATCAAGACCGTCCTTGGTGGTTTTGTTATCAGGCACTTCATGGGGCCTTGGACTCTTGCAATTAAGTCTTTGGGTCTTGTACGTATGAACGTGTGCCTGTCGCTTCGTCCTCGCTGACACATTCAAGTGCTTGTCCGTCGCGTCTGGCATGTGGCTCGGTAAAGAGGGTCCTTTAATCCATGTCGCATGCTGTTGCGCTAGTGTTATCATGAAGCCATTCCATGGCCTCAATCATAACGAAGGTATTTCTCATGATCTCTTACTGAATGTCTTGGGCTAATTGTACAGCGCGGAAACGCGAAGTGCTATCAGCAGCGGCCGCCGCGGGCGTTTCCGTCGCTTTCGGAGCGCCCATTGGTGGTGTTCTGTTCAGTTTAGAGGTAAGATTCTGCGGTATTTACGGGGGAATGAATCCTAATTATCTGCGAGCAGCAACTGTCGTACTACTTCCCGGACAAGACAATGTGGCAGAGCTTTGTCTGTGCCATGGTGGCATCGGTCACCCTGCACGCGCTCAACCCATTCCGCACGGGCAACATTGTCCTTTATCAAGTCAAGTATACACGTGAGTGGCATCGCTTTGAGATGATACCGTTTGTCATTCTTGGTATTCTCGGCGGCCTTTACGGGGCGTTCCTCATACGTCTGAATATGAAGATTGCAACATGGCGACGGTCTCGGGGTTGGGCTCGTCCAATCATTGAGGTTGCGGTTGTTGCTCTTCTAAGCGCCCTGATCAACTTTCCAAATCTGTTTATGAGGGCTCAAAATTCAGAACTTGTTCATTCCTTGTTTGCAGAATGTGGGACTGGATCGGGGACTGATGATCCTTTCGGTCTTTGCAAGACGGGCGCCTCATCGGCCGGTACTATCGCCCTCTTGCTTATGGCTGCTCTCCTGGGATTCTTCCTTGCCTCGTTAACCTTTGGACTGGACATACCCGCGGGTATCATCCTTCCGTCAGTTGCCATCGGGGCACTGTATGGACGTGGCTTGGGCATGACCTTTCGGATGTGGCAAGAGGCTTATCCGGGATTCTTTCTGTTCAGTAAATGCGAGCCAGATGTCCCGTGTGTAACCCCTGGAATATATGCAATCATCGGTGCAGCATCAGCACTTGGAGGGGCCACGAGGATGACTGTATCGATCGTGGTCATCATGTTCGAGCTCACTGGTGCTTTGACTTATGTCATTCCCATCATGATTGCAGTCATGTTGTCTAAATGGTGCGGTGATATATTTGGAAAGCGCGGTATCTATGAGTCCTGGATTCAGCTGAACGAGTACCCTTTCCTGGATCACCGTGATGATGCGACTCCACCGGACGTTCCCGCTCATAAAGTGATGACCACTGTCGATGATATGACGGTCATCACCGCTGTTGGTCATACGATTGATTCACTTCGTGGCCTTCTCCAAACGACCTCTTACCGTGGGTTTCCAGTCGTTACCGATACGTCAAATCCCATCCTGCTGGGATATATATCGCGCAATGAGCTTACGTACGCTCTCAAATACTCTACCAAGCCGTCGGACAACGAGTTGTCAGGCGCGACGCAGGTCTTCTTCAGCCATCAGCCCTTTGCGGATCCCGCTGAAACCCTGGACCTTCGGCCTTGGATGGATCAGACGCCCATCACACTCAACAGCAACACAACGTTTTTGATTGTGCTCCGGATGTTTCAGAGGTTAGGTCTCCGCTATGTCCTGCTCGCCGATAAAGGCGTTCTCCAGGGACTGCTTACGAAAAAGGACGTTTGGTCTGTGGTCAGCGGCCCGGACGCCTACAAGGACGACACTCTCCGCGAGAGAGCTTTCACCCCGGGAACTACGGCAGAGGAAGTTGGCTTGCTTGACAGTGATGATAGGACCAGCCTTGCCAGCACTATAGAAAGACGACAGTCGCTTTGAAGAGTCTATTGAGCGATGCACCGAAACATTTACTTTCCATCTCACTCAATCTCGAATCCATTGACCTATTTCAGATGTCGCGTTATGTGTCGGGATACCTGGCTATAAGTCTCGAGATATGTATTGAATTTGGGTAACTTGGAGTTTACTAACGGGATCTTGTTTTTCTTGGTTTGTATGCCTGAGATAGTGTGGCTCATGGCGGCAGTTTGGTGGTTTGCATGCATCTAGACTTTGCTTTAGTAATGTATATAGTACATTTTTAGAGAACGCACCCGTTTTCTAGTTCAAACGTTAATAGTACCACAGAGTATACATTGGAGATGATAAATATGCACGAAGCAGCAACGGTGATGTCAATTGGTATGCTTAAAGCAGAGCACATCACTGGACAAGCAAATGAACCCCACAATTTCTGCCCGCCTTATCGCATCCCACCGCCTAGACAACATCCAATCGGAATGTCTCATCCAAGCCCTCCATCCATCGGCCAGTCTCGATCAATCGCCGCGGCATGCAATCAGTAGTATTACTTGTAGTCACCTTGTAGACTGTCGAATCTTCTTTCCCCCTTTACCTCCTCAATCCAAACATTCAATCCACACTCCTTCCACCAAGATGATGGTCGATCCCTTTGAGGTGCGCATGCGCTTCACAGCGCAGCTGCAGCACCTAAATGCCTCCGTGACCTCATCCCAAAAAGCAGCGCATTATGCACTCAAATACCGCGACATGGACGAGGACCTACACTCGTGCATCCTGGAACAACTAGAAAGAGTGCGTCTCTCCATACCTTCCATTATTACCATTTCTCGTATACACAATGAAGCTAACATATACTATCTTTCTACGCTCAGAACAACATGAACAACCGCGCCAACATAATGTACTTCATCGAACAATTCTGCGACATGGCCACGAAAGAAGACCACGCGCCCTACGTCCGCATGATCCAACGCGACATCCTCCGCATCGTGGATTGCGTCGCGCCCGCCGACGGCTCCGGCGCCGCGAACGTCAAACACGTCCGTCGAGTCCTGAACGGTCTACAGAGCAAGGAGATCCTCTCCGCTGAGACGATCGCGGAGATTGATGCGGGCTTGAAGGATCGGGAAACCCACCCGGCGCATCTCGACCTGGAGGCTGAGGAAGGGGGTGGGGGTGGCGATGGTGGTGGTGATGCGAGGGCTAAGCATGGGACGCCGAGAGGGTCCAAGAGCAGTGGGATGCGTGTGGACAAGCGGCAGATTGAGCAGCGGATTGAGGAGGATCGAGAACGAAACAAGCGACTACGAGAGAGTATGTGGACGGTTAGTGGGGATGATGGAGATGAGCATGGGAAGTTCTGGGATGAGGCGAGTGATATCGGGGAGGATGATTTCTTGGCTGCGAATGAGGAGGTTATGGAGCGGAGGCAGATGATTGGTGCGAGGTGATGCTGTGATTGATGCTGTCGTCGGGGATTTTACAAGCATGTACTTGCGATGGGATGGTGTTTTGGCGCGGTTTGATATTTATCTGCATGGGGTACTTGGGATGCATTGGCGTTTCATTGAGAAATACAATTACAGGACGTTTATTTGACAGCATAAACTAGATTATTTTTACTTGACACGATCAAATTGAAAATGAAGCTAACCATCCTCCTAAACTATATCCGACCCACTTACAGCCGCCCGCCTTCGGAAAATCCCAGGCGCCGACCAAATTTGCTGGATCTCGATCTTGAATTTTTGAACGACTTTTGAGCGCAATAACATTTCTCCATGATTTTACATGTCACACGGGGGACTTTCTAGATCCTCTATGTTCTCTCAGATCGTGACAGCAGCAAAGGGGTTATTTTCTCGACAGGACTCCGACGAATCTTCCCTCAAAAATCTGCGCCCTACAACTACTACCACCACCTCCGGCGCCCCATCTGGAATCAAAAGCAGCTCCAACACACCCAAAATGGTCACAGCAACAAGACAGCGGAAATTCCCCGCTGAGCAACAACAATCCTCGACAGAGCCCGAAGTCAATGGATCGAATGGAAAGCGCAAATCCGAACCCGTGGGCGCTGAACCCACTGAGACTCAGAGCAAGAACAAGCGGCGGAAGAGAAGTAGTCTAGAGGCGACAACACAAGAATCAGAGGGCAAGCCTTCGAGTAACAAGAAGTCGAAGAAGATGACGGAACCGGCTGAGGAGCCTGAGGAGCAGTCGGAGGAGGAAAAGAAACCTTCAGCAGCGCCGGCGGCGAAGAAGCACTTCCGCTTTGATAGCGAGGAGCCGGAAATCCCGGAGGTTGCGGCTGTTGAGGATACCACGGAGGCGCAACAGGATCAGGATGATGAGAGCAGTGATGATGATGAGGCCCCAGAGACGGTCGACAACTCTGCACAGCTGTCGAAGATGAGGATGGAAGCTAAGAAGCAGGAACGGGCTAGGCAAATGTGAGTGATGCGCGCGATTTCGGCCTTGGTACTATTTCTGGATACGATTTTAACGTTTTCTACAGAGAGGAGCAATTGAAGCGGGACAAACGGAAACAGTTGGATGAGCTGCGCAAATCCCAGGCGAAGTTGGCGAAGAAGAAGGAAGCAAAGGCCGAAGATCTGTTGTCGGAAAGCACAGAGACCCTCCAAGGAACTACTACGCAAGATGCGCGACGATCGGCTCTCCCTGCTCTTCTTCCCGATGATATCCTCAATGCGGCCCCCGATGTCCGGCCCCCGACACCTCCCGCGGAAGAGAGGACTATCATGCAGAAGAAGCCCAACAAGCTACGATTCTTGGACAAGAAGGAGAAGCCGCCGAAGGATGCGCGGGTGGGAGATGTTACTATCCGGGTGTTGGATGATGGTGTATCCAAAAAGCCCTCAAAGACGGTTCTGCCGCCCAAGGCCTCAAAAACCGGGCGCAATGCCAAGCAGAATTGGCTGAACAAATCCCGCAACACAGGAGCTTTGAATGGGTTGAGAAGGACGACTGGCGGTTCCTCGGGATTCGTGCGCAAATAGCAGGTCTTGGGCGCTCTTTTACGCTTTCCCGTCTCGAGAATCAATCAATCAAAATATTAATAGAGAATGTTGTGGATCCAACAATGGGCGTAGTGTTACGATGTGCATAACATAGCAACTATTTACTCTTTAGGGTTAGATGAGTTTGAGATGTTGTTGCTAGGATTTGTAGCAGATCGCTTGTGATACTGCCAATGGGTATCTCTGAATCTTTTACCAGAATAGGTTATCAAACGACATATGTGGTACAGAGATATCCCTGATATAAAGTGAAAAATGTACTGTAGTTGTATGCATATTTGACCGGGAGTCGTACAACCGGGTAGAACGTTGGGGAAGTGTACGATCTACACGCTGCAGATCATTGCTTTCTTTTTTTCGAAGCAGCACCAAACCAGGCCTTCGGGAATATTCTAACTTGGGTTTCAAAAATAAAGACAAAACTCAAAATTACTAGCAGAGAAGGGAGAAAAAAAGAGAGAGGGAGCATAAAGAGGAGGGGCACCGGATTGGGCAGATTGGCAGCCTCTGGCGGGCGCACGTGCAGAGCTTGGAGCTCCATTTGATCGGTTCGACTTTCTCTCCATCAACTTCTCTCTCCCTCTCCCTCCTTCTCTCTCCTGTCCAATTTTATCTGTCCACCGTTACCAAAAGATCGTCTGCCGTGTAATTCGCCAATCATTTGCAGATTATGCTCTGAGCAGTGTCTCATCCCTCCACCCCCTATCCCACCATGGTCACCACAGAATCCTCTCCGCTCCTCCCCCAGCATCATCTCCCGAATCCCTCCAATACGTCACCGCGAGGAAACCGTCCGCCGCGGACAGTGACCTTCAACCCATTGGCGACTGTCAGCACTTACCATGACTCGACCTCCGCGGATCCCACCTTTAGACCTCTCCAGTCCGGCTCCTCATCTGCACCGCATTCTCAGGAGAGCCATTACCGACCGACCGGCCTCTCCGCCCTGAATAGCAAGCTCCGCCGGCGGAACAGCCATGGCGCTCCGTTCAGCACCGCAAACACCCCAATCGCTGCAGCCCCCAAAGTCGGACCGCAAAGAACGACGAAAAATGCCCAAAAACTCAAACTGCTTCCCGATCCGGTGACTGAGGCCGAGGAGGAGCTTGGTGGAGATGACTTTCCGTCCGATGTCTATTCGCAGATTGCCCGGATCAAAGAACCCACGGCGAGGAGTCATGCTGCAAAGTTAGGAAAGGCCGACAGAGAGCGTCTGCCGCGAGTGACTGCCTATTGCACAGCCAATTCTTATCGACTGGAGGGGATAATTAAGTTTCTCAAGTCTCGTTCTAAAACCCGCGGGGCCAACCCGAAGCTCTACGACGAATGTGTCTACTCTCCATATGACTACGGCTATGAGGAAAAGCAGAATGGCACATGGGGTCTTTCGAATAATGGAATTGGCATGGCGGATAGTCACCCTGGTCAACGGCCGTCCAATGAGCGCCGCTACTCGGACAGTGTGGTTGAGGTTCAGGATAACACCAATGCTCGACGGGAAGACCTCATAGATCTACGGGACTCTCAATCCCACTCCACCGAGATAGATCACGCTTCGAGTACTGCTGTGTCAGAAAACCAAGGAGATGTACATCCCGACTTCGACACGACGATCCATACCCCTGAAGTGTTTCTCTTTGATTACGGCACAGTCGTCATATGGGGCATGTCACCTGCACACGAGTCACGATTCTTATCCGATGTTTCCAAATTTGCCGCTTCCATCCTCAGCCCCGAAGATACCCAGGTTGAGAACTTCAATTTCTACTATGCTCGCGAATACCAAGCCCGGATATACAACGACTTTATCTCTCTGCGCGACCCGCGTAACCACATGATCAAACTAGCCATCTCCCACGCATTGGCTCAGTCCGTCAAGACCTCCCTATTCGAAGACCTCGTATCCGAGACCATCTCCAACACCGCACCCCTACCCGCCCAGATCGCCCAGACAGGAAGTGTCAACCTCACCCGCCGCCAGATCAACATGCAAATCGGCGAATTGTTCATCCTCCGGATCAACATTCACCTGCAAGGCTCGGTTCTAGACTCTCCAGAACTTATGTGGGCCGAGCCCCAACTAGAACCGGTTTACCAGGCCGTCCGCAGTTACCTTGAAATGGACCAGCGCGTAAGCCTGCTCACCGAACGACTGGACGTAATAGCGGATCTTCTCGCCGTCCTCAAAGATCAATTAACTCACCGCCACGGTGAGTATCTTGAATGGATCGGTAAGCCCCTCCCCCGGCGTCCCCTGCATTAACCCGTTCTAATCGACTAACACACATGACAGTAATTGTTCTTATTGCGGCAGAAATTCTGGTCGCAGCTATCAACATCGTAGTTGACTTGTACGCTGGCGTGGAGTGAACACTACCTACCCTTCCTACTAACTATTACTCCTACTACTATTGCCTTGTTTCTATTCACCCGACAACAACCTTTGCTACACATCTACATCCCCATCACCACGACACCACACCATACTACACTGAGTGTTCTCTTTCAGTATTTGTTCACTTCAGCGGAGTTAAGGGGTTAGGCATACATCTATCAAAGTGGGGGATAGGAGTGAAAGTGGGAATTAAAGCAAACCCTCCTTGCATCGCTACGGACAATGCATATCTATCTATATTTAGTATCTAGTATCCAGTTCCCTCGACATAGCACACGATAGCTTATCTTAGGCTGTATATTACACCCATAATTTGCTCCAAAAAAAAAAAAAAAAGAAAAGAAAAAGAAACATAGTCTAAATCTACCGGGAAGTCATCTAAGCTGAAAATCATATTAGGAGTTCTAAGGGAATGAAATATGTAGGATTTTACCAGTTGGTAGGTATCTGGTTGTGAAAGAAGAGCTTGGACGGGACTCCTCCATAGATGAATCAATGATTTAGTAATTCATCTGCCTGTCATTTCATTACCACGATGATTAGTATATGGTCTTGTATCATGCCATGCCATGCCATGCTATTGACAGGTTGAGTATCCATGACAAGACATAATCGATGCACATATAATATCTACTGGTTACACAGAGCAAAGGATGACTATTCTATAAGTAGGCAGATATACCTCCTACTCCCTCTCTTACACATACACACAAGAAGAGAGTACCGCTTTTGCCCATCGTATACTATAGAACAGAAAGGAAGAATGAATAAAGAGAAAAAGAGGGGCCAGAAACAACAACAGAGGCCCTCACCCCCAAGACAGAAAAATAATAACCCAGAGATCAATAACACCCATTACCACGATAACACAAGAATATAGAGCACCACGGAACGGAAACATTCCATATAATAGTAGGAATAAGAAAAGAGAAAAAAAACGAAAAGTCTAGGGTATGGTTATGGTATAGTTAATCACCCCTCCCTCTCCTCCTTAAGTTCCTCCTTCGCATCCATATCCATCGGCGTCGTCTCATCCTCCGCACCATCACCCCTCTGCTCCGCAGACTCGGGGTTATGGCTCCCGCGATCACTAGCACCCTCCTTATCATTCGAGGACCCGTTACTACCCGGTTGAATGCGGAAAGAAGAGGTCATTTCGTCCTGCGACGGGGCGGGGGCTAGTCGCGGCAACGAAGAGGACGAATCTCCATTACCATTATCACCATCAGCTGCGGCGCCAGATTCCGTCGCGTCCTTATCCTTGGCGTCTTTCTCCTTCTCCTTCTCTTTGCTGTTGCTGTCATTGTTGGTATCATTGTTGGCCGCCTCATCCTCCAAATTAGCGTCATTGGGCAAGTTGGATTTCCTGGATCGCTTCACGCGCAGAGGCCTTTCCTGGGGCTGTACATAATCATCACCATTACCATTAGCGAAAACCTTCAACCCTAAATATATATACCAGGAAGGTAGATAAAAAGACAAGAACTTACAGTAGGCGGCTGCTCATCCGAACTCCCCTCCGTCTCATCCTCCAGAGACTGTGGCACACCAGCAGCACCGTTCTTCCCCGCCTCTCCGCCCGTCACCGCCGCAACATTCGTCATCATCGCTGATGCTCGAGCGCGCAGTTCCGGGTTCACGCCTGCCTGCGCCTCCTCCGTCATGCCGGTGACTTTGGCCAACCGTTCCAGGAGAATGCATGACTCGAGGCGCATTTTCTGGATGTATTGCCAGCCGCGACGGTTGCGGAGACGCATCATTTCATTTTCTTCTTCGATTTCGTTGAGGCGCTTCTTTAGGGCCAGGCATTTGCGTTTGTAGGCGTTTTCGACGCTGGGGGGGTTGGAGGTCGTGGAGGGTTGGCGGCTTTCTTCCATTGTGGTGGATTGGTGTGGTGAGTGAGAGGTAGATGATGGTAGCTTTGAGTGGTGCAATTGATGAGTGTTGTTGTGGTGTTGGTTGATGGTCAAGGGATGTCGGAGGAGCGAACAGGTTGGGGATGATTTTAGGGTGTTCGGAGATGCGCGATTAGGGGTGTTTTTATAGTGCGGGGGCGCGAGTGACTCCGAAAAGGTTTATAAAATATCCAGGGTAATTGATGAGTGAAGAGGGAATCCCCGAGGTGAATTGGATGGCAGCGAGGCGGATCTGAGAGGAATGGATAGGACGAGATTCAAGAGCTGAAGCCGAAGCAGAAGCAGAGCCAGTCACGTTCTGCCGGTCGGGGTGTCGGGCGGTCAGCGGAGTCTGGGGTATATATGAACACTACACTACTGGTATTTACTGAACAAAACACTGAAAGCTTCGTTATCGTCATTACATTGCACTAACTCCTATGATATAGACCATGAGAAAAAGATGGATCTATCTGTTTAAAGAAAGGAAACATAACGCTAATGGCCACCAGTAGTGGGCAATCCCAGGAACACCTTGAACGAGTCGTAACTATATATCTGCGTCAGCATCCAGCCCTCAGCCTTATCACAACATCATCATTATCACTTACATCAACCATTGGAACCCAGTCAATGTACCCAGCATGACAATTCGCACGGGCAATCCATTCCACAAGCCCGAGAACCCAATGTTGCTATAGATCCGCGACACAGCAGTCATAGCTCCCTCGCCAGCTAACACACCATCAGCCATCAACCCCAAACCAGTATACAACAATAAAGAGGATGACTCACCTTTCCGATCCGCATTCAACTTACTCACCATAACATCCGCAGGATGACTAACAATAGCACAGAAGATGCCCGCAATATAACCTCCCAAAAAGCTCACCCCAGTCTGCTGCAACCCATTATACTGCTCCTTGGGCTTGCCCAACGTCTTATAGATAAACTTAACCGTCTCCTCAAACGTCGCAAACTTGGTCATCGTATAGGGGATCTGTCTCGCCCACAGCGGATACAAGCCCTTGTACAATCCGGACATGCCCTCTTGCGCCACGATTTTGCTCCATCCCTCGCGCAATGTATGCGCAAACGGCGGCAGCGTTGTCTGCATGCGCACCTTGATAGCCTCCATTGGACAGAGGGCCATATCAGCGAAGAATTCAGCCGAGGCACTGGCGCCCAGGAAGACGACGGTGCGGTTCGCATTGGGGAATAGGTGGTCCCCGTAGAGGTATTTGAAGTACTCGTAGAAGCCGTATTTGCCGGCGCCTTGGAGGGAGTAGCCAACAAAGGTGGGGGTCCAGCCGAAGAAGATGCCGCGGAGGCCTTCTTTAGATATGATGGAGCGCCAGGCTGAGAGGTTGGAGGTGTAAATTTTGGGATCGACTTGGCGGCGACATTTTACTAGATCAAGGGGGGTGACGGCTGTGTGGGTTGGGCCTGTGGTAGGGATTAGAATTAGGATCGGGGATGTGGTGGTGGACGTGGTTGGAGATAGTATGATTATACGTACCACAGGCTGTTCGAGGAGGTCAGTCTTGGGATACTGGAAGCTATGTAAATAGGGCTAGCAGGTAGACTACTCACCAATAATTCCTCCAAGGGTGCAACTAGCAAAATACTTGGCCGAGTTGGGCTCAATCTTGCCCAAAGGGTACTTGGGCTTCTGTGTCGCCATTTTGGGGGGTTTATCTAGTCAGGGAAGTAGAGGAGGGGAGCAAATCAATTGAAGCTTATCGGAATGAAGAAGAGGAGAGGGGAGAGGAGGGGAGATAGGACAAAATCTCCACGAGAAAGTACGGAATGAGAGATCAACAGGCTACGGAGAAATCCATTGAATGGAAAGTGTACTATCCGCACTACTTATATTTACTTTGTACCCCGTCAGCCCGCAGGCCATGTCGTCAGAGTCTCCAGCTGGGAAGGGAGAAACAAGTCGGTCCAGATCATCCAGTCCAACGGCTAATCGGCACCCGCGCAATGAACTTTCACTGCGCCGGATACGTTCCGATTTGCCATTTCTGGACTTGGGCGTTCTTTGTGTGTGAAACTGAAATCTACAAAAGCCGTGATTTATTCACTTTGTTGTGTTCCATCCATTTATAAGTACTGTATGTTGTGTGTGTGTGTGTGTGCCTGCGATGTCTTGAGGATGTGCAGATCAATGACGTCAGTGCATCCGGGGTGGCCGGAAGGAGTTCATTGAATAGATAGGGAGAGCTATAGCTATACCCAATGTATCACGATTTGATCGAATAAGTCAATGTAGAAAAAGAAAGCCTCGAATTAACAGCTCTGCACTATCAGATGTTGGGTGTTTTGAGCCCGTGGTTCACTGGAAGGATTAGCAACACTAGTATTGGGCTGAGAAGACGCTTTTCCAGCGCCTTAAACAATCTGGGGCCCATGGTTTCATCCCTCTTCTCTGGTCCACACATATGTCCCCATGATGCCTTGACCGTCTGGGAATGAGCAATTCTGATTGTTTCGGGACTGTTGAGAAAGGGGTGTTGCCTGTACTGCTTAACGCAGAATGAAACGCACTCATGTAAATCATTTCAAATTTAGGACTAAGGCACGTAAAAGCAAGGCCCCAATCTAAGGTAAACCATAAGGTCAGTACAAGTACTTGAGTAATTGAGTAGTAGTGGATATATACATTAATCGTAGTAATATACAAGGCATAGTATTTCCAGTCAAGCCCAGGAATACGTCTTTGGAGTAAATCTATGGGCTCTGCCTGCCCTACTCACATGACAGACACCTCCCTCACTGAACGTTCCAGAGAGTACAACTGGGGCATATTCGCCATAGCATCCTCGCCATCGTAACTCGCCAACATAGTAGCCAGCTTGATGCCAGCTTCCGAGCCCGTCCGGGCCATCACGCCTCGGATCATCTGGGTCTGTTCGGGCGTAGCCAGCCCACATGACAGAATATACCACAGGGGCCACAGCATACTGTAGAGGTAGAAAGCTCGAACCCGCGACATTCCCTGCTCGGACGGAGGCATCGGGTTTCCAAACATATCTATTTCCCCAAAGCAGAATGGCACACTCCGACAGGAATCGGAGATCATATCGAGGCTTAGCTGCAAGCCATCTGCCTCATGCTGAGACGCTTCTTGCTGAATCCCGGGAGAATTAACCATGGAGACCAGTGCCCGGAAAAGATCTGCCATGGCACCATGGATAAAGATCCGAAGGACGCGGTAGTGGGCCCAAATAACCGCAGTAATCATCTCTCGGTACGTGAGCACATCCTCGCCCGTGTATGATCGGGTTTCGAGGGGTAGCCAGAATTCCGGCAAGGTTTGGGTCCATTGGACCAGTTCTAAATCCAAGCGTCTACAGGAGTCGATCCATGACGCTAGCTTCGTGATTCCAGCAGATTGCAAGGGATCCGAAGCAGATGAGGGCTCTGAAATCAGCTGCCTGACCTTGGACGCAAGTATCATAAGCAATTGTAGCGGATCCGCACTGTCGAGACGCTCAACCAGACGGTCTGAGTCCAGACTGGGTTTCCCCTTCAGCAGAAGGAACTCGATTTGCTGGATTATCGGTCAGCAATCACACGCCTCTTATCAAAACAAGGTGTCCGAATTGACTCACCATACGAACATACGCATACTTGAACATATCCAGTCCCGCTGCATGTCCAAGCTGACTCTCTCCCCTCAGCCTCGTAAGCGCCTCAAAGCCCACCGTATGCGCACTAGTAAGCCCATGCCGATCCCCCGAGATATCCTCAAATAGAGATAAAATAACCAACGTCGCAAACGTCTCATCTTTCGCCGCCTCAAGCGGCAGATCCAGCGCCTCCTGCAGACGTCGCAGCGCCAACCCGAAGCGATATCTCGCCTGAGTCACAACACCCGGCACATTAACCCTGTTACTCAGGGCCATTAGGGCCGTCGCATCGACAGCTAACCGTAAAGACATTGATGCGGGGTTACCCACATTCTGATCTCGACAATCGGCATACAAAGACGGAAGGAACCCCAGATGACCCATGCCGCCGAATGCATTACATTCGACAATGGTAAACTGATCGAAGAAATAGCAAATGGCTCTTTCTTCCCACGTGGCATCGCTGATCTGATAAGCGGACAATGTCGTCTTTTGGAGATCCTTGCCGCCGCCTGATACATCATGGCTGCTGGGCTGCGTTTGCGTTCTACTTGATGAGGAAGAGCAGGCTTTGGCCTTGTCATTCATCAGTTGTTGCACTTTGTGCGTCTCATTTCTGAAGATCCCATCCGATCGATAGCCCGGACATGGCTTGCCGTATATGCCGCAGTTCCGGCATCCCGGACGGCCTTCATCGCACTGGGAGGGCGATTAGCGTGGGGTCCCACAAATAAATAGCATACTCATTGGGGTGAAATGGTATGCAAGGGACATGATCTGCTATGACATGTCAAGGCTGCAGATCTGTCCTACCTTGATTTTCCGTTTGCGACACAAATGGCACCCCGTACTTGGCTTCCCGCCGTACACCATCTTCGTCTACTTGCTAGGGGCCCAGCTGTGGGATAGATCATGCAGTGGAAAAGACATAGATGAGGACAAATTTTGAGTGCTTCACGAAGCGAATAAACTAAATGCTTGATGGCGTCGTCGCAGCTGGTGCCTTGAAGGATTGACATAAGGAACCGTTGAATACGGGGTCTTGCCATTTTGAGGGGCCAGTCAGGTGATTTCCATTATCAACGAGAAACAACAACTACTGCAATCCCACAACACAGCAGTACGACCGATGATCAACACCGTTCGTTTGACTGAGACATACGTAGTGATCTATTCTGGTCTCTATTCCTCTCTTCTCGGAGCCCTTTCGGGATACTTCTAACAACTGACTATCTGAACACAAAGAGAAAAAGACCCACCAAGGGAGACAAGGCACGCCGGGATGTCGCGGGTGAAAGGTAAGCTCAATGTCTTCGCTTTGTAGGACCAACAGTAGAAACACCAAATCTTCTGTAAATGGTAAATACATCATCTCCCGAGGCGGGTATCATCTAACCCTCGAAAAGAAGTAGAGGTAAACATATCATGAGCCAATCATGGTTCCCCAGATACTCCTGCAGGTACAACGTATCGGTAGCCCACCCTTTGCCATTTTGTAACTCCACTCCACGTTTCCCATAAAATAATTCGAGAACAAGACTGAATATTGAAAGAAAAAAAAAAGAAAAAAAGATCCGTTTAGACCAAACACCCAGAATGCGAATGCTGATGTTCGATGACCTGGCAACGCTGACCGCGCCTCGTTTGCCTAGCGACACTCAGGTTGGACCAGCCGGGTCGTTGAAATCAGGCGCTAAAACAAGAGGTATATAGACGGCAACGCTTGGATTCATAAAGCAGGAAAGAAGGACGTGCTAGTCATTGCAAAGGTCGAACCCCCCATATTAGGAGGCAGGGGCATCCACCATGGTTTGGTCATCGTCACTATTGAGCGGCACACTAGGCGGGGGGTCCGAATAGCGCTCCCTATGTCGGCTGTCGTTGTTCGTGGGGTGCAGACCCGGTGTGCTGGAAGCACTCTCCACTATCACCGCATCGTCGCCATCGTCTTCGGGTGGTGGCGAGAAAGTCCAAACCTAGAAGGCATTCATCACCGTCAGTCTGTGAGGAAACGAAAGAAACAAGGGAGAGTCGGGAGGGTATGTTCCTTACCTCCATCACTGTGCGGCCTGCTCTACTTGCCATGATCACAGCTTTCTCTTCCTCAAAGGCCACCCTCCATACAGCTTCTGCCGGTGTCGACAGCTCTCTGAGTAATTGGCCGGTCTGTAGACTCCACACCTTGACACGACCGTCACTACCACCGCTAACAATTCTCGAACTGTCGAACTGCAAGCTGGTAACGCTGTTATCATGAGCCGCAAGCCGGTGAATGGGAGCCATCTTGGTCAATGACCAAACTCGAACAGACCCGTCAGAGCCACCAGTGACCAGGGTATCTCCCCGCATTTGCAGCTGTCCTACTAGGGAGGTATGGCCCTGAAGGATAGCATGGCACTGACCCGAGTGCGGATCCCAGATTCGCACGCTGGTATCTAGACTGCCGGTGGCGATGCGTCTGCCATCAAACGCGATAGCATAGATTTGGCTGAAATGACCAGAGAGCGTCCGCAAGCACCGCCCCTCAGAAATGCTCCAGATGCGTGCCGTGGTATCATAGCTTCCCGAAACAACCAGATCGCCATGGATGGCCAAGCAGCGGACACTAGCTTGATGCCCAACCAGAACGTTCTTGCAGGTACCCGAGGCCAGGTCCCATATCCGCAGCGTTGTATCGCGTGACCCCGAGATAGCCGTGTTCTTGTCGGACATTTTGAGGCAACGCACGGTTGACGTATGGCCACGTAAGAGGTAGAGACAGGCACTGTAATTTGATTTGCTCGTCAGTAGCGATCCCCGACTGCAAGTCGTCATGATTTGCTTACCCGGTCGCCATGTTCCAGACCCTCACTTCTCGATCGCACCCACCACTCACAAGGATGTCATCCCAAGGAACCATCGCCCATACGCCCATCACATGGCCTTGGAGGGTTCTCTGGTTATCCCCGTTGGTGTCGTATACATGAATCTTGGCATTGTCCAGTGCGACCACGATATACTTGGGGGTTAAATGAAGACTTGTAACCACTCCCTGGTCGGGAGTGATGTGTCGCTGCGTACAGCGCCCACCCTTGTTCCAGGCAGATTCCACCATGTACTTTTGCTTGAAATGCGATCTGTAGGACAGAGGTCGGACCCGTCTTTTGCGTGACGGGTACCCCGACAGGGAGAGCCAGTCTCCCGACAAAGAGCGCGACGACACGTTGGGCAGACCGTCTCGAGGCTGGAGGGTAGACACATGGGGTCTCCTTTGCAACCCGCTCAAGGACTGAGTACTGGACACAGCATGCAACGGCTGACCATGGAAAGGGTCGACGAAGTCCCGGTCATCCTCCGACAGCCTCCGAGATGCATACGAGTGCTTTTCGCACAAGTTCTTCCACGTAATATCATCATTCAGCAGTTCCCGCCAGCGTTTCGATACCTGGGATGATCTTGCCAATGTCTTCGGGTCATCGATGAATGATAGGACCTAGTGAAACCGAGCGAGACAGCTGTCAGCCTTGTTCGAGCGGTGAGACCGTCCGCACCGGAAGAGGTAGTCAACTCACCCTCAAACATAATTCATTGGGGAACACCTGAAACGGATCCTTCCTTAATCGGGGGCTAACATAGCTAGACACAAAGCTGAGATGCTGGCTATCACATAGCCCCAGTATGCCTTCCAAGAACTTCTGCTTCCGCGCGTTGGAGAGAGAGGAGAAGTGTATCCGAGCGTTCAGCAAAAAGGCATCGTCTTCCTCGTCGGGTGTCTGCCAGGTGGGAGGTCTTTGATGAGGGGTCGGACTGGGAGCAGGCGTGGGAGGCGACGCAGGCGCCGAGGGCAGTAAGTTGGGGGGAATAGGAGTACCGGTCTTGGTGGATGAAGAGATCGATCTAGAATGGGCACTGGAAAGTGACGCAACCGAGTCTCTGACTGCAGATGACTTTGACGGCGCAGTCGCCAGCTGCTCAGGTACACTGCGCGGACTCATCCCGGTGTCTACTGGATGGGGGGGTGCTTGTGAACTGCCGCGGTGAGGAGCGGTTGTGTCATCCAGGGGATTGCGTATTCCACCCGACTAGCCTTTCACACGGTGAACGAGATATCCCTACGCAAACCCCTTGAGACCCTGTCTCGTTCATAAACGAAGAAGACGTAACACACAAAACGAGAGAATGGGGCAGCTTTAATCCAAAAGCCAAAACGAAGGCGGAGGGGAAGAGCGAGAGATAAGACGGATGTGGACGATCTCCGCCGGGGCAGGGAAGACGAAAGGTTGGCGGTAGACAAGGGAATAGGGGGGTGGGAGAAGAAGGGAAGAATGAGAGTGGGAGTGTGGATGGGTCGGGCCAGAAGATTTATAGATACCAAAAATGGCTGGAGAAGGAAAAGAGGGAAGACGAAACGACAAATAAAAAGTTAGAAAGTAAGTTGGAGGTGAAGGTCACTGGATGGGGGGGTGGTTTTGGAAGGAGACCGATGGGGGGGAAGAAAGATGAGAGAGACGACGGATTGGTAGTCTACTACTTAGTGGTACTAGTAGACTACTATGGTACTTCGGTACAGCGGACGGAGGAGGGCGGTAAGATACAACTAATCAGGACTGAGTGCGGCCTTCCCGACGCCATCCAGAAGCAGGCGGAGAAGAAGCGACGAAGGAAAGACAAAGTCTGGATCATGCGATGTCGTGACGGGTCAGGTGCAGCCTTCCTCTTCTTCTCCCCCGGAAACCCTCCAAACCAGCCCCGATTACCCGCCAAGCAAAGCCGATGGCGCTTCTTCCTCTCCCCTGATTCGTGCAGCGGCATCACTGGAGTTCCACTAAAGAGTCTCCGTTGGTACTAGTCTAAATTAGTCAGCTTCCAGATTAAAGTACCTTACTAAGTGAAGTTACGATGAACTAGTCCGTAATAGTAGTGCTACTGTCCCGGTCCTGCTCGTGGTCGGTACCGACTATCCTGATGGCGGCAATAGTATGGAGGTTTTGGATACTACGAGCACCAACTGTTGGTCATGTAGATAATAGGTGGTTATATAATTACCTCTGCTTTGTCCCCAGTGGAGAAAGGGCGTCACGGCGCAAAGTCCGTCTGTCTCCAACGGCCGAGTGTTGCCCATTCCGAACTCTCGAGCCGCTCTGGTCCTGTTTACGTCTGTCTACCGTAGTAGCTCTTACGCCCCTCCCACGCCATGCCTCCCTTTAGATTGGGTAGATGGACGATGGTCCCGTCAAAGAGACCGTCGAGCTCAGCTGAGCAGCCAGCAAATAGGACCAAAGTGTCTATTCCGTACTATACTCCCTCTAATACCTACAAGGATCAACCCCACTGTCGTCACAAACCGCTAACTAAACGACGTGAAGTTGACGTCGAGACTCACCCATCTCAAGGCCAAGAAGGAAAAAAAATAGTACGTACTCTACCACAGAGAGAACCGTTTCAAAAAGCAAGGCACCTGCCCGAATCGAGTATGATGTCTCTGGTGCTTCGGTCTAACTTTTCGGTTCCACTGCAAGTCGCAGAAGATATGGTGGTCTGAAGGCGGGAGTGGTAAGAACGGCATGCGTCGTACAACCATGGATCCGTGCAGGTGCCTCCAGGGAACTGATAATGATTCAGTCTTGCCGAATCTTTTCATCACTCTTTCAATGGAGGGCAGATATGATTCTCCGAGAGTTTATACCTTCCACGTCTGAGCCAATCTACGCAAACGTGATCGTGGGGGGAGGAAGGAACGAAACAAATCAAAAAGTAAAGGACACATGCAATTATGATCAAAGTAAAGGATTCAACCGCACCGTGCAAATGCTTCAAAATCGTGGCCATGACGTGTGGCGGCGCTGACTCAATGACAATACAACAAGAAAGGCATAACCCCACAGGGAATATAACACAAATCGCCGCAGTTCCCCAAGCTTGGGAATCCGTCCAGTAACAACTGTCAAAATCTATTACACAAGACAACCTCACGGTGTCTACAGACAGAAACCGTCCGTTTTTGAACCGGTATGTAGCTCGTTGGCCGAGGAGAGCTAGAGGTAGAAGGAAGAGAAGAGACATGGTGTAAATCCAGAAATGGATGTCGAGAGAATTTAGTGGGCATGGCCGATCTGTAGGAACAGTGGAAGAACCATGCCAACAACAGAAGCGATCAGGTCCCTCATAGACTTGTCCGATGCTGATGGTGCTTCTCTATGATCGCCGTATCCGTTGACCTGAGACTCACGTGAAGATGAGTTCGGGCTGTTTTCCTGCATCGTGTGCATGGCAACGTATCTAAAGACATCAGTATCACCCTGTACCGTATAATTGAGCCAAGGAAGAACTTACAGGAATGTGCCAGCAGAGAACAAGAGGAGTACACCGGTTCGCCAGCGGTTCCCGACGTCATCACCTCCTGACCCCGAGCCCATGATTTGCACAAACAAGAATGTCACGAGAGCACCCACAGGAGCAGCCAGACTGAAAATCAATAGATGCGCTCTAGCGGTACGACTAGAAAGGCCCTGCTTCAGTAGCACCGAGGTGAGGCCAAATGATGCTGGGGCCTTGTGAACCATGATGGCCAGGAAGATGATGAAGCTCAGCCCAGTGTCGGAGCTAGATGCACCCAATGCAATTCCATCGGCGGCAGCATGAATGACAAGTCCAGTTGTCGTTGCAAAGCTGTGGCTTCTCCTGGGAATATTACCGGCATCAAGCAAGCCCCCCTCGCGTGACGGCGACGAATTGCGCCGCAGACCAGAGCCCAAGTTATCTAGCGATATGTGATAGGGAATTCGCTCCTGTTTGGAGGATGATGCGAAAACGGGCAATTTATCGATCAGGTACATTAGGATAAAGCCACTGATGAGTGCAATACCTATCCAAGCATGGGGCGAGTTATCTTCATCGTGATCATCGTCTGCGTGATCGTCCGATGTATCGTCCTTGCGTCCCAGTAGTCCGAGCTTTTCATCTTGTGTAGAATGGATTGTAGGTACCGTGACAGGTGCGGATGGCAGATCGGATAGCACCGATCGAGGCGTGAGCTGGACGCCCGAGGAGTCTGGTTCTTCCAATGCCCTTGGGAAAGTGGTCACCGGCACAGCCTGGTGTTGCCAATTGACGGCTGTCGTCGATCGGCTGCTAAGTTCTTTCCGGTTGCTAAGCGAGTTTGCGCTGTATAGAGTTTCGACTCCCTCCGGAATTATAACGATCAAAGATGTCCCAACCAAAACTCCCATACCAAGGGAGGATATTAATCTCAGCTGAGAAGGGGAAAGTGTGAAAGCGAGCGGTAGTGATCCCACGACAAATGATCTATGTGACGTAGCGGGGAAAAGCAAATTAGCATTGGCCATTCGCACCAAGCAGGCGACAAGTTCCAAAGGGCAGTCGACTCACGTAATGGCCATCACAATGCTCAATGCGAGCAAAGTGAAGAGTCCCTCCATGGTCGGCCTCTTGTTCCAGAGCTTTGTCCGTGCTCTAGAGGGTTTCAATCATGTTGCCAATTCCAAGACCAAGTTGCTCGATATGCCCCTAAACCCGCTGCAGCGGTGATGGCGTCTATGTAAAAGGGCGGACAAGTAAGCTGGAAGATGAAGATAGGCCCGGAGACGCAGGTGAGACAGGGGAGACGATGAAGAGCGGGCGGAAAGCAGGTGTTCCAAGGCGGTAGGAGGCAGAAGAACTGAAAACGTGGCGGAGGTGGACGGCCCTGATTATGGATTGATTGCGATTTGCCGCAGTGGGAAAGGCACGCCCCAGTCCGAAGCACGGGAGACCCACTGCCGCCCCAGGGATGGTTTATTATTATCTTTTCGGCTTCAATGTTCTGCTACTTTCATAAACATAATGTGAGACTACTCATTTCACGAATGATTACATGTTGTGGACTCCCAAGAATCAGTGAAACATCGCTTTGGTCAACAACCCGGGCTTTAAAGGCCGCCATCAACCAAGCTCCCGCGGGCATCAGTTTCCAGGAGTTATCATCATGCCTGTTCCCCTCATAATTATGGTCCATCGCGGCTGTAATCCTTCGTCTGGATCCCTATGATATCCTTCAACCGTGCCTCCTTTATCTGGATTTGCTCCGCAGACAGTGTTCCATAGGCTTCGTTCACTTGCGCAACGACCTTTTCCTTCCACTCCGTTCTTTCGTCGCCCTCCACGTTTACTCTCCCCTGCCCATCCCAGACGGTTTGCATGGTGCCACCAAGCTTATCCAGGAAGGAGCCTATTCCACCTTCTCCACCACCATGCTGGTAGCTCTCAAACACACCATTCCCAGCCCATCTGGGTCCCAGACTAGCCATCAATATCGTGTCCAGGTCCTTTGCGTTTACCACGTCTTCTTGAACCAGATAGCAAGCTTCCCGTAGTAGCGCGAACGCCAACCGATTGCCCACAAATCCTGGAATCTCTTTTTGGATGACCACGGGCCTATGCCTTGACCCAGGTAGAGAGAAGTATTCACGAGCAAACTCCACCCGTTCCGCAGAGGTTCCTGGAGCCGGCACAATCTCCAGAAGAGGCATGATATTCGGTGGGTTGAATGGATGCACAACAAGCAGACGAGTCTTGTCCTGCGTCTTAGCTTGCTGAATGGAAGCGGCAATTCCAGATGTGCTTGTCCAGAGATGGGCAGAAGGCGGGGCTACTGCTTCAATCCGGGCCCAGGCAGACTGCTTCCAGTCGACGTTCTCTGGTCCCTGCTCCTGGACAATGGTGGCCGACGCGCATGCGCTTTCTAGAGTCGAGTGAATCCGTAGACGGCCGGAAGAGATAAGGGACGCTACCAATGACATTGTTGGTGGTTGAGGATCAGGACTTAATTTAGAGTCAGTAGTCGTTGATGGAAGCTCGCTCATGTAGATTGGCAGTGTCTTGTGGATATAGTCTTCGAAATCCGGTCGGGTGTCGAATACATCAACCACGTTGCTCTCACGAGAGAGATGAAGCGCTGCCATGGATATGCCGATGGTTCCCAAACCGATCAAGGCTATTCGCTGTGAACTGTTGACTGACATGTTGATGGTACTACCAAGGACTTGTACGACTTGTTGAAGCTGTGAGCTTGTCCTTGAAAGATTGCATATAGTACCAACTGCATGAACTGTGCAAGTTTTACGACAGTCTGGGGTATATGTTGATCGAAGTAGCAGTGACCCTCAATTGCGGGGTGCCAGAACTACTACTAATTGATGAGTCCGTTAGTTCGGGCTCGATAACCTAAAGCCGAGGCAACCAGCTTGAATTTCAAACCGTGATGTTCTACATCCTAGAGCGCAAAGGCTCGACCTTCTCGAATGAAACCGCTCCCTAAGAGTTAACGATTAATGTATGTGTGGATAGTAGGTTAGTTAGTTCCTACATCGACGTCATACTATGAGGTTGCCAGTCTGAAGCTAGTCTGTCGCAGCCATTCACAGAAGACCGGCACAACTACGTGAAAAGCATGCCAATGACAGAGCAAGAGGCTATCTACATAATTTTCTGATTTGATATTGAGAAGACAAATTTACATTCACAGCTTTCTTAATAGTGTTTCCTCCCAGCTAACTACTCTATTTCTTGACGGTGACAACTGCGGAGGACTCCTACCGGCACTAAACCGGAAACGGTTATAGCTAGCTAGCTCCGCGCAACGCGAGATTCGAAAGAGCAACACGCGCCATCTTCCAGGCAATCAATTAAAGGTCTTGCGCTCTCTCACTCAGCCATCCCTAACCCACGTCTCCGCTCTAGTAGCTGGCTCATCATCCGGCAAGTGGCACAATGAATGAAGGCGACTGTAATCCACCCCCTTTCTCACTCCATTGTCCTTGTGTTCTATGTTGCGAGTCGGCTGACTGAAATGGCCTCAATTAGGGACTTGCGACGCCAACGACGCCGTCCATCTGACGATCGTTCAACCCGGCGAGACGAAAGCCAAGACGATTTCCAGCTTCCACCCTCAGTTCACATATCCCATCTTCGGCGACGAGGAGCAAATATTCGGCTATAAGGGGTTGATCATCCGCTTGCGGTTTGCAGCCCATGACCTCCGCCCGAATATCAATATCTCTTACGATGAGAAGTTCAAGCCCGTCGGCGATATTTCCGCCGTCGACCTGCTGAAAACACTGAAGCCATGGGTTCCTGAAGGTTAGCCGCTTTTATTTCCAGTTGAGAGTAATCTGGGTTCCATCATGGCTAACCCGGGCACCTAATTGCAGAGGCCTTCGGCTTACTTCCCGACTATGAAAAAGCCGTCCAGGAGGACGAAGATGCAAAGGACTTTGTACCACCTGGCAAGCTTGTTCACAGCTATGTCACTCGAGACAGAAATTACGAAATCTGGGCCGGCTCTCTTGCTGATCCTCAAGTCCGACGACTACTGGACCGCGCGCAAATTTTTGTATCGCTGTTCATCGAAGCCGGTACACCCTTGGTCACGGATGATCCTGAATGGACACTTGAGAGATGGACAGTCTACTTTGTGTATGTGATGGCCTTGTCTTATGTTTTACTCTGGCTAACGAAGTTGTAGCTATGAGAAAGTGAAACCGCCCACGCCAACGGCCTCACAATATTCCATCGTCGGGTATGCGACCACTTATCGCTGGTGGTTCTACCAGAGAGACACTACACAGAGTCGCTCCGTCGTGAACGACCCATTCCCGGCACCCGAAATTAGACCTGCTCAGCTGCCGGCTCGGCTACGAATCGCTCAATTTTTGATTCTCCCTCCTCATCAAGGCTCGGGACATGGGACTCATCTCTACACCACCATTCACGCCGCATGCTTCAAGGACCCGACAATTACCGAATTGACTGTCGAAGATCCGAATGAGGCTTTCGATGCCCTCCGCGACACAGCCGACTACCACATCTTGTTGCCGGAGTTCCTCAAACATAAGGTAGATATCAACCCCAACCCTTATGGAGAGCTCCCCAAGAAGCAGCGCCCTCGGCGTGTCCCTACGTCGGCACTGATCCCTACAAAGCTGTTGCACGACATCCGCTCGTCATTCAAGATTGCCTCCACTCAGTTCGCTCACATCATGGAGATGTATCTTCTGGGTCAAATACCTGCCAAGAATCGCCTAGCTGGTGGAACGAATATGTCCCGACTACTGATCAAGAAGCATAATGCCGAAGATCCTAACGACCGCCGATACTACTGGTGGCGTATGCTCACCAAGCAGCGTCTTTACAAGCGCCACCGGGATCTACTCATTCAACTTGACTCGAGCGAACGCATCGAGAAGCTGGAGGAGACCGTGACGAACGTCGAGGAGGGCTACGATGCTCTTCTCAAGGCCTTCAACGCCCGCGAGGCAGCGCTGAAGGCCAAGGAAGAGGAGTCCGGTGTGCTTGCAACCCCAGAATCGACCGCTGTTCTGGGTGAGGCAAGCAGCAGAGATCAGCGGGTAAAGCGGAAGCTCACAGTGGAGGACGAGGAAGATGAAGAAGAGAACGAAGAGGCAGCTAAGCGGACAAAGGTGTGAGCGACGGCGTTTTAACGTTTCTTTATGCTTGCCGTTCACCCACCATTTCATTGTAATATTAAACATTATGAAATACCAAAACCATCCTTTTGCCATGAGCCATAATCATATCCTGAACTCCCATACATACCTCCACAAATAGTATTACACTTGAAGCCATTGTCCCTCACGAATGATAGCTGGGCGGCGGCGACCCCATACTATCCAGGGTATCTATTGTCCCTGACAAGGACTTACAATCCACACTCTTCAAGCTACTCGTCTCCGTCGACAAGGTAACCGTCGCCAACCCGACCGTCGACGATGCCTCCGTATCCGATCCCTCCCCACTTCCACCCTTTACATCCACATCCACACTATAACCACCTCCTTCCTGATCCACTACCACCTTAGCCCGCGACGGGGCGCTCTCCCTCACCAACTCCCCCACATACTCCAACGCCTGCCTGAAGCCCTGAATCTCTGCATGCATAGTAGCAGAAGCAGTAGCATTCGCAATCCCACCCGATCCACCAAACACCCTCAACTCTGCACTACCCTCATCATCATCAGACAGCCTCCCCATCTCCACATCCCTCTCCCGCACACCAACAGACGCCATTACAACCGCCCCATCATCAACACCAACAACCCCCTGATCCTGACAATAGTAAGCAGAATACGAAGTCTTCCCCTCCCACCACTGCTTCCATCGGTGTCTCCTCGCAGCGGCCTTATACGCCCGCCGAGCTTTCCTCTCCTCGCGCTGAGCGGCCCGGTCTACTCGGCATCGCTGGCAGCGCATCGTGTTGCTGCCGATTCGGTATGCCAGGGCGAAGAGGCCAATAATGCAGATGAGGACGCTTAGGTTGATAAAGTAGTCGCGGAGGGTGAGGGTCGAGAGCTTTCTCAGGAGGGAAGCGAGCCACTGGAATTTGAGGAGGGAGTGGATGTGGTCATTGTTATTGGGGTTGTCGTTGTTGGTGTTCTTCATAATGTGGGCGTCTATAAGGGTCGATTAGAATGTGGAAAATGTATATAGTGAGTGGAGGACTGACTGGCTGCTGTTGCTGTTGAGATAGTAGTAGATGATGATGGTAGAGGAATGGGTGCTCCGGCTGCCAGACGGGTGAAGTTGGTGGTGGTGAGGAGACATATTAGTGTTAACTTTGCTAGCCATTGCATGGTGGTGGTTGTGTGGGAGGTACTACATGGACGTGGGTTGGAAGACATGAAATGGTGGAGGGAGTAGTATATGAGTTGGTGTAGTTGGGGGTTAGTTGTGGATAGTTAATGTAGTAATAGATTGGCAAGTAGGTACACACGGTGTTGTATTCATGAAAAAACTACTTGGGACAGAGAGTGAGAGTCATACGGGCATTAGGACAGAGTTAAAGGAATCAATCCTTGGCCCTCGGGCCTCTTCCAAGACCGGAGACAGACGGGGTTTACTAAAGTACCCTGTCTCATTAATTAGTGAGTATTATAGCTAGACTAAAACACAGTCACAACTCTAAGTAGGGCACGTTACTTTGCTCTTACTGGTGCCAATCCAGATAAGCAGCAGCGCCGGGCGGATCTCGGCTCCATGTTTATCCGGCACTCTCCGTCGTTGCGACCACCGCTGCTGGGAAGCTCGCGGGGAGCTTCTTGGATTCATATTCACTTTGACGTCGTTAAGAAGGCATTTTTCTCCCTTTGAACTATCTCATTTCGTTTGGAAGGATACGGCGACTCCAATAGAGTGCTTTTATCCTTTTCTTTCCACCTCTTACTGAGTTGATTCCATCTTGTGTTTCGATCCGCCCACCACACTGACCCATCCATATTTATCACACGATCGCAAGATGGTATTTACCTCTGAAGCCTACCATGATCCAATATATCTGCGGCATTTACTGACTCTCACATGAACAGTTACCTCTCGGTCTCCTCACGGCTGCGCAAGGCCACCCCATGCTCGTGGAACTCAAGAACGGCGAAACCCTCAACGGACACCTCGCCAATTGCGACAACTGGATGAACCTGATACTCAAGGAAGTTGTTCAGACGAGTCCCGAAGGTGACCGCTTCTTCCGGCTACCAGAGGTCTACGTCAGAGGAAACAATGTGAGTCTCTTGCCTGCGCCCACCCTGGATCCAATCTAGGGAATCTCCCCGGCCCTCCCTACTAACCGCTTATAGATCAAATACCTACGGATCCCCGAAGAAATCATAGAGATGGTCAAGGAGCAACAGGCGAACCAGTCGCAAAATCGCAACCGCGGGCCGCGTGAGGGTGGTCGGGGTGACCGAGGTCGTGGTGGAGGCCGGGGTCGTGGACGCGGCCGCGGCCGTGGTGGCAGAGATGCTTGAAGTTTTGTTGGCTTTTTTATCTACGAAAGAATGAGAGAGATTATGAGCGATACCCCGGGGGGCAAGGTTTAGTAGGGATTGAGTTCGCTAGGAAATGTCCGTTTGACGGGTTAGTCGAGCATGGCCTTGGCGTATCTGGTTGTATTTGTCAATGGGAAAACATGCCACCTAGGCTTCCTTCTTTTCTCTAATACCATTGTAGTGTACGATTTATTCGGAAAGTCAGGCTAGGGGAGGATTCGTTGAGCCTTGTCTGTGGGCTTCGTCTCTGTAACTTTGCATGCATAGCGTCACGGTCACGTGCAGATATAGAGCTTCTTTCGGAGACCGACCAAGTTGTAGAGAAACTTCCGTCACCACAAGGGCTCGAAATGCCGCGAACGACCCTGGTACTTGATGGACTGTGGTACTGTCTTTGTCCGTCGTTTAATGCTGCAACCTTCAATCGAGTCACACCTTCCTTTACAGCAGGGAGACGCATCCCTAAACATAATCGCATAACCGCTCTACGAAGCTCAATTTCGGATCCTCCGCGAAGATGCCTCACCAACCTCACCCCACGACCGACCGACGCAGCCATTGAAATTGTCGAAGATGATACCCGCAGAAATACAGATTCCGAATCAACCTCCGATCAACAACCCTTCGATCCTAGCGATGCAGGCGCGCAGGATAATGTACGTCCAGGGGACCTTTTATCGCCAATGGAGCGCTTGACCAAGCCGCCACCGGGCGTACCCAAGTATTTCAAACACTTGCCTTCGCAGCGTTTAGAAAATAGACTACAGGAGCGAGTAGCTCGATATCCGAGGGTTCTGAGCGCAACCCAAATCCTGCGCGTTCTAATCCGAGACCGCCATGTCCGCCCGGAGATGCGACATTACCGGGGGTTAATTCTCGCCAATTCGGACCCTGAACGTGGGTCGCCACAGGCTGTTCGCGCGTTGCTCAAGGAGATGGAGGAGAATGGGATTCCGGCTGATTCGGGGACACTCCATGCAGCATTACAGGTATGATCTTCGATTCTGGGAACGGGGCACTTGCTGACCCACTCGCTTCTATTCGCAGGTCCTTGCTGTTCATCCGGATTACCTCCTACGTCAGGAGATTGTGCGCACGCTTCGAGACCGATGGCTTCCGCTGAGCCCGGCCGGATGGCACTTTGTAGTCGCTGGGTTGATTCGAGAGCACCAGTTCGAGCTGGCGTTGGATCATGTCGAGCAGATGGAGAGAAAGGGCATGGTGGTCGAGAGTTGGCTGCATAGCCTACTTATATATTACCTTTCCGATTTTGGAGAGTTCGACGAGGTGGCCCGGTTGATGCGTTCACGGACAAGCCAGGGTCTGGATATGAGCTCGGAGTTGTGGTTGCACGTGCTGGAGGTGGCGAGCGCTGCTCTTCACTACGATACTACACGGTACATCTGGAGACAGATGGTGGAGCTGAGATATCTTCACCCTGGTTATCCACTGTGCAGCAATGTCCTCAGTGTGGCGGCGCGCGCTGGAGATACTGAGCTTGCGGCATCGGTGATCCGCTTCCTCGTTGAGGTCAACATGCAGCCCCAACTGGATGACTACGAGAAAATGGTGGAAGCCCATGCTGTGTCGGGGTCCTTGTATTCTGCGTTTGAGGTGCTGTGTAAGATGCATATGGCGGACATTGCGGTAGAAGACCGCTCTACGCGTGCCATTCTTACACATCTGCTGCAGAGTAGAACAACCCCACGGGGCGCATGGACAATTCTCAAACAACTGAAGGCCACCAAACTGACAGTCCCGCTTGGCTGCGCCAAAGTGGTGCTGGAGATGTGCGAGCAGGAAGCCCTCGATAACCCGTCGGTGGTGGACGAGGGAATCGCGTTCTACAAGGAGCTATATGCGCTCTGTCCAGATAAGGCTGACGTTTCTGTCTACAACATTCTCCTCGGTATGTGTCAACGGGCGCGCAATACCGAGGCGGGCATGTTCATCGCAAAAGAGATGGCATCCCTTGGCGTGATTCCAGACCAAGGGACGTTTGAACATCTCATCGTCATGTGCCTGGAAGCAGGCAATTTTGAGTCCGGGTACATGTACCTGCAAGATCTGCTGGGACGAGGGATCCGCCCCGGCGAGGAGACACGAGCCGCCATCCGTGAGCTCTGTTCTCCATCAGAAGACCCATTTGCGTCCCGCCTCAGGCATCATCCGCAGATCCAGGATGGGTCGGTCGGATGCCTGGTGGACGAGATCAGTAATACTCACGAGCCGCCCGATTCGACGGAGCAGCAGCAGCAGGAGGAGGAGGAGGAGGAGGAGGAGGAGGAGGAGGAAGACGGGAAGGGGGAGTCGTTTCATCGCTCGGGACAGACACCGACCCAGACAGAGGTGGAACGGCAGGCGTTGCACAAACTCCGACGGGCCGCGGCCAAGGAGAGACGCAAGCGAAAGCGACGATTAGCAGCCATCGCAAAGGGGCAAGAAGAGGAGGGGTGGTTGGACTACGAGCCAGGAGGGCTTATCCCTGAGGACCAGCTCAATGCGAAGAGTAACAATTGAGCTGGGGATAGGGATGGGCAGCTGGAAAGGGGGGAGAGAGAGTATCCTCGCTTCGTGTATACCATTTCTATATCTAGTGAGAATTCTTGGCCCCTATGCCAACAACCTAAGCGATGTATTTAATTTCACAGAACACACGCTGACAGGCGTCAATTGAGCTGTCAGGAGAATTACCTGTCGGTGATTACTTGCTAGACTGATGCTCGTGCCACTATGTAATTAGATCACAGCAAACGTGCACTGTCTCTGTCCGGGAAATTCGGAGAAAAAGGAACGAGGGGGGAGAAGCAGCCGAGGCCAGGAAGGATTCAGCCACAGGAACCCATCATGCAGTAGTCGGGGGATAAGAGTCAACCCGCAAACCTACTCCTGCTCTATGTATACTTCAGTTTTTTAGTCTTGCTTAGTGTGGACTAGGAAACCCCATCTGCGACACGCGGGCGCAACACAATGGAACCATGCGAGGAACCTCAAACCGCCGTTAAGAATCCATGCCCGGATTTTCAGCCCAGACCAGCGGTTTGAACTGGAGAGAAACCGGCATGGCTTTGTCCCACTCGTCGGAGACATTGAGGTTCAATTTGTTTCGTGCGGGTTATTGCCGGAGGGTTCCGGTACCTCCTGAACTAATTTGTTGCCAAAGTAGATTAAATGTTGGTTCACCTGGTGTGCGCTGTTGTGTGAGCCGGGTTTCTATTCTTATCCGGGCTGCATGAGATTGGGATCGACTTGCATGGACCCTAGGGACTAACAGCACAGTAGTTGGATGTAAGGGAATCTATGCATGAGTTGTCAAGTTGATACTATCGGAGCTGGTGTAGGATTAAGTCAGTCTTTCTGAATCGGCCAGCACAGACTGCCTCTGTTGTTACCTCGTGTAACCATGCAAATCCACGACAAACCTAGTTCTTCATAACTTTTGGCCAAGGGATGATACTATGGAGACAGAAACACACCAACACACACCGATCCTTTTTTAGTTTAAGGGATCGGCGCAGTTGGGCCAATGCTGGTTCGTTTCACCCGCAGCTCCACTTCTCTCTCACTCTCTGTTGGGGTCGAAATTAGAAGCAGTTCAGACAAGACGGTTTGGTTTGTTCAGTGGTGCTTGTTTCTTGTTCCCCTCGCCACCTGCACATCATCCCCGGCTTATAACTATTCGCCTCTGTCCTGTCTTCTTTTTTCTTACTACTATCTACTATCGATCTACTACTTTCCTCCTGTTTATACTAAAAGTATCATATACTTCCTATCACCTATTGATAATACTTAATTCGTTCCTATCTCGATATCAACTACCGTTTAACCCTCCAACGGTAGACAGACAGACAGACAGACATCCATACACATCCTCCATCCGCCACTCGGGTATACATTCAAAACCTACTACCACCACACAAACAACAGAAAACCTATACATTCAGTCAACATGCAACTCCTCAATTACCTCCCCGTCGCTCTCACCACCCTCGGCCTCACAGCCTCCGCCTCTCCTCTTCGTCGTGCCGACAGCCCAGCCCTAACCTGGCACGTCTCCAACTTCACCACCGGCTGCTCCCCGGCCGCCTGTACCTACTCTTTCAACATCTACGGCGTCGCCACCGCCAACACCCCCGGGTTTAACGCCACCTGCACTGGTAACTCCAACAACACCGCCCTGACTGCATGTGGTGGCAACCCCCAGGTCCAGTCGCGCATCCAGCCCGCTACTTACCCGGAATGGAACATTCGGGTCGAGCATGCTTGGACCCTGCCCGGCGACATGGAATTCTATGCTTATGGAGAGACCAATGTCACCTCTCCGACACCGAGGTTCACCATCCCTGTTACGGAGGAGTATGGTGTTGCTTAAATGCTCCTAGTGGGCTCGGTGGAAAAGGGGGGTAGGAAGTCAATGACTTGAGGTCATGAATGGGTACTACAGTATAGATGATGAAGGATGGAAAGAGAGAAAAATAAGTATATGCCTTTTTGTTTATGTATCATATTGATTGGATTTGATGGGCTGGCTCTTAATGGCTGTTTACAAAGTTGGTTTCATTGGGTTTATGAATAGGGTTGAGGATCTAATGTCTGGTTACAGGATGGTCTCTGGTCATGATGATTGATAGATAGATAGATTGATCTGGAAAGATATCAATTAGTATAGTTGAATATACCAATATACCAATACCAACATATGAATTATGGATTACTTCTTGTTCCCTGATAGTAACAAATTCCCCGTAGACTGGGAGATGAATTGACGGGGTTGGAATGTGTCCGGTGACATCATCCCGACCCTGCCAAACAATGATGTTCTTCCCTTTTCAATGTTTCCCCGAACAAGCTTGTCCAGCTGCACTGCCTCTCTCTCTCCCCCCTGTCAATCATTCCGTGAGGAATGACGATTATATGGAATATATAATCTTGTCTAAACCTGTCCACTCTGTCTGGACCATCCATTTTCCAAGAGAATCGCCAGGTTGACCCGTGCGTCATTCGCCTGGCCACCCTGTCCCCGCCACGATCCCCTCACGATTCAGGTCCGTCTCCTCCTCACCCCTTACATGTTCCTGAACATCCCCTTATCAGCCTAAGTATCTAGAAGATCCACGTCGCTTGACCTTATGGTAAGCACTACTATTCTACAGCCACTCTTCATCTCGATTTGCTGACCATGACGTGACTGGAGCTACGTAGGCGTCAATCCTCCGGCAGATTGTTGCCGGTCCCCGGTTACAACATCCTGAAGCTGGTCTAGACTTGTGCTATGTGACCGATAACAGTAAGCCACCCAATCCTATTATAATACGTTCCCTTCCGCAATACTCCCTCATATTAACCCATTCCCTGCTCCTGCGCACCTGCAGTTATCGCAACCTCCGGTCCCTCCTCCAACTACCCGCAACGCGCCTACAGAAACCCCCTGGACGAGCTCGTCAAATTCCTCGACTCCAAACATGATTCGGACTGGTGCATCTGGGAGTTCCGCGCCGAAGGCACCGGTTATCCCGACTCAGAGGTCTACAATCGCATTCATCACTACCCATGGCCCGATCACCATCCGCCCCCGTTTGCGCTCATCCCCGCCATGACGGGCAGTATGCGCAATTGGATTCATCGACTCGATGAGCCTGACAGCAAAGATGAGAAGGATAGGAAGAAAGATAGGGTTGCGGTCGTTCATTGCAAGGCCGGAAAAGGCCGTAGTGGCACCGTGGCCTGCAGCTACCTGATCAGCCAGGAAGGGTGGAAGGCGAACGACGCGCTGCAGCGATTCACCGAGCGGCGAATGAGAGTCGGGTTCGGTGCTGGGGTGAGCATCCCCAGTCAGCTGCGGTGGGTGGGATACGTGGATCAATGGACGAACCAGATGGGGAAGAAGTATATCGAGCGGCCGGTGGAGATCCTCGAGGTGCATGTATGGGGACTGAGAGACGGAGTCAAGGTCGCGGTGGAGGGATTCGAGGACCACGGGAAGAAAATCAAGAAGTACCATCTCTTCCACCGGAGTGAGCGTACGGTAGTCGACGATGGGAAGTCCAAGACGATGCCCCCAGATACAGTCACGAACGGCCATACAAACGATGACGACATCAAGAATCAGCCCAAATCCGCTGTTACTTTTCCACCGAGAACAGAAGACAGTCCTCACTCATCCACTGACGCTCCCGCGAGAACCGACACTCCTCCGAAACACGTCTCCGCCATAGTCTTCCGTCCCAAGTCCCCCATCACCATCCCCACGTCCGATGTAAACATCGACTTCGAACGACGCAGCAAGGCCGCTTACACAGGCTGGGCCATGGTGACTTCCATCGCGCACGTCTGGTTCAACGCCTACTTCGAAGGCGGCGACCAGCACGACTCCGGCGTCTTCGAAGCCGAATGGGACGCCCTCGACGGCATCAAAGGCACAACACGCAAGGGCGTGAAAGCCTTGGACCGTGTGAAAGTCGTCTGGCGATACGCCAACCAACCAGGCACTTCCCACCCCGACACAGGGCGACCCATTTCCGAGCCGAAGCCCGGCGAACCGATTCCAGAAACTCGGCCACCAGATTGGCACATTCATGGCACTGGCACTGGCTCCAACTCTGGTACTGATAGCCCACGAGACCAAGAAGACGAGAACACACCTCCTCTACCACCATCTAAAGAACTAGAAGCCGACAAGATTTCCGACTCTGAACCAGACAGCAGCTCAACCAAACATAAACATAAAGCCAAACATACTACTCATGACCACGAACACGATCATCCCCTCCTCTCAGACCTCAGCACCGCAGCCGCAACCGCCGTGTCTTCAATACCAGGACTAGGCAAGCAGCTCGGACTCCGCAAACAAACCGACGAAAGCAAAGACGTGAGTCTTGCGGGAAGTAGCGAGGATGAGTCGGGGAGAAGTTCTGCTGCTCCTCCGCAGGCGAAGAAAATTACGAAGAAGGAGTGGTCGTCTGTTGATGAGGGTAAATAATACAGTTGATCTTCTTTCTCGGAGGACTGTTACATACATAGCAGTGCTCTGGTCTGTCTATATTCTCATATGTATATGAAGGAATTGCCATTGGATTAAGGCTGGACAAAGGAGCTATTTGTACATAATACACGATACAGATACACGAATACGAATGTATTGACAGCGAATGACGACCTTCCGACTAATATGGTATTTTCCCAGAATGCGCGCGTGTGTCTGCGTGCTTAATCTGTATTCAGCATAACAACAGCAAGTACCTGGCAGCTACTAGTTCATCCTAGTAGTATTATGATGCTATGAAGGAATACTAACTACGGGGTAATTACGACATCCTTGTTACCAGTAATGACCTAATCTACTTGGGGTATAACGCATCTGCTTTTTCCCATACGAAGCAGTCCGAGTAAGGAAAGAAAGGTAGCATGTTGCAGGGCAGATATTACCATACGCAACAAAGTAACCATATCCTATCATACTGTGATAGTAGCATATCTAGGTAGGGTAATTTATTTACACATAACGCTTTGCTTGATTTGCTTGCTTGCTTGCTCGATAGTTTAAAAAAATGAGAAAAAAAGGAACACACCCAAACTTATTTCAACTCCAAATATCCCCTTATCACAACAAACTCCACAGAATATGCCATATGCCATATTATGTCAATCATCATCTCAGAGACCTATCATCCTACAGCGGCACGAACCCCTCCATACGCTGCCTCGCCTCCCGCTCCTCGCGCCGTAACCGATCATTCTTCTTACGCTCGTACACGGCCCGCACCACGCGCTTGACCTGGTCCTCGCCCTGGGCGAAATTCGCCTTCGCAAGACCGACCACCGAGTCAATCTGTTCCGGGGTGTAGACGAAGTTCCAAGTGGAGAGGAAGTCATCGACGTCTGGGTTGATGGAGCCTGGGTACGGGGTCAGAGGCTTAGCTGGGTCGGAGACGCGGGCTTTGGAAGTATTTTCGGATTGGCGGGCGGGAGTGCGGGATTTGGAGAGGGAAGAGCTGGTGGGGAGCTCGGGCGCGGATGGGTTGGGGAGTAAGGGGAAGTAGACGACGGCGATGCCTGCGTCTGGCCGCATGAGGTGGAAGTCGGATTCGGAGTGGTCGGTGTCTTGCGGGTGGAAGAGGCGCTTGGATGGTGGGGGTTCTTGACCAGAGACCATTTCTTGAGTGGTGCCTACCCAGATGTTGCAGTAGTCGAGGTCCGTGGAGGTGGAGGGGTGGTTTTGGTTCTTGTTCTGTGTCTGATTCTTTGTGGGTGGGATGGTGGTGGTGGTTGTGCTATCTGGGGTGGAGTTGCGGTTGGTGGTAGGGCTGTTGGGTTTGCTCTTGTCCTGGGCTTCGGCCATCTTGTTGGCTAGCTCTTGCTGGGTGATGTTCTGGGCCTGGCGGAGCGCCTCTTCGGTTTGTTTGAGTTGCTCGTCTTCTCTGGGCCAGCCGGCGCCAATTGGCCAGCCCTTGACACCTCGTTGGCGAGCATACCCGTCTACGACGGAGAGCCAGTTCTCTTGTTTGATATCGGCTGAGGCGTCGAAGGCGATGATGACGTCTACGTCTCTGCCGGGCCTGAGGAGCGGGTAGATGGGGAGGTTGTTGCTCATGCCTGCGTCCATGAGACGAAGATGACGGCTTTGGAAGATAGACTCTGGACAGGACGGTGGCAGCTGATCTTTCATGCCGAGCACGTAGTTTGGTATGGTGGCTGGGTCAATCGGGTGAACTCGGACTAGATCCTTCGTCTTGCCTTGGATGAGGGAGTCTATGCCGCTAAGGCCTGTGATGCCTTTGATGACGGGCCGTATCTCCTTGTAGTAGTGAGACAGCGTAGCACAGAAAGCACTGCCCCAGACACCCATCAAAGCGGGAACGCGCAGCTCAGGGATGGGAGAGATTTCCTCAGGTTTAACATTGACTCCACCGTGGAAGTGTCTTCCCAGCGCCCACGTCGGTATTCCCGCGCTGAGCTCCTCGCAGAAGAATTCGTAGGGAGTAAACTCGAACCATTGAAACCATGCCTCGCTCTTTGACTCTTTGATTAACTCTTCTGGCTTTTCTCGTTTCTCGGCGTTCTCTTGATTCTCAAGCACAGGAATTTCATGGCGGACGGCCGTGTAGATGGGAAGTGGATGAGCACCAGAGGCGAGATTGTACCTCTGGTTCGAGAGCTTCAGATCCTTGTCACAGACACCTAATTCTCCCTTGGGCACCAGCAGCCGTGCAGCTAAGAGCATGCCGTATATATCCACCAAGCCGAAATCGGCACCAGGGTCGCCTTTCAGCTTTTCGACCAACCCGCTGAGAAGGTACTTATTCGTGGGAGCATTAGTGAGTAACTTGAGGGCTGCTGGTGGAAATGCCAAATGAACTCCCAGTCTGTTCTTCAGATGGTCGACCATTTTGTTGAAATTACGCCCCGTGATGGACGAATGATACAGAGTCTGCAGCCAGCAACTGCCACTAACGCCAGCAGTATAGGTAACACAATCCCATAGGCCAGCTTCTTGAGTCGCTAAATACGAACCGGTGCCAGCCACAAGGGCACGCAGACCACCACCGGAGCCGCACATGGCGATGATAGGAACATCGTCCGGATGTATGTCATCTTCAGGGATGTCCAGATAAGAGGCCAGCGCCGCGGTTGCGTATTTTTGCCGCTTCTGTCTGTACGCCAATTCTTCATTGCAGAGTGTATCCCCAACACGAACCTTGGCCTTGAGCAGAATCTCGGGGTTGATGTCCGGGTCGTGAGCTTCGTGCCAGATATCGTCGGCAAGGGAGCCAGGCGCCATGGAGAGCTCACGCTGGAGCTTCTGCACTGACAGTGGAAGCAATCGGGTCCAGTCCGGGATGATGTAATTTTTGATGTTATCGAGCTCAATCCAGTCGGGAGTGCCCACAGCCTGCTTTACCCCCTCGAACTTTTGCAGTACATTCGTCCATATCGAGCCTGCATCATGGTGCGGGTCTTCCTTGGAGCCATGGCCCAACGGGCTCCAGTCTGAGCTTCCGGATGAATTATCCGACCGTTTATCAGAGCCCGGGGTTGAGCTTGTTGAGAAGAAGCCTTTTGGGCCGGTCTGCAGCAGTAATTGCTTATTTGACTGGGTTCGAGGCCCCGTGGTATAGAGGAGACCGCCGCCTAAGGCAATCAAGAGGGTGGGAGGAACAGTCCAGCGTAAACGCAGTGCCTTGGCAGCCCCCATGTTGCAATGGGTACCGCGGAGGATTGGGGGGGTGGCGGGAAGCAACATGCAAGTGATAAAGCCATGGCGGCCAGACCACGACGATCGTGGCCGGACTCCATTCTTAAAGCGAAGCTGGAGCTGGAAGACGCGCCGGGAATCTGCCGGAAACATGACGACATGTCACGTGGGGAGCATCAAGGAAATCCTCGGCGCCGCAGACGGGCCGAACTTGCTGGATGGGGATTAGCGCCCCTCTTGCGTCCGGGGGAGATTGAAGGGCCACAAGCTTGCTTCTCGAGCTCCTCTCTCTCGCCTACTAGTATGCTTGCTTCATGAGGCCAGGTGCCTCATCGGCCAGCTGTTCTTCTTGCTGTCCTCTATCTCTTCCCTTCTCCTGTCTGACCGTCCGGGTCAAAGACATGACATCATCTCCTTCCGTCGCGATTGTCTGATTCCGGTTACGCATCCCTGATTGCCTGACACACTAGTGGGACCTGCGCCGATCGAGGGTCGAATCCTCACAGCCATGGTTGCTCCCAGGAACGCCGCCTACGCGGAGGAGAGCGCAGAGGTGGAGGTGTTGTACGCCAACCTCGAGAAGCTCAAGCTCCTTACGAAGAAGATTCAAGGCTCGTTGAATCGTCTGGAAACCGGGGGCAATGTGGTGAAGCATGCGATCGGGCCCATCTACAGCAATACCCAATCGCTACAGATCACCAACAGCAACATAGATAAAGTCAATGAAGCCATTGAGCGCCTCCGCCAGCCTCTGGATGCCAAGGGCAAGGAAGAAGGAATTATACGATCAAGGTAGGCAGCATCTTCCTGGGATCGGGCTAATTTAGGGAATGTTTGGCTGACATCCGTCCAGCCCCCAGACCGTCGGTTTGTCGCAATACCTCTCTGCTGTGAAGCGCGTGGAAAAGGCCTTGGTCGACCTCAACTCAACCAATCTGCGATCGAACCAGAAAGCTATTTCCGAATTTACTTCATTGCTGGTGCTTGGAAACTCCCAGCTCCAGGACATGCTCCGCGGCACTTTGAGCGGTTACGTTAATCCGATCGAACCATTACACTACCTAACAAAAGGTTGGTGTCCACTACACAACTCTCACTCGGATATAGATACTAATGACTTGCGCCTCGCTCTAGAACTCTCATTCCCCTCGCTACCTGATGAGACCGTCGCGGAGTTGGGTCCAGTATGTTCGGCTATCGGCTCTGCAGCGAGCTATGGGCCGCAGCGGGGTGATGGCGGAAACCCCGCCCTCAAAATCTACGCCGATATTCGTGGACCATATATCACATCGAGCTTGCAGAACCTGGCCATAGCATCTCTCAATACTGTCAAACGACGGGCTGCCGACGGCCCCTACAAGCAAGGCACCAACGGTATCGGAATCTATTCCAACGCTTTAGAAAGCTTTATCTATGCAGAACATGATATCCTCGTACGCGTCTTTACCGGGGATCAACGGGGGCTGGCTCTGCAAGCAACTTGTCGCTCCGCTTTGACCGAATACGCGCAAACCTTGCGCGAGCTCAACCAGTACATCAGAGCAAACCTCATGACGGATTGCTTTTTAGCATTCGAGATCATCGAGATTGTTACTGCCATGTCGTACCGTGTGGAGTCGAAAACAGGCGAGTTGAAAAGCCTTTTCATCGAGGCTCTTAGGCCGGTTCGGGAGACGGCAAAATCGTCGCTTTCGGAGCTATTGGAGGAGACAAAACGCAAGGCTGCAGGGATTGCCATGCTCCCGCCAGATGGCGGGTCTGTTCCCCTTGTCAATGAAGTCATGAGTTCCCTTACTACCCTGACAGGCTATTCGGGGCCGCTCGCATCGATCTTGACATCCCTGGGAGATGGAAATTGGCGGTCCACGACCAATGCAGCGCCCACGGCGCCCTTGGATGTCAGCCCGGACAGCATGACGCTTTTATCGCACTTCATCCTCGATATGATTGAAGCTCTCATGATTGCTCTGGAAGCTCGAGGCCGAGCGCTTCACCGCTCAAAGGCAGTCCAGGGTGTTTTCTTGTCCAACGTATTCTGTACGGTTGATCGCTCCATACGGCAGAGTTCTGAGTTAGCCCGATACCTTGGCTCTCCCGACAGCATTGCACGAATCGATACTTTTCGGAAACGGGCCACTTCGACTTATCTCGATGCATGGAAAGAAACGTCCCACTATCTTCTGGACGTGCAGTATACCTCTCGGGGCTCTGGTGGGTCAGCACGACCGGCGTCTGGAGGCGTTGTCGACTCCGCTGCCATTGTTAAATCACTCTCCTCTAAAGACAAGGACGCCATCAAAGACAAGTTCAAGGCGTTCAATGCTAGCTTCGACGAATTGGTGGCCCGTCACAAGGCACTGTATATGGAGCGGGAGGTCCGCGGGGTGCTCGCCCGGGAGGTCCAGGCTGTTCTCGAGCCACTCTATGCACGATTCTGGGACCGCTATCATGAGATCGACAAGGGGCGAGGCAAATATGTCAAATACGACAAAGGCAGCCTGTCGGCTCAATTGGCAGCGCTTACATGAGGATCGACATCTTAGATATATACCTACCTACCTTACCTTCTTATATTCATAATGTGATAATAGTGAGATTTGATGTGTGTGTGTAAATCTTTCCCCCACGTTTGGGGCCATCATGTGATGATAAGCCATTCCGGCGATAACGTGACCGATAAGCGGAGACCCCGCCGTGTTCATCCACTCCACTAGAAATTTGCTGCCATCCCGCACAACTTTCGCCTCGCCCCTCCTCCGCCTTTCCTCCTTTTTCTCTTCCCTCAATTCCTTCTGCAATCCTCTCAATTCCTCACGGCCAAGATGTCTGCCAGTAACGATGTCTACCAGACTCCTCTCAACTCGCGCTACTCCAGTAAGTCTCTCGGATTTACCGCTGGCGATCTCGTGCCCTCATAGTGCGATATCGGACTAACATGACTCCAATCTTCAGGCGACGAGATGAAGTATCTCTTCTCTCCCAGAAACCGTTTCTCTACCTGGAGACAGCTGTGGCTCTGGCTTGCCGAGGCTGAGAAAGGTGATTTATACTGTCCTCTGTGACGCTTTTGTCACCCCGCTCCCGCTTGCCCGACTAACCCGTACAGAGCTCGGTTTGCCGATCTCCGACGAGGCCATTGAGCAGATGAAGGCTCACCTCACCATTCAGGACGACGAATTCAAGGTTGCCGCTGAGGAGGAGAAGCGCCGTAGACACGATGTCATGGCTCACGTCCATGCCTATGGTCAGGTCGCTCCTGCCGCTGCCGGAATCATCCACTGGGGCGCCACCTCCTGCTACTGCACCGACAACGCAGACCTGATCTTCCTCCGTGACGGACTCGATATCCTTATCCCCAAGCTTGCTGTTGTCATTGACAAGCTGTCTGCCTTCGCTAAGCAGTACAAGGACCTGCCCTGCCTGGGCTTCACCCACGGACAGCCCGCTCAGCTTGTTACCGTCGGAAAGCGTGCCTCCCTGTGGATCCAGGACTTGCTCATGGACCTGAAGAACCTCGAGCGGGCTCGCGATGATCTGCGCTTCCGTGGTGTCAAGGGTACCACCGGTACTCAGGCCTCTTTCCTCCAGATCTTCGAGGGCAACCATGAGAAGGTTGAGCAGCTGGATGAGCTGGTCACCGAGAAGGCTGGTTTCAAGTCTGCGTACATCATTTCCGCCCAGACCTACTCCCGTAAGATTGATGTTGATGTTGGCAATGCCCTTGGCTCTTTCGGCTCGACCTGCGAGCGCATTGGCATTGACATTCGTCACTTGGCCATGCTGAAGGAGGTCGAGGAACCTTTCGAGAAGGACCAGATTGGTAGCAGTGCTATGGTGAGAGAAAAATTCAAGGAACCAATGAGAGCGACAGGAAATACTAACGTGGTTGGTCTGTGCAGGCTTACAAGCGTAACCCCATGCGGTCCGAGCGTCTGTGCTCCCTCGGAAGACACCTTCAGAACCTCCCCAAGGATGCTCTGGACACCTACTCCGCCCAGTGGTTCGAACGCTCTCTCGTAAGTTTGCGAGACGCTCCCCGTTATTAGACAGACTTCAACTAACGGCATGAACAGGATGACAGTGCTATCCGCCGTATCAGCATCCCCGAACTCTTCCTTTCCGCCGATGCCTGTCTCATCCTTCTGAGTGAGTTTTCAAACCTCTTTCCCAATCATCTCTCCCGATGCTGACAACGATTAGACAACGTCACCTCCGGCTTTGTTGTCTACCCCGAAGTTATCAGACGCCATGTCAACGATGAGCTGCCCTTCATGGCCACGTAAGTACCCAGTGCCTTCATCTCTGCATCGTAACATTTGCTAACTCAAAGACCACCTACAGTGAGAACGTAAGCCTTCCGCGAGCAGAACCGTCCCTGTCAATAATACTAACCATAACATAATAGATCATCATGGCCTGTGTGAAGAAGGGTCTGTCCCGTCAGGACGCCCACGAGGAAATCCGTACGTCGCGCGGCCCCCAAATCAAGTCCCACATCAGCTAGCCCTAACCTAATAACTTCTTGCGCTACAACAGGTGTCCTCTCCCACCAAGCCGCCGACAACGTCAAGAAGCTCGGCTTGAACAACGACCTGCTCGACCGTGTCCGTCGCACTGCTTTCTTCGCCCCCATCCTGGATGAGCTTGACGCTCTCCTCGACCCCAGCACCTTCGTCGGCCGTGCTCCCCAGCAGGTTGAGAAATTCCTCTCCACCGAAGTGAAGGAGGCTCTCAAGCCCTACGAGGCCCAGGTCGCCAAGGCCGAGACCTCTGCTCTCTACGTATAGTTTCTTCCGCACGCGCGCACATATAAACACGTCATGGAGTTATACCGAGCGGGCAGGCCGGACAGGAGCGAATTGGCATTTCCCCCCCTACAATCTCTCCATACACAAAAGTGAAACTAGTCATGCGACATGCCAGCGAAGTCTGTTCCAAGTACCTTGATTTGTCCAAAACGGAAGAAAGCCGAAAAGCTGTTCCAGCAGATTCCAGCAGTCTAAAAGACCATGTGTATAGATAATAATTGATGAAATGATACGAGATGTTAATAATGCACGTTGAATAAATATTCTGCTAGTCGGTCTGTCCGTATTTTACCATCTTAAGTGGCGTTACACGAAGTACCTGTAGCGGAGAGATACACACTATATACCCATTGTACTATCCGTCCTTATCGGAAGCCTAGTAGACGCAGTGACAGGGAAGTTGCTGCTGCAGCCCCGACGGCCCAACCAGTCGGCTGTGGTAAAACAAAGTTTGGCAGAACTCAAAACTGTGGGGAGAAATCTAATGCAACATTTCACTCACGCCTCAGGCTGTATTGAGAGACACCGTATGCAAACCTATTTAATAGTGGACTACGGCATTGTAGATCTTTCCGGTTGCGGGCACCACTATGTATGACCAGTCAGCTGTTTGTCGCTCAACTATCTAGGGTTCTATAACTTCAGTGCGAATGTATTGTGGCTGGTTCAATCGAGAAAACATAAGACACAGGAAATAGTGTTAAAAAAAATTCAAGAACGCCATGGCCATTTAATACCAAACAAACAGACGTGGTGTGGATGAAGCTGCGGGTTACATGGAACAAGATAGATGAATAGATGGGTAGAAGAAAAGGCAGTGAATAGATATGCGATGCACGATATAGTAATGAAGAACGAAGAAAAGGGAAAGAAAATGAAAAGGAAAATGAAGAAGATAGGAAAAGAAATGACAAAACGCCCATCCCATCCACCAGAAGCAATCTTTCTCTCAGAGAGTACATCAAATGGGTCGTCAATGTTCGACAGATAAGACACTATAGGACAAGAAAAGCAGCGAAGAACAGAAACACTGTCGATCACTGTTTAGATGAGAATACCTAGGGGTGATTTGGGTTAAATGGAGCGCACGCTTTAGTGAAATCCAATACCGTAATTACTTGCGAAAGGAACCTTTAAACGGCTGGCATAGTGCCGCTCAGTCATCAATTCAAAGCGCAGCCAGCCAGTTGACAACCTAAGGAGCTTGTTATTGAGAGCGCTTAGCGGCAAAATCAGCAGAGGGTTACTCACCATCATCGCCTGTATCAAAGCCACCTTCTCTCCGTAGTGCTTACCATCCCAGCTATCTGCTTGAAGGGTCGCATTGTACATACCCAGGGCATCCAAGCCTCTGTTGCGGGCTTCTTGGGCGGCGTCTTGGGAGTACTGCCAGCTGGAAGCGTGGATGTTGTCCCTCGAGTCCTTTTGAAGCCCAGGAGCTGTCGGACCTACCCAGAGAAAAGGAGTGTTCCGTCCACTGGCCTGGGCCAGCGTGAGCCATTCATCCATGCTGCTTTTAGCTGTAGACAAGGAATAGGATGTGGAAAGGGAAAGACTCAGGATCACGGGAACGGGTCTGTTTCGGCCGACTCCTCGGGCGACCATTCGACGAAATTTTTCAATCACACCCCTTGGGGCAGGTGAGCTGGATGTAGCGAGGAAGGCATGAGGAATACCTGAGAGCACAGAAGGGGTCAGTAACCCAGCCCAATTGTGAGCATTGATGGTGGCTAGGACGCTGGGGGTGCTTACGAGATGAACAAGTGTAAGGCCTGCGAGTGGCACTGCTGCCTTCTTGCGCGTATACCTCGTCACTTGAAGTGATCCGCAGGGGTAGGCACAAGCTACTGGTGAACTGGGATTCACATCGGCAATCGTGACCATGTCCTTTGCTTATCTCCCACTCTCGCAGGGATCCAGTGGCCAGGTCCTCCCGCAGGAGAATGTTGAACCCTGCATAAGTATCGGCCAAGGTATCATCACCCACGAAGACGATTCCATCGAATTTCCGAAGAATGTCGCACACTTCGGCGCTAGTGAACCAACGATAAGAGCATCCTGGAGGGGGCGGTCAGTTTGACTGTCAGGAAAGCAGCTGTTGTCCCTCTGGGGCCCCTCCGAGAAGCCGAAGTGTCCGATACGAGGAGCGAAACAATCGATGTGGCACTTGCCTTGAGAGGTATACGCAGCGTCAAAGCCGTGACGCCCACCATTGCTCATGGCGTTGAGCAGGGCATCACGAGATTGGCAGTATGGATTGCCTGGAGCACGTTCGCCATCACCGGGTTGAGGGGGGCTGAAGAGGGACAGGGAAGAAATGTCGCACTCTTGACGACCCACATAGGGAGCCAGCAAACTATGTACAAGACGGGGCCAGATGAGTAATTTGGGTCATGGACCAGGAAACGATGAGGTCAACCAAGGAGGACAAAAAGAAAACAAGGAAATTGGCAGGGAGAAGGCATCCAGGGACTTACTCATTCGCGTCTTTGGAGGTAACAGGCTGTCTGGAGGAGGCGTAGAAGGGGTAGTAGAAGACATCCCGGATCAGCCAGACGATATAAAAGACACCCAACACCCACAGACAAGCCATCAACTTGTACGTGGAGGATCGCCAGGTGACCCTACGAATCAAGCGTCGACCGTTGGGCCCTTCGATCGGGCCGCGTCGCTGTGGAGCATTGCTTTGCTGCATCCCGGAGAAAGGATAGGCAAGAGCTTCGTTCATAGTAGATGAGAGACCCAATGATTCGCTGTGAGAAGCACGACGGCGAGACATATTGGGTTTGTTTACATGAACATGCAGCTGGAGGGGTAGTACAAGGGGGGGGAAGGAAAGAGAGTCAGGACAGATGCATCTGCTGAAGTACCAGAAGCTCTTGTTTGCTTAGGTGACTGACTGCTCAGGACCAGTCCAGTCACAGTCCAAGCTGAGGTTTCGGATTAGGCAGGATTCCCAGCCAACGTAATGGGGCCAGCCAGGGAAAGCACCCCGAAGGGGGACAAATAGAATAGTAGAGAGTATCGGAGCAGGAAGGGAGGGGGTTGACTTGTGTAGTTTGAGGCCGGAGACAGGCCGTCTTGTCTGGCACGACTCGCCCGAATCGGTGATCAAAGAGGCACGTAGATGTGATGGTGGTGATGGTGATGATGATGATGGAGATAGAAGCAATAGTAAGGTATCGGGGTTGGAGACTCTGAGCTGCTAATTTCCTGAAGCAGGAAACAAACAATCACCACCCAAGAAGAGAAGGAGGGGGTCAGATGGAGGGGGGAGTAGCTGAAGAGTGGAGGGAGGCCTTTAGATGTCTCCTTCCGATTGGGATGATATTATTCCCAAGAATTGGTGCCTCTCTCACTCTCTCCTCTTCTCTTTCCTTGCTCTCTTCTCTCTTTGTTTCGATTCTCTTCTTCTTTTCTCTCCTAAAGTCCTAGCTGGACGTGTGTCGTCCTCGCCCTGCCACCTGAGATTTCCTTCAGTCAAAGTCGACGGTTGCCCCAAATCCGTTCCACCAAGTGGCCTCTCGTTCTTTCCTTTTTGAGCAGGTTTCTACTTCCCACCCAGTCTTGTTCTGTTGGTTTGACTGGTTTGTTTCACGCTATATTATTTCCTTTTTTTCCCCTCTTCTGATTTTTTTTTTTTTTTTTTTTTTTTTTTTTTTTTTTTTTTTTTTTTTTTTTTTTTTTTTTTCCTTGTCTGTTTGGTCTCCTCTGTCTTGGCTCCAAAGTGATCCTCTTTTTTCCCCCTGAATATTAACCAATACGAAGGCTCCAATGACAGGACCACACACGCACACACAATGGGATCAACAGAGTGACAGAAATATAACCTAGAAGGCAATGGAGGGGCAAGTAGTAATTATGAAGGAGGGGCTAATTGACTGGTTCCGGGCCAGTGAAGGGCAGAGATTCGGCTTCACCAGCATGAGCGCAAAAAAGGCAATGCTGGGAAGGTTTGCGGATCCTCTCTATCGGGTTCCTGCCAATGAGTGAGTGCACAGCAACAACCCAGCCAGATAGTCTGGTAAACGCCTTCTCCAGTGCAATCGGGAAGATTAACAATAAGAATTGCCAAAGGGAAAAAGAAATATGAGATCCAAAAAGGAAAAAGCCAACTAATCATCAAAATCTATGAAGTTAAAAAAAATGGAAAATGAAAAGAAAATCAGAAATCATAGACCCCAGGAGACGAGGAAGTGAAGAAGAACCCCAGAATACACACAAAAAAAAAAAAAAAAACAAAGGCCATAAATAAATACTAATAATGAAATATCATTAATAAAAAAGGCATGACGAGGGTTTTTGATGTTCGTGCAATGCCGGTTTGCATCATTTTTCTTTCGCACCCCAATTTTTTTTTGTTCCTTTTGGGTTAGAACAATAAACCCACAGGGTAACGGAAATAAAAAACGAACAACTAAAAACCGACAAGTGCCCTCAATCAAAGCCGCTGGAATAAAATCCTGGGACAGTCATCCTTCCACTGCATGTAAACAAACTGGTCGATGGATCCATTTTCCCCCCTCCTTCTCGTCCCGATCCATCAGTCCACAACCGGTATGAGCTATAGCCATCATCATAACACATAAGAATGGCAACAAACCCACTCCCGCACACAAATAATAATAAGCCTCGGGGGAAGAAATTGGTCCGTGACATCAAATCGGACACTTTTCACTCACCTATTATGGAAAAGTTTGCCCCTCTAATCGTAATCACTGCGTTTCCCGACCACTTCGGGATCTTGGACAGATCACACAATCGGTAAAAATGAATAAAAGAAATAAAAAACAAAATAAATAAATATATAAGAAGCAGTATAGTAATATATATATCAGAAAAAGTTGAGCCCAAGATAAGGTGGTGAGACCAACAACAAATTCTGAAACCAAAACACAAATAACAAAAAATCGGTATCCCCAGAAGAAGTCCCGTGGAAAGAGAAACTCAGGGTCAACCCAAGAGCTGCCGGTGCTTCCTCGGCGATTTTAAAACGGTCAACTCACACCGCACGGTGAGATGAGGGCCAGTCAGATAACCTGACGGGCAGATACTCGAGGTGACAACTAGTTCTCCGGTTGGTGGGCCAGACAGGTGTCAAAAAAGTTAACGAGACTCCACTGTTCAAGAAGGTTTCGGGCGGAAAGGACATGCGAAGAATTGAATGTGAGACCAGAGGGACGCCAGCTGGAGTTAACTGAACTATGGCCCCGGGATTGCAGCTAAGGGGTGAGAGAGCCCCCTTTAGGGGACGAACAAGGGGCCTTACTTCCAGCCAGTCCATGGTCACCTTTCATGACAGGGGGGGGTTGTGGGTGGAAGGGTGGAAGGGTGTGGGTTGTAGACGGGGGGTTGTGGAAAATCGGGCTCCATCTCTCGCAGACTCAACTCACTTTTCTTCTTCTTTGAAAGTGATAGAGCAGAAATGACAGAAGATCATGACGACGCAATGATGAGGAAGGAGTCACCACCTGCCTGAAAACCTTGGGTTGGGCATCCGTTCCATGCCTTTTCTTTCAACTTTCCTTTTTATTATTTTTTTTCCTCCCAAATTTTTACTGTTTTGTATTCTCTCTTTTCTTGTCTGCTCCGCCTCTTTCCAGCCCTATGCAGCGGTTTGGGGGTGATAGGTGTTCTCTCACCGCGTCGCGTCGTATCTCATCCTCCCTCATCTTTATCAGAACGCGGCCCAGCCTGATTGGCTCTCACCGTCAGTAGACTACCCATCGGAGATGCACCACGAGGATCTTCGCTGCTGCGGCCGTCGTTTAAATATTCCACCTGGGTCTTTTTGCTTTTTCCGCTGTTGTGTCCAGTGACTCAATTCCTAGTGGTGATGAACCAACCCAAGTACAAAAGCCACGATGTGGCTGTCCAGGGACATTGTTGCCCAGAACTTTCTTCGCTTTTCGTATGCAGGGACAATACGGAATACTAGGCCACGAGCATACGTCCACAACAATACATTTGATAGTCTTTTCGTGTCGTGTCATAAGAGGGGTGTTTCTCTTCTCCCACATCTGCCCTTCTTGTTTCCCCTCTTTGGATTCATTGTTTCTAGTTCAGCTTCCCGTTAGTGCTGTTGGCCATCAACATGGCAGGTGACTAGAGTTCTTTTCATCCTGACCGTTTGGGGAGTGGTCACGAGGCCGATCAAAAAAAACAAGCGATAAACTCCAAAAGAATCACCCATTGTCCGAAACAGACTACTAATCGGGAGCCGGTGTAACACCGTATACATAAGCTTGTTGAGAACCTCTGAAGAACCACGGGTCACTGGGGACACCCGCGGGAAGGGGTGAACCTAATCAGGTGTACCTTGACAAAAGCAGCGAGCTGCGTTTTTGAAGAGGGAGGGAAAGACAAAGAAGCAAAGCTGAGACTGACTAGGAACCAGGGACTCTGGACTATTACTCCGTACATCTTGCTGGATAGGTTCTGGCCAGTCGGAGTGTGCGCGTGCCCCGGATTCGAACCAGCCTCGGACGAAGGGGAGATCCGGAGAAAGGTTCAGCTTGACACCGGCAATCCCGTGCGCGTCGACCTATTGCTATGGACTACAGCTATCTACTAACTATTTCCTGACTAGTCAATAGTTAACCTAACACTACAGTACCGGAAGATATCAGCTTAAGTAAGATGGAGGTGCATACAATGCCACCCACAGACACAGTCGGCTGAAAGGGTCTACGCGATGAGGCAAGAGGGGAGGTAACTGACAATGGCCAGCCACGACCAATTTCCTCCGTAGATGGGGCAATACAGATCTGCGAGGGTAGCAGCAGCAGCGCAGGCGATTCACGGAGTATTTGAGCCCGGACGGTTCCTGCTTTTCCCTATGACCGGGTGGTGCGATGGGCAAGATCCAAAGAGTGGCTCCGAATCGGCAGAGGAAATAGCAACATCCTCGGCCAAGCACGGGATCGCAGACGGCAACTGCCCCCCACCAGCGCACGTGACCAGTGACTCCCCGGGAATCGCGAGTCTCCGCAGCAGCCCATCCAAAAAGAGTCATCCTCCACCGGTCGCTCCTGCCCACTTCCCTCCGCCCGTGCTCTCTTTCCTTTTTCTCTCTTTTCCCCAAACTAAAGATCTGGACCTTCTTGGCTGTTGTTGTGATTGTTGTTTGCTATCCATATTACCCCGTGGAGGCTCACCCCCCCGGTGTTTGATCCCCTTATATATCTCTCTGTCTCTTGCCCGCCGAGTTCCTAGTTTCTCTGCGAGGCACCATTCCGGGGATCTTCATACCGCCCGCCGTTCCGAGCTCGTCTGCGAGCGGAGGTGTCCCTCAACCTCGGTAGTCCTTCTCCCACTTCCCACTCTCCTCGACTGTCACAATTGACTGACCAAGTATTCTACCAGCTGCTCTCGATCATTTGGAGCACTTGTGGAATTCATATTGGTTGTATCGAGTGCTATTCCAGGCCGTCTGGCCTGATCCTCGCGTTGACATCATGTGGAAGCCGTCGGAGAGCCTGATGAACACCATCAGACATTATGCCAGCTTCCCTGCAACTGGTGTCTCTCTCCGGCAGATGGTGCAGTTTGGAGATAGACCCTCCACAGGTAAGTCTTCTTCTTCTCAATCGGAAGCCCTCTCGCTCTTCCAACTCCTCGAGTCGAGTGACCACCGCCCGCTAACCTCGTGATCTTCTTCCGCACCAGGCACCCTCTTTCGCGCCTCACAATTCCTTTCCGAAGAACTCCCAATACGCCTCGCTCATCGTGTTCAGGATCTTGGAGAACTTCCAGATGGACTCAGTGAAATGCCATCTATCAAGAAGGTCCAGGACTGGTACGCACAGTCGTTCGAGGTATGACTCATACTCGCGGGAGTTGGTTCTCGGGTGGATGACTGACATGTGATAATGTAGGAAATCATTAACCTCCCCCGACCTACTCTGACCCAGGAAGTCAAGACTCGTCTGCTTCGTCCGGGGAGGCTCAACGGAGGCACTTCGAGGATCCTCTCCGAAACAACCCAGAACCCTAGCATCCGTGAAGGACAATATCGGTCGTCTCCCTCGTCCCTGTTGAATGGCAACGGCAACGGTAAAGGCGCCGCCGTGGGCCGAAGATACTATGCTCCATCTGACGACCACGGAGATTGGCCGCCAGAACTGAATGATTACAATGAACGCTTCGCCAAGACTTTGCAGCACATCAAGCGGAGACACGACAGTGTTGTAACTACCGTGGCTCAAGGTATTCTTGAATGGAAACGAAAGCGTCAACGTCTGCAGATTGATTCCACCGTCCAGTCCTTCCTCGATCGGTTCTACATGTCTCGGATTGGTATACGAATGTTGATTGGTCAACACATCGCCTTAACAGAACAAACGCATGTGCGACAACCAAACTATGTCGGTATCATTTGTACGAAAACCAATGTGCGCGAGGTGGCCCTCGAGGCTATCGACAACGCTCGCTTCGTTTGTGAGGATTACTATGGCCTGTTTGATGCTCCCAAAGTGCAACTTGTCTGCAAGGACGATCTGAACTTCATGTATGTTCCGGGTCACTTGTCCCATATGCTCTTTGAAACCTTGAAGAACTCCCTGCGTGCTGTCGTGGAAGCCCACGGCGCAGACAAGGAAGCCTTCCCGGTCACCAAGGTCATCATCGCAGAGGGCAAAGAAGACATTACCATCAAGATTTCCGATGAAGGTGGTGGCATCCCCCGTTCCGCCATCCCCTTGGTCTGGACGTATATGTACACTACCGTAGAGCAAACTCCTAGCCTGGATCCCGATTTTGACAAGAGTGACTTCAAGGCTCCCATGGCTGGCTTTGGGTACGGTCTGCCAATTAGCCGACTGTATGCTCGCTACTTTGGTGGCGATCTGAAGCTGATCAGTATGGAAGGGTGAGTGCCAAGTTCCCGCGCCGGCATTATTGTGAACGAATCAAGGCCACTAACCAGACACTAGGTATGGCACGGACGTCTATCTCCATCTTAACCGACTCTCTTCGAGCTCGGAGCCCCTGCAATGACAATTACCAGTCATGAGGGATGGTCGCGTCCGGTTCTCCACTTCCCACCGACTGCATCCTTTCTACACGGAACCGGATCCGCCACCATCCCAAGGATTGACGCCGATGAATATTCAAAGCGCGCTTATGCGCAATCGGGAAGTTTCCGAACGCAAGCAAGTTGGAGATGCAGCAATCCTGCTCAACGCTGAGACGCGTGGATAAGGTAGCTGCAATTTGCTTGGCGCTTACCCTCGCCCAGTCGACATGCTCAAGCCGACGCACTAGACTGGGGTCATAGTGGGGACAGAACTTCTAGAGAACTATACGCCACGAAACCTTGTCATACCATGGCTCAGCATGTGACGTGGTCGGCCCCCTTGCAGGCCTTGTGGGTGGAAAGGTGCTACTACCATTTTGAAATTTGTTGAAAAGTGAAGTGCTGGCATCCCCCATGTGTTTTGGGAGGATATATTGAGATTCAGGCCGAATAATGGTCTACTAGATACCCTTTTGGTACGATGGATCCGCATTGGAAGACACAGACGCTCATGCATTGATTGAGTCGTATTTTGGAGATCTATCTATACACCACTATAGATGATTGGGCGCCTGTGTCTGTATTCTTCCTTGGACCGCCATCTTTTGTTGCTTGTTTGCTTGCCCTTATTTATTGTTACTGATTATCTTGCACGTTATGCATGAGTTGCAACCCTCCTTGTATAGTATGTTTTATCACGGATTGACGGAATATGGTATGGTATGGTTTGGATAGGATTTGTATGTACACAAACGCAGCGCTGCTGAATCATTGAATTATTGTTGAATATACAGACAGACCCAATATCTGTAAGAAAAGAAAAGCTTAGCATCTAGTCAGTACGTACTACTACTATAACCCCTCAAAACCCCCTCCTTCTCTCCCTCTCCCAATATGACGCCGACTGCTGCAAACCCCTGCCCCCTCTACCCCCCCTCCCCACCCGATCCGGCGTCCCCATCCTCCCCTTCATCTTCGATGCCGACGCAGACCCAGACCCAGAAATAGACCCCGACCCCACCGACGCCGGCGACGACTGCATCCCACCAGCACCAGCACTTACCGATCCCCCTCGTCCCGCCCGCTCCATCGGCCTCCTCCACCCCGCATCATCCGTCTCATGCACATCCACCACCTGACGCGGCACAATCATCGCAACCGTCGACGAAGAAGCAATACTGCTCGTACTGGGATGCTGCACCGTGAACCGGTCTGCGCGGATCGAGGCCGCGGATTCGGGGTCCTCCGGGGCAAGAAGACGGGATAGGAAGCGGCGGCGGGTTTGCGGGAGGGTCTGTACATTAGACATTGTCCATGTTAGTAGTCTTGGTGTTGTTGGAGGGAGGTACCGGGGGAGGGTGGGATAGTCTCACCTCCTGATGCGCCAACGCCTGAATAGTAAGTAATTCCCTATCTAAGAGGACGCATAACGCGGCGTGTCGGTCTTCGCGGAGTCGAGTGCGTATTTGGCGTTCTTGATCTAGGGTTGTTTGGTAGAGAGTTGGGCCGAGGTGGGGGGTGGGGGTTGTTGGGTATGCTGTTCCCAGGGTTAAGTTGTTAGTGGTTGTCGTTTTTTTCTTGTTTTTCATCGCGTGGTTTGGATGGTGGTAGGATTAAGGCGATTGCGGGGTGCTGTGCTGCATATTAGGGGAAGAGGGGGGAAAACTTACTATACCCCATTATACCCGAGTGAGGCCGTGATGATTGTAATGAGTACTCTACTTGCATGTCGTCGTCGTCATCGTCATCGTCGAGATCGCGATCTAATGAGTCTTGGTCGTCTTCGACTCCTTCGATGTAGATCTGTTCCGGGTAGTCGCTTTCGACTTCTTCGTCCTCCTCGTCGTCGGCGATCACGATGGGATCTTGTTGGCGACGGCCGCGGTTGGGAGGGGGGATGTTGGGATTGAACATTGTTTTTTATTTCTTTTTCTCTTCTTTGGTGAGTTGAGGGACTGGTGGTGGTAATTGAGGTGTGCGGAGTATGTATGTGTGTGGTATATGCGCAGAGTGGGTATTGTTCAAGTCGCTTTCTTTAGCATGTGATTATGCTTTGATGCGTGCTGATAGGAATCACGGGGGGATGATTGATGACGGTTGAACATGTAAGCAAAGTCGCATAGATGTAGAAAGTGCAGAAAGTATGCTGGTATGCTGATAGACAGAATGGATTGTGCTGTGTGCTGTGTGATTCGTGCTCAAAGTATTCGGTAGAGCGACACGAGCTCCGCAGCGTGCATACACTGTACAGGTCGAGCTTCCGAGCAGATCAGACGATATGAGCGAACCGAAGGTGACAGAAGCTGCACAAATGGCAATTTGTAATAGAAGTAGTGTTCAACCCCGTCCGGCAGGATCAGACAAGTCAAAACTCCCGTCACGCTGGGGTTGCAAAAAGAACTGGCGCGAAGCTGTTGAAGAGAGAGAGGAAAGAGTGGAGAGGATGACGATGGCGGAGAAGGGATGGGAGTAGCGCGCGGCTTAGTCACGGGGCTGCCCTACATGGCGGGTTGACAGGTCACTTTTACGAACCGCTTCACTGCGAGGGATACTATCAGTCATGATCAGATGGTTCATTGGTATTCACTTCTATCAAGTATCTCTATCTGCTCGACCATTACTCACTCAATGCTCGAACAATCCACTTCCATCCCACGTTGCCTGCCTCCCAATCACTCAAAATAATTCTCCAATCCTGACAAAGCCACTACACTTTCAAGCTAAAAGCACAAACCATCCCAGCACCACATGGCAACCGGGTAAATGCGAAGAAATCTGCATAGATTACAAGTGAAGATAAAGATGCGATATGTCAGACCCCAAACCACCAGCTCGAAGGACGAAAAGACGCCGTCAACGCCAAAGGATAATGCCGCTAAAATGACTCGCAAGCGCCTATGACCGGCACCATGGGCATGCCAGTAAGCCGTGCGGTGTTTGTATCATGAAGACCGGCTGAAACTGATCTGGTATTTCCAGCAACGCTAGGTAATGCTCGAAGATCGAATCCCGCGTTCCGTCGAAAGAATTAGCACCCGTGCATTAATGAGTTCGTGGGCCAGTCGTAGCCGGCTTCATCCCTGCTATGCATTAGAAAACCCTGTGCTGCAAAGTCCAGAGGACGGATACACATACCATGTTGTTACGTTGTTGTTATTGTACGCTTCTGCGTGGCTGGCAATATACTCGGTCGTCTCATAGCCTGGTGGATCGCAGGTGACACTGATGTTGTCCGGATCCTGGTATATGCGGATATAATCAAATCTCATAATCCCAGGCATCAAGTCGCGGATTGTGGCATTTATTGGAGCGAAACTCCATGCCATACCCAGGTTCATAACTATCGACATCGGCTCCATGGGAATCATTCGCTGTCCAACGTTGCCGTTAGGACCAATAGCTCGCCCGTCTAGGGTCCAGGTCTTATCCTGGCCCACGAACCAGGTCACGTTGCCTACCGCACCCGGGGTATACTCGAACGCATATACCTGGTACTCGGTCCCATTATACCAGCGATTGTTGAGGTTAGTCAGGCCAGACATAGCCTGCTGATACGGCCCGCCTCGATAGGAGTTGATCTCGGTGATACGAGGGTCGTACACGGCAGTGTAATCTGCAGATTGTTAGATCAGGGATTGCCAGGCGCATGCTTGTCAGCAACGTCAGTCACCTACCGTAGTCAGGCATGTACCAGATGTCGAATGGCGCCATCTGTAAACTCTGGGACGCGGTTCCGATGTATGCGTTTGGGTTGTTGTTCAGAGGCCCTACACTGGCCTCGATCACGTCGATTTCTGGGGCGCCGCGGGACTTGCCCGGGGTGGGATGATCGGCACCTTCGCAAGTGCACGCCGGTAGACGCATGCCGGGAAGGAAATTGATACCATCTGGAGAACTTTGGTTAGGCGTAATGCCTGCGTCGCATCCGTCCCAGTAGCTGTATGGCCACGTGCCATCCGTGGTCGCAGCATAGCCCGGGCGGCCTAGGTTGCCCATCGCCCAGAACCCAGGCCAAAATCCAGATACATCCCCAGCTCCGGGTAGGGAGATACTGGCTTCCAAGCGTCCACCGGAGAAGCACAGCTTATTCCAGCTTTGCACCATTCCCGAGCGGTAGCCAAGCTCATGGTTTGTAAACGCATCGAAGCGAATCTCCAACGATCCATCTTTCGTCGTGACCGCATCCGGGTCATACCACTGTCAATCGGTTAGTCATGATATATTGATGAAATACGATATCAGTACTAGCCTCTAGGTCCTGCGTCACACCATACCAGAAATTCATGGCCTGATAATAGGCGTCATCCCCCTCATAAAATGTTCGGCCAGGGGTCTCAAATTCGTCGGAAAACTGCTGGCGGGTCAATGACCATTCACTGTTGTAGCACACAGTATCTTCTCCCAGTACTCACTACTAACTGCCATTCCTTGCCATCCGCTGTCTTCTTTGTCATTGCCGATTCAGGCGTGTCCGGGTCTATCAATCCGGTCCTCAGGTTGGTAAGGCCTGATCGATCCCCAACGTCAAGGCACAGAGTATCGGCCGGGTCACATGTCGGCACGTATTTTCTATCTATCCCACCCAGAGCAGTTCTAATGGCCCATCAGTATATTTGCAATTGGAGCATGGCACCGAAATCAAATAGCCAGGACAGGAAGAACTCACATCACTGGGTAGGCAACAAAGAGCACTACAAAGCCCACTGTCATGAGGAGCAGCCCACCCAGATTAATCAGACCCCGTTTGTTCCATACATCGCACACTATGTCCTTGTCATTTGGATCGGGATTGTGCATATAGTCATCCTTCTCAACATCCTCCGGGAACAATAATAATCCTTCTGTTGGCATTATGTTGTACTTTTCCGTCACTGTTTGGGTGTTCACGTCATCCCCTTCACTTTCTGCACGCGACGGTGCCCGCGAATCTTCAAATCGACTGTACAGGTAAGCTCTGGCATCATAGCTGACCGCCTCTGAGCTCCAGCTCGTCCGTCGCGAGGACCGAATCGACAATTCGGGAGACCGCAGTTCCTCTCTGAAGCGGTAGGGCCGCGGGGGTATTAAGAGCTCAGTTGATTCCTGGGGAGTGGGCGAGCCCCATGTCGTCGGGAACGTGGCTTCAGAGGTCGACTGCACCATGGCGGGGGTCAACGTCCGCCCCATCTGCTGGGGCGGTACTGAGACGTAGGGATCATCGGAGTCGGCGAATGGGTCATGTTGGCCCGAATTGACACGGATGTGAGGTGTCTCGCGCAAGATCGGGTCTTCGGACATCCTGCGAAAAGAAAGTCCGCCTCGAAGAGACTGGACTGGACGGCTTTTTATCCTAAGTCTGAAGCTCAATGGTGCTTATGCAGATTGGGTGTCAATGAGCGATTACCCAGTATACCAAGATCCCTCCTAGCTTGCTAGATCACACTTCCTCCACTTCGCGTCCTTTATGTTCCACCTGGTCAGGCAGGTGCCCACCCTCTGCAGACCAGATACTTCAATGCAAGCTCAAGTGTGGTTAACGAAGGTTGTCAAATCCTGCTTAGTAGTAATGAATGAAAACACGGACGCGCGACAGATACTGGGTGTCACAATGCGATAATGAGAGTGAAAGTGGTTTTCTGATGTCCAATTATATCCTAGAGCCAGTGCATAGAAGCTGGACACGAGGATTGATTGACTTCACGCAGGGACTGAACTGAGGCCGGGATGAGATCTCCAGATCCTAAAGGATTGTGGGATGAGCGACAGCAAAGTAATTGTGCAGATAAGGAGTGGTGAACCGCTGAATCGCTCACAAGCCGACGAATATCGCGGAGGCAAAATGCAAGAGAGTGAAAGAAAAGATAAAAGCACGCGAACTGGAGTCCAAGGAAAGCTGGGTGACAGAGGCAGCCGTTACGCAGGGTTCAAGGAAGGGATGGGCAGCGCACGAAGTGAAGAGAAGAAGATGAAGGTGGAAAAGAGCGAGAATGGGAGAATGGGAGAATGAGAGAGATGAAGGTGTGCGCAAGCCAGCGTGTGAACAAACAATGTCAATCCCCTCGAGTGGGCAGTCGGTCCTACATGCATGGATGAACCCAAGCTTTTTCTTCCTTATTTTTCCTTGAATTTCCCCTTTTTACACCCGAATGGAATCACCTTGATTTTTCTGCTGGGTGACGGCGGCATTACAGCTGCAGGAGGGGTTAATTACAGGAGGTGGTCTGGGTGCAACGACACGGTGGAATGCATTAATCAATGTTAAGAGTCTAAAATCCCTGGTGGGATTGCAAGGCCCCGGAAGGGCGGCACCTGCATGGATGCTGCCTCGAATTGAAGTTATACTGCATCCCCGATCCCCGTCCGTGGCTGCGGTCTTCCTTCCAATAATGTGATGAGCTGCTGCTGCACATGGGGGGCACATCACCACGTATACACCTGATTACGCAGTCAGTACGGAGTTTACACCTGATGAAAGGTTCAACTTTTCCCCAGCAACCCTTTCATGACAGGTGAAATTCCTGAATGCTGGGAAGGAATCCGGTTGCCCTTGACTGGCGAGAATGACGGGCCCTGAACCATGGAATTCCAGATTGGGCCGAAAATAATATCCATCTCGGGCGCATTAGTCCTGTTGGGGACTAGTCCGTACCAGGATGGAACGGCCACTAGTTCCCAAACAGATAACTTACAGTAACTTGCAGTTGCGCGAACTTCATTTAGCGCCGATCATCTGGTATTGTAACTTGGTAACAAACACGCCTGAACTCTCTCCTTCCCGCATTCTTGCCGCCGTTGGCCATTGACGACTGCATTCCATCTCTCCTGGCTGCCTGGATTATAGTCTTTGAGGATATAAGACAGGCAGCAAAGAATCGCCAGGTTGTCCCCTGTTCAATTGACTCCTGCCCTGGATAATCCAACCTTATGATATCCCGTTGCCAGAGCACTTACGAATCTCTGCTAGTTATCGGCCCGGACGGGAGTGCTCAGCCATTGCCGATGGGTGGACTTGGAAGCCGCACTATTTCCGTCAAAGGGATATATTATCCAACCTAAATTCGCTACCCTCGCTGGCTATAAGGTTGATTCTAGAACTATCAGCCCGACTGCCCAATACGTGTTGACCAGGCAGAAAGTCAATCCAGCCGCTGACCACATAACATCGGTCCATCTTGGTCCAATAGATCCTGTGAAACATACTATAATAGAGACTGGGGCTAATCCATCCAGAAAGCAGCTGGCTCATTGGCGATGTACCTGCTTTGGTCAGCTAGGCGCTGAGGATGGATATTTAGATCTAGGTTTATCATCTATCAGTCCTTTGTAAGTAGAGGTGGGAAGATCCCCCGTATAGCGCTAGGAACCCCTGGCCTGTGCTTTGGCGGCTATGTAATTCGCATGGACCACATTCCTTTAATAGTCAGCCAACTCATGTGAACTAAAATCCAGAGCTTTCAGGGTGTTTGATCAGTAGCTGCGTTTGCATCCTGAAATTGGAATTATATTGGTGTGTAACCCAGACCAGCCACCAACACGTCAGCTCTGGTCAGGTCTGGCACAGCCAGATCAGGACTAAAGTTAATCCAGCAAGTAATGGCTACAACGCCTTAATGAGCCATTGGGGCAGTTATCAAATATGCTCATGATTATCTCTCTAATTTCTAGTCATGGTGGGAGCAGAGAATATTGATTCACTACTGAGGATGCGAATAGTGTAGTAAATGCATCAGTCTAACTCCGACTTCAATGATTTAACACAGATATATATATATGTGTGTGTATACTAAACCATTATCAAATCCACTCAACCTCATCGACCACAGAACATTTGAACCATACTAAATACATCAATCTGTCTATTACGCAACAATGCTATCACATACTTTATCGGGTCGACCAGTGTGGCAGATGCCAGCACACTTAACTACTAGTAGTACTGACAAGACGTAGAAACTTGATATTTCCACCAATTGAAGCCGGCAAGATATATTACCGGAGTATATCATATTGATAGCATGATCCCAACCAATACACCAGTCCCTGACTACTTCAATCCCACACTGCATGAACCTAGTTGGTTACTTGGTACCTCTACTAACCCTCCCCTAAGTCGAACTAAGCTCAACCTACTACTACCCATTATTACTGAAAATTGACCGGACCTGAAAGACTGCTTTCATTGAACACCTCCATGGTAGATAATATATACATTGTAATACATACAGCAACTTTCCATGTCCTTCAGAATCTGAACCCCAAGTCCACCGAAACTATCAACAACAGTTTGCATAGAACCTCAACTCACAATCACCAGTTCTAGTCCTTCCACCTAAACCGACAACCGAATCCTCTCGAATCTCAATAGATACACCTCCGTCAAATAGTTCAGAACCACATACTTCCCATTGCACCATTGCATCCACCATAATCACCTTCACCCTTGAGTCCAAACATCGAATCGTCAGTATCAACCCCTCAAAACATATCAATCAATCAATCACCACACATTCAGCAGCAACAGCACCACCACCACCACCCCCATCACCCCACCCCTCAACTCTAACCTCATCGTCATCCCCGACAACCGACCATCCCATAACCGCCACATTAGCGACCAAAAACTCATCAAACCTCTCCACCACACCCCTGGAACACCCCTCCACCACACACCGAAACCTCCCCTTCACCCTCTCCTTCAAACAAACCGCCGTGCTCAGCATCTGCAACGACCTACTCACCCCCTGCGGCACCCTCGCCCCCCTCGACGCAAGATTAAAAACCAAATACCAGATATCATGGCCCCAAGGAATCGCCCTACACGCATACCGCCAATTGTTCATGAGTGCATCAAAACCCGGCCACGAGATGGTGCAGACCCTGTTATTGTCCATCCTTTGGGGCTGTCTGACGAGGGGCATACAGAGGATTCTGGGCGGCGTGATGTACTTCGTGTTGGGGTCGGCGGCACTGTCGTAGAAGAAGAGATTGTCGATGTTGAGGGGTGACAAGGGCATGGGGGTGGGAGAGCTTGGCCGGTAGCCGATTTGCAGGTCGTGAAGGAGGTACAGCCGGATGTAGTGCGCGTGGCGGGTGATGAGGGAGTAGGTGGCTTGGTTGGAGAAGGCGTAGTGCAGGGCGATGGGGTCGCGGAAGGCGAAGATGTAGGAGGTGGGATTGGCGATGATGGTTTCGATGGGGATTGCGGTGCTTGTTGGTTGGGCGTTGTTGGATTGGATGCAGATTAGGGTGCCGTGGGAGTTGATGCAGATGAGGATCTCGATGAGAGGGGCGGGTTCGGGTTGAGGTTGAGGCGGAGGGGGCATGGGGATTTGGGATTGGGGTTGGAATTGGTTGTTCATGTTGTTGTTCATGTTGTTGTTCATAATTTGGTCTAATGTAGTTGTAGTGTGAGGTTCCATTGGGTGTCCCATTGGATTATTGTGAGGCTCCATTTTGTGTATGGTTGTTGTAGTGAGGATTCTATGGTTGAGGTTGAGGTTGACGTAGGGTTTGTGTGTATGTTCGTATGTATAAGATTAGAAAAGGACGAGTAGAGGACGAAGACGAAGACGAACAGGAGAACGAGAGAGAGAATCTAAAGAAGAATATAAAGTCCTCATCCAACCATAGAGGGGGCATCTTATATAGCACTTGACTATACTTGATCTAACACATCTCACTGCCATATAGGGCATTGTGTTTATAGCCGTGAATACGCCGCTATGCTCGAAAGATTACCCGGGTGTCAATCAATCCGGTGCATCATGACGCAGTTTCTTTGGCATAATGAAAAGATTCACTTCGGCGTTGGCCTTCGTAACACCAGTCTGCACATTGGTGGCGGGTTGAGCAGAGCTTGATGCTGTTATCTGCATATAGATGGCTGGCCCAGTTATACTAGCTACGCTAGCGTGCAAATGGCGCTAAAGGTCAGAGGGGTGAAGTGAATGAGCGTTAGGGCCGTGACACTACTGCACGTAGGCGCTTCTAAAATGCATAGAACATTCCCAGATAGTCATATTAGTATTGCTTATATCAACTTGAGTAACGTTATTTCTAAGCATAAAACTGGCCTGATATCACAGCGCTCTCACATAAGTCATCTTCTCATTATCCTACTTCCAACATCACCCATGAACAACCAACCTAGGTCTCAATAGCCTTAGCCCTCAATCCAACAACCAAGCCCTCTGTCCCATCCAGCGCCAAAACAAAGTACTCCACCCTCGACCTCGCCACCTCAACCCGGTAGACCTTGACAGCCGCGCCCTCCTCATCCCCAACGGCAGCCCTGACGGCTCTCACCACCCCGGCATACTGATTTCTCGGGTCGAACGTCGAAAATGTCAAGGTCTCGATGGAGTTGGAGAGGTCCGCATCTGGAGAAACTAGGTTGGAGAGAGCAGCTGTTATCCCATTCCACATTAGCTTTCTGTCCCAGTAGACAACATCCAATAGATATGTATATAGTCTAACAGGCAGACTCACCAGCATCAGGCCAAATTCCACGCTCTGCATCAGGCCATTTCAAAGCAACTGGTTCAAATGGCTCATCTGTTTCGGAGACGTAGAAGGCGTCGACGGAGGTGAGGGGCGCGGGGACGCGGACGTTGGTGTGGATGGTTTGAGTGCGTGGGGTGGAAGAAGTGTTGCCTCGTTGGGGCTGAAATTGGCTGGCATTGAGGTCGGCGTTGGCCTTGTTCAGGAAGGACATGTAGTCGTTGTCGGAAGACATGGTGCGGTTGGGAGGAGGGGTGATGAATGTGGTGTTGGGTGCTGGTCTTGCGGTTGTGAAGATAATGTAGGGACTGCGTTGGAGACAAGATTGAAATGAATACTGGTGGCAGCGGTGCTGGTGATATGACCGAGTAAGTTGAAGCGGTTGTTGGAGCTGGAATGAAGAGGGGCGAGCAGAAGATGTTGTGGAGGAAATTGAAGCCCAAGGCACGATGGGATCAATGACGCAATGGCCAGTGCGGCTGAGCGGCCAGCGGCGCAGACTTGCGGCGGTCATCTGATTGGTGCTTAAATGGACAACAGAGGGATTAATTGGATGGCTTCTAGAAGGATGGAGTGGAACAGGGACAGACAAGCAGCCAGTGAAGAGGTCGAGGGGCGATAGCTGTTGGACGACTCCTTGGTCTTGGTGGTCTTGAACGGGATAGGTCGACCCGATCGTGGAAAATTTGCATCGGAGTCTACGCACACACCATGCCTTGCCTACTAGGCGGAACCCCTTATGAAGATTCTTCTGAGGTCTCCTCGATGCCGTGCAGAGATTCAAGGCAGATAAGATAAAATCCAACACATTATTATTGCTACGTAAACTACCGTGACACCATAGGAAAAAGTGAAAGGTATTCTTCGCTTTTATTGAAACGTAATATAATTTGCACTACACCGAACCATTGCCATAAACACCTTAAGCGGAAGTCTCCAGGTCCTTCTTGAGGGTACCCATGAAGGCACGCTTCTCCTCGGGGGTCTGGAAAGCACCGTGACCGAACTTGGAGGAGGTATCGATCCACTTGAGCTCGATCTTCTCGGTGGCCCTGCGGCTGGTCTGGGGGTACAGGGTCTTGCGGAGGGTCATGACACGCTTCTTAACACCGGGGACGGAACCCTTAAGGAGAACGAAGTCGTTCTTGACCTCACCGTAGTGAACGAAGCCACCCATGCTGCAGAAGATTGTTAGCGTCCAAGGTCTTTCAGTTTATTTTAGAGAAGAGGCTACTTACGGGGTGATCTGCTTCTTGGAGATATCGAAGTCAGTGGAGGCGTTACCCTCGTCGGAGCCCTTGCCAACACGGAAGACCTTGTGGTTGCAAGAGGTACGGTGGTGGTAACCCATCTGACCAGCACGGGCAACAGTCCACTGGACGTGGTTAGGGTGCCAGGCACCGATACAAGCGACCTTACGCAGACCCTTGTGAGTCTTACGGGGAAGCTTCTTGGTGCCCCAACGGCTGGTGACACCCTGGAAACCGTGACCCTTGGTGACGGCGATGACATCGATCATCTCGTCCTTCTCGAAGATGGAGTCGATCTCGATGGGCTTCTCGAACAGGTTGCGGGCGAAGTCAACCTTGTCGGCAACGGAGCCACCGTTGACCTGGATCTCCATCAAGTGGGCCTTCTTCTGCTTGAGGGGAGTCTTGCGGACTTGGGTGTGGGCGAGGACACGGACGACAGTGCAGTACTTCTTGATGCGCTCGAGCTCGCGGGTGATGGAAGCACCGTTCTCCTCGGCGTGCTTCTTGGCGTACTTGGTGAAAGCCTTCTTCTTGCTCTTGTACCAGTTCTTGTAGAAGCGGCGCTTGACCTCGTCGCTCAGGTGCTCAGCCCAGACGGTGGTGAGAGAGCGGAGACCACGGGGAGTCTCAATGTAACCGACAACACCGACAGCGACAAGCTATAAATCAAGATATGTCAGTCATTGAACAGATCCACAATCGCCAGGCCAGAAAAAGATTTTTTTTTTCTGCCTTCTTCCTACCAAGGGGTCCACGTACGGGAGGAGTCTCGATGACGGTAGCAGCCTCGACAACTTCCTTCTTGTGCATCTTGGCACCGGGACGGTCAAGGTCACGGACGACGGTGGTCATACCGGCCTTGTAGCCCATGGTGGCCGTCAGGTGGACGGGCTTCTTGGGGTCATCCTTGGGGAAGCTGCCGAACAGTTCAGTATATGTCCATCAAACTCCGATTTTTGCGTCTCGTCTTCGCGGGCCAAAAACTAACCTCTTGACCTTTCCACGGTGGCGGGCGGCGCGCTTGCGGGGGAGGTAGGCAAGAGAGCCTGTCGAAATCCAAGTCAGTATACCATCCACACACAAGACCTCGAGATTCCAATATCGTTTGAGAGGTCGCAAAGTAGGTTGACGAACCGTGCCGAGGCGCTTCGTACTTCCGGTGACTCCTGTAAAATAAATTGAATTAGCGACATTATTCCTTGAGGTCAACAATTATCATATATCGCAGCAGGACGACTTACATCTTGACCCTGTTGTCGTTAGTCGTCGAAGTGGTGAGTGAGAGTGTCTATCTCTGAGTTTGCCGAAAGTCGTATTTTGCACGCTTAACGAATGTGGGCTGATCTAAGCGAAGTCTTGGCGCCTATTTCCCATTCGGGTTAAGCGACCCTGGGACCGAGACCTGAGTTCCTTTCTGCCTCAGGCAGCACAGCCCACGGTCACGAGGTTCCTTTGCGGTCGGGCGAATCACCCGGTCGGCAATTTTACCAGATCCAGTGCTCTCCTCCCAGCGTCTGCGCCATTGCCCTACTTAGGGTAATCTATTGCGCGCCCATCCACAATGCTGGAAAGGCCATCCATGCGCCCTATAATTACAATGCTTTGGCGGGAACCTGCTGCTGAACTTCGTTGGCCAACGAAACACGGCAGGCTGCAAGGCTGTACGATTCCTGACGGAAAACCGTTCGACCTGGATTTGACCCGACATCCACCGGAGTCCCAGACCCAGAATTAAACGCCCCCGTAAGGAGCGTCCCCACGATTGAAACGCACGGTGAGACTTGGCGCTAGTAGCCTCCGTTGACGCTCGCCGCGTTCATCGGCAACGTTTTGGCTGATCTCCCAGTCTCAGTTCATTCTACTTGTCTTGACTACCTTCATCGTTGCCATACATGCGAGAAAAATCATCATCCTTGAAAGTGGAGTAGAATGTAGATCAGTGTTTTGGATTTCCGAACTGCCCAGGGCAAGTATATCACCCAGCAGAAAGTACTCATTCACAGACACGCACACACACACAATTGAATAGAACTTTGGAAACAAACGACCATCAAGACCGCCCCTTAAAATGCCAATCCTACAATACAAACAAGCCTGGGTGGTAAAACAGTACATGAACGGAACTGCCACCGAAAGTCGGAAAAGAAATATATAGACGAATTCAAGGAAACAAGAGGGGTAGCAAACGAGGGCAGTGTGACTTCTCATGACCAAAACTTTCATTCGGACTCTTCTTTCCTTGAGCCGCGTTAGACCCATCAATCCACCTCACATAATACATCAAGTGGTGCCGCACCACAAGCTTCTAAACCGCAGATTCCGGCTTCGCTGGCGTAGGGGGGTTGCCAGCACTCAGAACACCATTGCTACCGTTGTTGCTCGATCCAGCAGCATGAGGGCTTCCCTTCACCACAGCACTGGCTCGTTTCTCATCATCGTCGTCATCGTAGTTTTCGTCCACGTCCATCTTCCGCGCCGCGGGCTCATGTGCGGGAGCCTGTTCGCCGCGCGCAGGCTCCTCCTTCACCTGGACCGGGGCAGAAGAGGGACCCGACGGCGGTCCGGTGGAAGGCGCTGCAGAGCTTTCGGCCATAGGTGGGAGACTAGGGCCAGACGGGTGAGGGGGCATGTGCTGGATAGAAGGCAACGTAGGAGGGTGGTGAGCCGCCTCAGAAGGATGGTAGTTCTCGTTGACGCGACGCTGGTCCTCACGGCGGATTTCCGAAGAACTGCGTCGCTGCATCTCCCCGGGGGACGGCATACGGTTTGGAGGAGTGACACGACGAGAAAGCTGATCGTCGAGGCGAGCACGACTCTCTTCATTGGCGATCTTCTTGGCAGGTCCAGCCTCCGCCTCCCACTCTCGGCCGCGCTTCATGGCCGAACCAGGACGTTCTTCACGCTCGCGAGCGGCAGCCTCAGCAGCACTAATAGCAGAGGCCGGAGGAGGAGCACCGCCAGCAATGCCGGCAGGGAGACTTGGGCCATGGTGATACTGCTGGTGGGGGTACGTAGAGCCGGGCGATGAAGGCCGTTCATCACGCAAGGGTCGAACCTCAGTGGGTGGGGTGAACGGGCGATGGTAGGGAGGCAGAGCGTTTGCTGACGCAGGGCCATTTGGAGCACCCGGAGCAGCGGGGGGGCCGGGAGGAGCGGGCGGCAAGGGGCCACGAGTAGCCGGCGAGAAAGCAGTCGCGGCAGCAGCACGATCGAGGGCGTTAGGTGGGGGGTTGGCAAGCTGAAGGCCATGGGGCTGTCCGTAAACACCCGGGCCGGTAAGGGTAGTCTTCGGGGAGCGGGTGGGCTGCGCACGCATAGCATCGGGGAAGCCTCTTCCGGGTTCTTGTCGCGGGCTTGGTTGCTGTAGAGAGGCGGGAGCACGGACGGTGTCACGGTGGTCAAAACCATTGGCGGCTTGTGCCTGTGCCTGGGACTGGAGTTCATTGATGCCACGGTTCCAGTCAGCTATCTGTCTTGGTGGAGCGGGAGCCTGCGGGGGTGGACCACCGGTTGGCGCTGGTGCACCCCATTGAGGCGCCGGAGGCGCTCCTACGCCCGGAGCTTGATAAGCTTGGGGATGGACATCTTGCGGTTGAGGAGCGGGAGCGTTGCCCTGACTGGAACCGGACAATTGGCTTTGAAGGAGCTGCAGGCGCGCTTTGATATGGACATTGGTCGGGTCGAGGTCAGCAGCCCGACCGTACGCATCAAGCGCGTCCGCAATCTGGTTGTTGCAAGACTCGTACTGCTTATATATTAGCCTTTCCACCAGCCGACTCACATTGGATATGAACACTCACCAGAGTTCCCAGATCGTACCACACTTCGGAAATGTAGGGGTTCAAACGAATAGCACGAGAGTAGGCATCCAAAGCATCGCGGTACTGATTGATCTGGTAATAGAGCACACCAATCGAGCACCAGAAAGTCGGGTTCCGACCGTCTCGGTAAACGGCTTGCTGATAAGCTTCATAGGCCTTGGGGTACTTGGCTTGCGACATGTAGCAGCGACCGAGAAGATACCAGCTTTGGGCATCGCTGTTGTCTGATAGGATATGAGCGGAAGAAATGCGTAGACCGATGCAAGGAACCTACCTGCGCTGACAGACTTCTCAAGGAACTCAATAGCCTTCTCCTGGCTAGTGTAGTTGTTGCTTTGTTGATGGAACAGCCACCCAAGCTGTTGCAGAACCTTCGCATGGTTGGGATCGCGGTCCAGAACCCGCCGGTAAGCTTGCTGCGCAGCTTCGAACTGCAAGTTCGTTAGTCATCATAATCATTTTCTTCGGTGATCAGAAATCCCATACATCCTTCTGCTGCTCATGGACATGGCCGATCTGGAACCAGATGTCCTCTTCCGTCAACGGGCGAGGCGGGTCGGCAACGATATATTTGAAACACTGAACGGAATCAGCACAAGAACGAGACGGTATAGTAACCTTCGGAACATACCTCCAAACTCTGAGTGAACTTCTGCTGCTGCTTGTATATTATTCCCAACCTGAAGTAGATCTCATTGGCCTTTTCGAAATCAGGGGCCATGCGCATGACCTGGGAGAAGGCTTCTTCGGCGTGGTCGAGAGAGCCATAGCGATCGTAAAGGATACCGATGCCATACCACAACTTGGGCTCCTAGGAAAACAATAATGTTAGCCATTACTCTCGCATGCCACGCGTACATCTTCACTAACCTTGGGATCGCGCAAGTGGTACAGAGCCTGTTGGTAGGAGGTATACGCCTCTTGCAGATTATCCATCATCAAATGACAATGACCTAAGAAGCGACTGTTGTTAGCACACTTAAGAACATGTAGACGATACCAGCGTCAAGTACCTAAACTGCCCCAAGTTTCTCCACTGGTCGGATCCAACTTGAGAATATTCTGAAGATACTCAATCGCCTTGGGAAACTGTTCCTTTGTCCGCAGAATACACGAGATCGCATTCATCGCGGGAATTGACCACTGGTTGTGCCGTAAAGCTTGCTCGTAGGCGTTCATGGCACCATCCAAGTCGCCGATCATTTCGGTGAGGTTTCCTGTGCGGACACTGTCAGTAGCCGTCGCTTTGCTGAACGGTCGGCGCGCTCTTCTAGCGAGACGCAGATCCGCCATTTACTTACCAATCTGAAGCCAAACCTGCTCATTGAGCGCGGCGATCTTCTGGGCAGTACTCAAAGGAGGGCCTTTCTGGCTTTGAGACTGCAACGGCATGTGACCATTGACCTGGGGGTGAGCTGCGAGATGGCCATGGTGAGGGGTGACGCCTCCCGTGGGAGACGGTTGGGTATGAGCCATCGTGGCCGGTCGGCGTTGACACAGAACGCGATATATCCAGGTGTTGACAGAATGAAGCTTTTAGCTCGTCTTTGCGACACAGGTGATGCAATGAGCGCCCGTGTCACTGAGAGGTCGCACAGTCCCGATGGACGTAGTCGCGCAAACCAGTCACCCAATGATGTTCAAATGAAGCGCGACCGCGTCCAGGAAAACGGTTCCCAAGATAACTGCCGCGCTAGCGAGTCTAGAACCAAACGTCGTCACGACGACAGGGTGTAATTGAAGGAATGCGAAACGGGACGATTCCTGGTCGCTCGTGGTGAGGTAGATGCTGCGAAACTCGAGCGGCAACGAACGTGCAGGATCAATCAAGTCCAAAATGCAGGTATATGGCTGGGGACGGAAAGGAACAAGCGTGTGGAGCGACAATCAACAACTACGGGGAAGGGGGCAAAGGATTGAAATGGAAGAGGCACGAGTCAGAAACAAGCAAGATGAGGCAAAAGCGGGCGGGAAGGCTGAGAGAGTGGGAAGATAAAAGTGAGGGATGGGGGGAGTGGAATTGGAAGACCAAGGGCCAAGCAAAGGTCAAGTTACGGGGTAGGGGAAGCCAAAGCAGAAAGAAAAGGGAAGAAGAGAGAGAGGGAAAGGGAAGAAAAGAGAGGGAGAGGAAATGGGAAGAGAGGAGGGAAAGGTCGAGGGGCTGGTGGTAGAGGGCGAAATTTGCCAAGCGGCGCTAGTGGTTGTGCAGCTCTCCAGCAGTCAGCGAAACCAAAGGAAAGCACGGAAAAGCTGAGATGGCGGTCGTCCGGCGCCAAGCCGAAGACAGGCAGCTTTACGTCCAGGAACGGCCTAGCGGGTGGGGACAACCTGGAGTCGTGTCCGCGGGTATTTACAGTTAATATTTTCCGGGCGCCCGGAAACTCAGGTGAGCGCCGGAGGATGCATTCACCCAAGCTAGATACTCTTATAAGCATCATGCAGACCACGGCACCAGTGAGATAATAATAATAATGATAATAACAATAAACAAAACTGACTTATATAAAAAGGACTATGGACTCGCAAAATGTTTTTATCCACATCATTGCCTATTATTCCATATATAGCTCTCCACTTTGAACGAATCTATGTATGGCCCTTTGATATGAAGCGATCGCCTGCTCAAGGGCGGATTAGAATGAGACGGCGAGGAAGACGCCGAAAAAGAAAGGTAGGATAAAAAAAAAATGACTGATGACGCAAATATATTTTGATACACGCGACATCTATATGTATCCCATACTAACACCCACCTGTACTTCACGCGTGCTAGGTCATGGGAAGTTCCTAACTGTCTACATCACACTGTGTCCCTACTTTTAGTTTTGTCGCTTCTTCTTCTTCTCTCTCTCTCTCTCTACCCCTACAATGAGGGGGTGAATATTGCAGTGTGATTGTGCTATGGACAAGGGTTTAGCGTCATGTTGGCAGGTGGGGCGGATGTGATAGTTACGAGTTAAGTTAAGAGCAAATTTAAGAAAAGGGAAAAAAAAAAAGTAAATTTTTAGGAAAATGAAACGAATTAAATTAGAAAAAGTGGGAAAAAATAAAAATGAGCGACTATGAGCAGTAGCCTCAAATTGACTAGAGTGGAGAGAGAAGAAAAGAGGGGGGCCACACACTACGGGTTCAGCGAAAGGTTTAGTGGGTATGGAGTCGAACCGCCCCGAAACAGGGCAGTGTTTGACGAGGATGCAAGCGCCGGAGCCAGGAAGGCACCTCCAGGGATGGATGGAGAGGGAGGGGGTGTGGTAAGTCTAGCACGAACCCCCGGTTGTGACTCGCCGATGGGGGCCTGCAGGTGGGCCATGGAACCTAGACCCACCCGGACTGACCTCTCTTCCCCGTGCCCATTTTTATTTCTTTTATTTATTATTTAATAAATTAGTGCCATATGTACGGAGGGCCGCCAATAATTCCTGACTGCGGCTGTGGGGCCCTCAACCGACATGCTGCGCTACCTGACTGGTGTATGGCCATAAGCTCAACCACCTAAGCTCCCGGCAGCCTAGTCAGGCATGAGGCGTACTCCACACTCGGACCACCTGCAAAGTCCAAATGTTGCAGTCCGCCCCCCCTCTCAGTCTGTCTGTCTCTCTCTCCCCAATGGCTCACCCAGAAACGGCTTGCTTACTGTGCCCTCCCTCGGTGCCGGACAATACATGCACTTGCGTACAGATGGAGTAGGAGACCCCCCTCTACTGTAATGATGAGTTCACGCTCCCAATGCTCGGCCCCATGGTCTTGCCGGCGGCACCGCGCAACGACAGCTGGGTTCGTCAACCAATAAATAACCCAGGCCAAATTATCTCCCCCCCTCCCCTTCCTTCTATCACAGTAATCCCTTTCTGCGCTAAATCAAAGTGACCAGGTGCCAGTGCACCCAGCCAATCCTGCATCTTCCCGGCTATGCTCAGCGGTCTGCAGGCGCCTCGATTGCCCACATTTTGGGGAGGGCAAGGTACCGAAGAGATCAAACAAAGAGAGAATTTAGGTTTCCCTGGAACTTCATTGTTAATCTGTTTTTGTGGGAGAGGTGACGCTTAAACCTAGTATTTGCTAGAGCAGGGTAGCGAATCGGGAGGGCAAGTTGCTTTTTCCTCAGTTTTCGCCCCTTCCGTCATGGCTCGTTCAGAGGCTTCAGCCGCGGGACTGCCGCAGCGGCAGGCTTATCTAAGCACTCTAGGCCAGATCCCACGCATGGGAAATGCCACCTACCGGCACCAGCCACCAGCCACAGATTCTTAACGGATTCCTTTGAGTGGGCCGTTCCCGATGCTGATCCGTCGGCTTGTTGGTGTCGATGATCTTGATACATCACCTGGGTGGGCCGATCCTTTGTCCTTTTTCTCTTTTCTCCCATTTCATTTTCTTTCCTATTTTTTTTTATTTTTTTTTTTATTTTTTTTTTTCCCACAGTACTTCCCTTTTCGCTCTTTTCCCTTTCTCCCCTACTACTACTACTACTACCCTTCCTCGCCTCTCAAATCATCTCTCCCCTCCCCCCTTCTTCCGCACTAACTAGTAGCAACCGCACGGAACCACGAAAATACAAGAAGCCACCTAACGGGCTAATACATTCTCTTCTTCCCAACACTCGTATCATTTCTTCGGAAAGCCACACTCCCCCCTTTGGGACTTTTTCGCAGCTTTGCCATATCAGGGTCCCAGTGCCGGCAGACTAACTAAAAATGGGCACAGTGGGAGCTTCTAGCGACGGGTGGATAATAAGGTATGACTTTCTTTCACCATTCAGGAAAGGAGTGATTCATGATGAGCGGCTTCGGGCCCCTATTCTCGTGTCGGATCCGAGTGCGTTTTTCCAAATCAAGTCGCTCCTAAGGGACTCGACCAGCACCCGACAACAATTCACTTGGTCTACACAGTATATTTATACCCCCCAACAAGCTTTAAGTCGGATGGAGTAAGAATGTAAGAGCGAAAAAGTAAATTAAAAGAAATAAGAAAAGAAAAGAAATGTCAACCAGCAAGTAATATAGCTAGGGGCATTTCTACCCCATACTACAACCCCCTAGTAGTACTACTATCCACCCCCCCCTGCCTGGCAAAGAGTGAGTGACAGTCACCCTCAGCCCAGTGGAGAGGCAAGGCAAGGCACGGATTCCCTCCATCTTACATACCAGATCGCAAACCCGGCCGACCGGAGCTGCCACCCACCCAGTTATCCACCCATTCTTCGCAACCGGCATACGGTGATGAATGCCGCCCAGCAATGTACCTGAAACACGATAGCAGGAGGACAAACAATGCATTGACAATGTGGTCGGTATGTGGGTTACTCGGGCAGATTTGTATAGCAAGGGGGTGAGCAACAACCCTTTCGACGGAGCACATCGGGTGTTCTATTCTTGTCCAACGCAGTGCTTGCTTGCTTGCTTGTCTGCCTGCTTAGGTACAGCAAAGGAGTCCAAATATGCATGCACATAATTCAGGCTAATCGCTTACGCTAGTAGATAGATAGATAGATAGATAGGGAGCTTCATTTCTCTCTTCCTCCCACCTTCTCTATATCATGAACTACAAACTAGATAGACAATTGTACAGCCCAGCACATAGCACCAATACCACCTTCTGGGCAGCAGGGATTCGTTGACTTAATTAATTGTCACCGTTAATTAAATCAATCCCTGTTTTGATTAGCTAGTTAGTTTCTTGCAGCTTATCATCATCACCCATGCGCGCACGGCGCTTACTTTACGAAGCAACTTCCAGCCGGGGGTGGAGAGGGGGCCCATATGCAACATACAGCCCGACAAGCGGACAGGTAGGCAGACACGACAAGACCAAGTTAGTAGACACCGACGCCCGCATGAACATCGCTGTAGGTAGGAAATCTAGAAAGTGCAATCTAGGCAATAGATGCATAAAAAAGAAGAAGAAGAAAAAAATAAATATTTAAACTAACTTTCCAGATTCCACGACACACACAGACACGCCCACCCCCGACATACTCCGTACATATTCTGTTCCACCTGTACGACGCCTTTTGACAGGCTGATCTGATGACTGCCGATGGTTTATGCAGGTATGCCTGCTGCTGCGCCAGTTTGCGCACAGGGACCCAGCCAGCGCTAGGGACCAAAAAAAAAAAAAAAAAAAAAAAAAAAAAAAAAAAAAAAAAAAAAAAAAAAAAAAAAAAAAAAAAAAAAAAAAAAAAAAAAAAAAAAGAGAAAAAAAAAAAAAAAAAAAAAAAAAAGCAGGAAAAGGGAAAAGAAAATATAAAACTATGGAATAAGAGTAAAAAGTAAAGAATTTCTGAATCCGTGCAAGTGAAATATAAAATTCGAAAATGGAAAAATCAGAACAAAATAAAATAATTCAGAACTAAAAACGGACGTGACAGGGCAACCAACCTACCTTCCTTACTGACTGCTAACCGCCAGCAGGAACTGGGCTGTCATGGATTCCATGAGTCTCGTCTCCTCTTTTCTTTACCCCCCGAGGCCGCGCGCGCGCCGCGGCGCCCCTCTCCTCTCCGTCTCTTTCTTCCCCCTTCCCTTCTCTTTCTTCCCTGCTATTTTCCCCGTTCTGCCAACGTTACACAACATCATGCGGATCCACTCTTTAGTAGCTGCTTCTGCCGCCGCTTTCACACAATCCTTCTTTGTATGTATGTACTTATGTACCTAAGTATGTAGGTAGGTAGATAGCTAGGGTAGGGATCACGATTCTTGGTAGTTTCCCTCCCTGCCAGGTCTGCCTGTCTACCTATCTGTCAGGGTGTCTCACAGTCCCAGCCCGCTGGCCGGCTTATGTACCAAGCAAGTAGACCACATGTGTTGTATATATCCACATCGAGAAAAGAAAAAGGAAAAAATAAATCGACAGGTCATCATCATCGGTCAATATATTTCTCCCACTATTCATTTGTCATCTCTTCTCTTCACATCTCATCGAGATGCTTCCAGGAAGATAAACCTAATCACTGTACGACTTGAGCGAAACCTTTTTTTTATTTTCCCTTTCCCCAAACCAATCATAAGAACAGCAATAGCAATAGTAATAACCTCAAGCAGGCTGAGTAGTTTCAGCCCCCAAAAAGTAGCTAAGGTAGTCTAACTAACATAGCCCTTCTAAGCCCTCCACTGTCGATTATGATCGAGTTACTAAGGGGCATGGTAGTATCTAACATTTAGTCTACCCCTCAGGCACAGACCACACGTTTTGGGTCTAGCCGACCAACCGAAAATGTCACCTTCGGCATGGCCCGGCTTCCGGTGACGGCGACGGTCGCGGTCAGTCACCATGCCTTGTGTGGTATTGGCGCCTTGGTGCCTTGACCCGCTTAGCTAATCACGCAACTGTACTCACTAGTCCTAAAGAGGGATGTAGGGTAGGGTAAAGTGGCTGTTCTGCAAGCGCAGTGCACCACAAATGCAACTCCACCCCCCTACTTTTCTCCTCCCATTATCACATTTTTTGGAACGAGCTCGGGACCCAGTGAAATGCAAAATCTAATATAGACAGATATATAGATATTTGTATGGTTCTAACCTAACCTACTACGAAGTTAGTAGATAGAGTAATAGCTGACCTAATAATGACCCTATCCATCATCATCATCATCGTCTTCGTCGTCGTCGGCTAGACCACGCATTTCATACACCACACCATAGAGGCTAAAATAATAAAGTTTTTCTCTCATCCCTAGTCTAGCGGGTCACTTCTCGGACAGATTGTGGGCTAGTCTATCCATCTATTTATTGGATTTTTTTTCCTTCCCATGGAACGCTACTGCCATGTGTAGTCTAGAAAGAAGTCAAATTTGAATGTATGACGCGATTCTAGGGGGGCTAGAATGAGTTCTTGCTATAGGTAGGTAGTTATGTAGGTGGATACATACTACTTAGTCATGGTAATTTGAGTTGAATTTAGTGAGCGAGCATGCTTTATGTATATTGTGATTTCTTTTGATTATATTGGAGAATATATATGCAACAGAAACATTCACAACCATTGCATACTTACATGAGATAATCTGAAAGGCGATCACTTCCCTTCCTCCCCTTCCCCCCCTCCTTATATGCTGTGTGTAGAAAAGGGGCGGGAAGACAAACCGGAAACACGAACCCATCGACGATCAGCGATCACATCAGCTGAGATGGGATGCGATCAGATCAGATCAGATCAGATCACACCAGAGATCAGCTGCGCTTACTTACTTACTTACTTAGTCACCTGGTTAGGTAAGGTAGGTAGCCAACTGTTGTAACTGAGACTGATGAAGTAGGTATAGGTGTGGTATGTACAGCAAGTAGGTAAGTAGATGCAGGAGAGTAACCTTAACCGTGACGATGAGTTACCACGTAGATGGTCCTGGTGTTGCTACTTACATCTTCTCGTGTGTGTGTGGACTGGGACTGGGTTTGAAACGGAGGAAGCATGATGTGGCTGTAAGGGACGGGGAGGGATGAGGTCACTTCTTATGTGGTTTCTGTGGATGTGTATATATGTATGTGTGTGTATGTGTAGGGTGGGTGTATGTGAGAAGTAGGGATGGATATATGGATAAAGGGTTGTGACTAAATATATAGGTTAGTCACGATGGATGGTGTAATGAATATTACTACTATATAGTGATATATTTATGTAGTAGTGGATGGACTCAGATTCAATAGATTGCTTCGGATATTGTTTAGTTGTTAGTTTTTAGAAGACGCTAGTTCACGATCGTTACTGAGAAAATATCGTACCTTGAAGTCTAACGCTACTACAGACCTAGTAGTCTTTGGAATGTTACTGTACCGTGTTTCTCCTGAACAGTAGCATCGTGGAAAGTAGAGCTTTTCATGTGAAATGTCCACCCACTATGCTACAGCTATAAGTATACAGTAGCACAGCCGACTAGCCAATCGACGGCCAAATAGTGTATATCCATTCATTCAGAGCCAAGAGAAAATAAGTAACAACAAAGGCATTCTTCAGACACATGTAAATGTGACATTTTTCGCTTCTAGAAGAAACCCAGAGATCCTTGGCTTCACTAGTAACACTCCATCTACGGTGTACAAGGCAGGCATCAATTCCGGGCCTGAACCGGGGATCTCACCTGATTGTTCCCGGTGAAACAACCAGATTCCGGAGGAATATCTGGTGAGTTATAACAAGTTACAGGAGATCCTGCCGATGACTTAATATGCAGCTGATGGGGCGAAAGAAAAAGCAAACAGACACCCGGGAAATGGCCAGCCACAGCAACTTATTCTGCCGACGATGGGGCCTATGTTACTTGCTGATTCCACTAGTGTCTGCTGTGACACCCTCCAATGGGACGCAGGGGGGAAGATGAAAGTTGATGTGTTATCTAGGCACTTTTTCATCAACTCCTTGCAGGTGGGTCATTTGAATGTGGCGACTGTGTCGAGACAGGACTGACAAAGATGTGACGGGCAGTTCAAGCATTCTGAGTAGTCAGTGTAAATGTCTGAAGGCTTGAAGTTTGCTTATTGAAGAACTGCTCTGTGAAATTCTGCTGGATTTCCCAAGAACTCCGCACCAGACTGGGCATCCTAACAAATAGCGCTGAACGCGGTCGCTCCGATGTGTGAAATGCGTGCACTTCGACAACGACTGAAAAGAAAACAGGTGTTGGTCTTTCTCAAAAGGGACATGCGGCAGACACTGAGCGCAACTAATCTTTCAGACAGATCAAAGTGATTAGATCGACGAAAGTGACCCATCGCGTCAGATACCCCTGACAGCGAGGAGTCTTGCATGGATATATGCTTCAACCTAATCTTGGGTCAGCGACAGCGTTCAGAAACGAAATCATGACAACCGCGAGATTTATGGTCTGCATTCTTCTGTTGGGGCCATATACAATATCTCAAGCCGCCACCATCAGCGGCTTGTACGCCACTTAGATCCTGCAACCAACGTTGGCAAGCCACAACGGCAAGGCGTCCACGTATTGAGAACCCCGTACATGCTAGCGTGGGACAAGCAGAGTGTGATTGGGCATTTGTGCACCCGAGGAGAAGAGGGTCAAGGACCAGCAGTTCACATGGCATTCAGACGTCAGGAGTGTTGGTTGGGGGGAGTTCCGAGGAAAATGAAGGGTGGGTGGGATAGAGGTATATGCACAGTGCTACCCTGTACCTTGTAGCATCCCGGACATCGTTCCACAGGGGAACAGCCAATATGGTTCTGTGATACTTGCATGGAAGCCATGTCTACAATGCGGGATCGGCCCTATGTCCCTGGCCAAGAGTTACAGGCGCAGGAGAGTTTCCACATCCGAAGTCTGGGCGTGGCAGCCAAGAACAGTCTGGATCTGGCGGGCGAGGGGATGGAACCAACGGGAGAAAACGGTCTGAAGAGTCGGCCAGAACGGAGGCTGATCACGAGCAAATCAAATGAACATGGGCCCTCAAGCCATGCCACGCAATAATACGCACAGAGTCCAAATCTGATGCGGAGGGAAAAGTTGGGAAAAGTCTGTCGTCATGTCGGCTAAGTCAGAAGGGCACATGGCCGGCATATGGCAGTCGTAATCTATCTCTCGGCAAGAGAGGGGGCGTGATTAGGCATACAGAAGGGTCGCTAAGCCGGGTCGATTGATTCGAAACAAGTGGTTTGGCAGTGAGACTGGCCGAGTCGGTATGTTTAGGATTAACGATGGGTTACCCATTTGTTGATAAAGTAGCACAGCATACTGAAGGACAAGACTTTGGAGACCGCCACCGGACATCTGGTTACCTAATTTATTGATAGGATCGACCAGCTGGACACGAAGCAGAAACACCACCCAAGCCGGGTATACGGCTTTTCCAAGCAGGAGCATGCCAGATGGATAGATACCCGGCGGGGCTGGGCTGGGCTGGGCGCCACTCGTCGGGGAAGATATGAAGAGGGAGAAAAGAAGGGCCAAGCTGCGTTTCCGAGGTTCAGAGGCAGCCCTGGTCATCGAGATAATTCATTGTATGTTTGGTCATGATCGTCATGATACTCGAGTCGAGGAAGAAAAGCATATCTAGATTTGTTTCACCCCAACATACAAAGTCATAGTATTTGACTGCTCTCCTAGTGGATGGACTCGGTTGAAGGTGCTAAAAGAGGGTATGGCGTTGCGATGCCCGGGAGAGGATAGATCGGGAACTTGTAACGACGGCCACAAAGAAATACCTCGATTAATGCAGATGTATTATTAGTTAGTTGGGGGTATTTGGCTGCGGTCAGCGCTATGCTAGATGTGATCTGGTCGTAATACCGCCAAGCCGACCAGCCAACCTCCGAATGCGGATCACGGACACGCTCGCAATGCCACCATCCAATCAAGGACCGTTGCTCGTCCACCAAAATCCCCGCAGGGGCTTGGCATCTTGGCACGCGGTACAGATACGGTAACATTGCTCCTGCAACACACCCCAAACACTGCACACGGTGGTGACGGGGCTTGAAATTCCAGACGAAGACGAGGCAGGGAAATACTCTCTTCCTCCTTCCCACCGAGGGGGAGATGGAGATGAAAAGATGGAGAGATAGGAAGAAAGTAGAAGAGAGGGTGGAGCTGAGGAGAGGAAAATAATCTCTCTTTTAACTCGTCAGCAAGTGGTGTGTCTGTCCTCTTTCCTCCCTTCATTTCTTTGACTCGTTCACTTTAATGAGTGTTATCTTCCTTCCTTACACTTTACCCCCGACTCCCGATTCCTCTCTCCCCGCTACTCCCATTCTGCCCCTTCCGGTAGCTCCTTTTCCCTCCCTCAAGCTCCCTCAGCCTACTAGCACCCCATTCCTTCCCTCCGCTCTCCGAACCCGAGGGGGGAGAAAATCTCCCCCTTTCAACCTTCGAGAAATCCTTGGGACCTCGCACGCCATGGTGTTGGCCGTGACACTCTCTTGACGTTGCCCATGCCAAGGGCTCGGCAGCTGGGCGTCTTGGCGGCGAAAAAGCAGACCAGAACCAGAACTACTCTATCCCCCCCCTCCCCCCTTCCCTTCCGCTGCAGTTGTTCTGGGACGACGACAAGACAAGACCAACCGGTCTCTTGGTCCTGTTCTTGGACGTTCCGCTCTGTCTCCTTCTGTCTTGGGAAGGGAAGTGAATGAAAAAAAAAAAAAGTCGTCCATGGCATTCTTCTTATAAGTCACCCTGCCTGCCCTTCCGCTCCTGTCCTCCATTCCTCTCCTCCCCCTCCTCCTCTCCTCCCTCTCCTCCTCTCCCTCCTGCGCTTCAAATCCTCCCTCCCTCCCCTTCTCCCTTCTCCGCCTTGCTCTGGAAACTCTCCCTCCAAACCCTCCACCCAGTCCCGTCAGGGCGATAAGCTCCGGTACATGCCTTGAGATCGTTATGCCCCTTGCACCCAAAGCCATGCGGTGAACCTCATCCCTGCAGCTGCTCTCTTCACACAGTATCTCTCTCTCTGTGTGTGTACTCTCCGTACCACCTTGTGTTGCTCCTGCGGCATTTCTCAAGGGGGTAGCATTTCCTGTTGCGCCCTTGTTTGCTCCACCGACTCCCCTCTCTACTTTCCCTCTCGGTGCCTACCTATTACCCCCCTCCTTCCTCTACTCCGCCCGTAATGGAGCAGCCGGCAATGTCCCAGCCTGCTACCCACCGTCAAGATGATAGTCACCTCGTGACAGCTTATTTTCCGAACCCAACACCCACTGTGCCTGCTGCTGCCGCACATCCTCCCCCACACTTTCTGCCGGCGTCCTCCTCGTCGCCATCACCTCACCACTTTCATTCGGAGGTTGATTCCTCTCCATCGGAACTTCACTATCTCGACGACTCCCTTCACATCTCACATCCTGAATATCAGCAGCCTCAGCGGCATTCTCGACGACAGCATAGCCTATCACACCAAACCCCACAGACTGGGGAACATCTATATCCGGAATTGGGGCAGGCTTCGGTGCCTCCGGAGGCGTCGGTTGCCTCGCCTTATCACGAGAACGGCTCCGTATTATCGAGGGCTTCAGGTGCAAGCGAAGTCGGGCGCAAAGAAGGGCGCGTTCGTGGGAGGTGGACCGATCATTCGTCATATATGTCGGGAGATAATCACCCTAATGGCGCATCTCGCGTACATAAACGAGCGATTCATGACGACGACATAGCGCCGGAGGAAGAGCCGGATGCGCTGTTGATGCTGGTGAGCTTCGTCTATTTCCTCCGAATGTCTAGCTATTCGGGCCGTAGCTAACCGCACTGGATTTTAGTTTCGACTCTCCATTCCCGTTCCTGTATTCTCCTTCTGCGCATCGTTGTACACCATCTTCGGCGTGCTCTTCGTCCTGCTTGTCTCACCGCTCCGCATTTGTTCCTGCATACCATACTTTCGGGCGACGTCCTTCCGGGCACAGCTGTGTGGTCTGCTGATACCCCAGTTGCATATCCATGAACGACTGGTCTGCTTGCGACAATCTTCTTCAAGATCCTCATCCACCCAGCCGATATATGATCCGGAGGGATCCTATGTGGCCGAATCCATCGACTCGTATTCAATTGGAGGGCTGCTCACAGTCCTCCTTCTATCGCCGTTCCTATCCATCGCCATAACTCTCCTGGCTTGGATTGCAGCATTTTTCTGGATCTTCGCCATGGTTCTAGGCAATCCAGATGGCACAGAGCGCAAAGACGATGGCCGAGCAGCCGTTCTCGGAGTCTGCCGATGGTGGCAGATATGGCTTGGCAAAGCCCGTAAGCCACTCGCTTAGCGTATCCGTGTGAACCCCCCTTGTGGATATGAAATTTGCTTTGATCAAGTCAATCCCGTTGTTTGATGCCGGCATGATACCAACGTTTGGGATATGTGGAATGATCTTCTTGAGGCGCTATCTTTCGAGTTTTTATTTCGATTTCACCCCCCCATTTTTTTTCTTATTCTTTTTTTTTGTCTTCAGTCACATGACTGATTTTGAGGATTCCCTCCGGAGTTGGGATATTGGTCGCCGGCGCGGGGAGTTTATCATCCTTATCGCCCATGAATCACGGGCCATCGTAGAGAGGGAACGCTACTATTATGAGTTTCAGAAAGCGAAGGAAGGGAATCTAGGAGTTGAGTTGGGTCAAAGCTGTCTTCTGGTGAAGAGAGCTTACCTTTGTTTATGTGTTCTTCTCTTTTTTTCCCTTTTCATGTACTCATACAATACCGAGTGAGAATTGATACCCACATTTTGTTGTTTTCTTCTTCTCCTTCATCCTCCTTCCCCACATAGCATGGACTAGTCAGCTAAGTTAGTTAGTACCCGATCAATTATGGAGTAGAAGCAGATCGATCACCTATCTCACCGCACATCCATACCAAACACAGAGTAGGTAAATAAGACGAGTGCAGAATGCAACAAGGGAGAAGAAAGAAATCTTAGAGAAGGTGAAAGATACTCCACCCCGCTTGGAAGGGAAAAAAAATATTAAACAAATCTGATAGATCAGATCGACGTTTGTTTTATTGTATCACCTTACGTTGCGCTCGGGAAGGATTAATCCCGGAAGAAAAGGCAGGCAGGCAACCTGCATAGTAGTAGTAAACTCTATGCCGGTACCGAGAGATAAGGTCAATTAAGCGCGAAGATGGGTAACTTAAAGAGGTTAGTTGGTATGTGTTCAGAAATAAGGAAGGAAGGAAAGAAAGATTGAATAGGGAGAGAAAGCACTAAGTACTAAGGCTATATGTTTATATAGCCCAGATACTATAGCGGTCATGGTTAGTAGTTATGTACCGGGATTCTGTGACGAAATGATCTTCTTCCTTTTGTCCGGATGGTATGTATGTATGTATGTATGTATGTATGGTGTTACCTTACTACTTGAAAGTATTGAACGGATGGAAGATATACTATACTATACTATAGTATACTGACTGCGTTATTTTCAACTAGGGAGACACACAACAATTGGACTGAACTGAACGAACTGAAACTCAAAAAACTATGAAAATGGGAGCAGCAATAGCAGCCAAAGGATAATGAATAAAAAAAAGGGTATATGAAGATACACCTAAGGGAAGGAATGATTGAAGCACACAGCACGAACCACCTCACACTGAAAAGAAACTAATGACTAACTCAACTCACTGACTGGAATTAGCAAGACTTAACTACCATTTTCTGATCCGCAGTGAAAGAAGGAATAGGGACATGGTCAGATCAATCGTATCGTAAGTATGTATGTATTCACAACAAATATGGGAAGAAAACATAACAAGATAAAAGGTAAAGAGGTAAAAAAAGGTCTCGTCATACTCCATACATGACATGATGAACTTTGAAAAATGACTTTCATTGACTATTCGGTATCCAGTGCCGTTAAAATAATGCTTTTTGAGTTGGTATGTGTAAAAGGTATGACTGATCATGAACTTATTGATGATATATCAACTTAGTTCAGTTGTGGGGGGTATGTGGTTGGAGGGTAGGTGCTGTTAGTCGATAGGTTTATCTCCGGTTGCCACCACGGAAACCGCCGCCACGGCTGCCACCACGACCGGGGCGACCACGGACGGGCTTGCGCTTTTGAATGCGTCCGGCGCCGCTGGGACCGTGAGACTTGGGCATGCCTAGGCCACGACGGCCAGGACCGGGCCGGGAGGCGGGGCCAGAGGCGTTGTTGTTGTTGTCGTTGTCGTCGTCCACGTCCATATCATCACCGCCCTTCTTCTTCTGAGACTGTGCCATCTTGAGCTTGCCACGTTGGCCACGACGGACAGCGTCGGGTCCGCTGACGGCTTGCACGTAGGCGTTGATACCGCTCTCTCCAGCGTTGTTGTCCAGGCCAGCGGACATGTCGACATCCTCGTCATCACCGCCAAGGATGAGACGGCCGTCGGAATCGACCTTCGCGTTGCGCTTCTTCCGGGAACCGGGGCCAGTGTTGAGGAAGCGGACACTGGGCTTGGTGGTGGAGATGTTGGCCAGAGCATCGGGGGCGAGAAGGTCGAGAGGGTTGTCTTCGGGGGACATTTCACGAATGTACTGCTCGCTCTGCTTGTTGGAGCGCTTGCCCTTGCGGCCCTTGAGCGCATGAGTGACGCCCTCCTCATCGACGTCAATCTCACTGGCATCGTCGTCAGAGTCGAGATCGGAGTCGTAGACAGCCTTGTCGAAGGCGTTGCTGAAGGACCTGCCGCTCTTCTCTTCCTGTCCGGCGGGCTCATCATTCTCCTCATCGTCCTCGCCGTCCTGCTCGGCGTTCTTCTTCTTCTTGCGTCTCTCGCGCAGCTTCCGGATGTTGACCACCAGCTTCCGGTCGGCCTCACCAACCAGCTCCTCCACAGCAGCGGCACCGAAGCGTCGGATAAGGCGATCAAGGATACCCTTCACCTTGCTGCGGAGACGACCCTTGTGCTCCTTGCTCCAGACCATCAGGTTGGGAACCAGGGAGTTCAGGCGCGCACGGAGTTCTTCATCGGGAAGAACCACCACGGCGACCTTGACGAAGCCGAGCACAGACCGGACAATCTCGCGGTTGTTGCTGGTAAGGAACAACTCCACGGTCTGGACCAAGTCGGAGCGGACGGTAGGTTGGAGTTGGGTGTGGAAATCGAAGAACAAACGAGACAAAGCTGTGACGGAGGCAGCAACCATGTGCGGCGAGCTACCAGCCAGACCGGCAGACACCATGGTGAAGAACTCCTCAATCGTGGCGGGAGCATCAGGAGCATCGTTGGGCATGTGTGGCACCAGGGAGTTGCGGATCTTGGTGCCGGCGGGGTTCTTCTCTTCGTCCGTAGTCCTCTTCGCCAAGTGGATGAGCAGGTCGAACGAGGCTGTCCGAGCCTTCTCATTGCTCTCCTTGCAGCCCAAGACAACTTCCGAGAGAACGGATGGGATAAAGTGCAGGTCGGAAGTCGGCAAGTAGGTGACGAGTTCGTAGATCGCCAACATACGGTCCCGACGAGCAGATGCGGGAGTCTTATCTGCCGTGCCCAGGACAAGCGCCTGAAGCTCCGAGCTGCGCTCGCGAAGCGCGGCGCTTCCAGTCTCCGTCTGGGCCAAACGGGGGATCAGCTTGTATGCCTTCTTGATCAGCTGCTGATCACCAGTCTGTCCGTTGAGAATAGCCGCGGCCATGGCAAACAGGTTTGCGAAGCTGGTGCGGGGCAAGTAAATGGACATAGCGATGACCAGGTCGATCAAAGTGTGCGACGTAGGCGGCATTTTGTCACCAGAACCAGTCTGCTGATTGCCCTGCTTGGCTGCTTCAGTCTCTGAAGCAACCGATGACTCCAACATCGAAGTGACACGTTCAAACGTCTCGTTCAGCTCCTGTAGAAATATTAGCAAGACTGAAAAGCGGAAACTGAGGATAAGAACCAACCTGCTCAGGGGCAATGCTCAGATAAGCATTGATACACTGGAGAATATAACCTCTGTAGTGCGGCAGAGTTTGGCTGTACACGTTGAACAGAACCGCCAGCAAGTTGCTGGCGAAACCAGCAAGATGAGCAATGTTCTTTTGCGCAGCCTTCTTGGTGATTCTGCGCTGGAGGATCAGATCATCCTCGTCCGTCTCAACAGACAAGATGGCCTGGTTCGACTCCGCCAGATTCTGCAAAGCTCTGCAAATATCAACGCGCAGGTCGGTCTGCTTGTAAAGGACGTTGGAGAGGAGCTCCGCAAAGCCCTGGTCGAAAGACTCGGTCAGATCTAAAGGAAGCTCACAGTAGCCTGGAAGGATAGCCCACGTCTGCTGAACGAGGGTTTCGAAGATCTTGACTTCAACGGCCTTCTCTCTCGCGCTGAATTCCATGACCTTCTGGTACAAGGCTTCACTGAGAGGGACGAACTCGGAACGGAAGTGGGCAAGGTCGGTGTTGGTGACATTGTCGCGGAGAACCGGGAGGAGCCACACGCGACCGGGCTGGCCATTCTTCTGCTCAATGATATTCAAAGGCAGGATCTCCAGGACTGCAGCGGGGCCCATGGCCTCGATTGCGCTACCAAGAACGTTGTCCGCTTCTTTCTTTCCCTGGAAAGACTCGTTGCTGCGGAGCTCTCCAACCGTCTTGACAATATCATCCAAGAAAGGGCTAGAGCGCCACTTGAAGCTGTCGAACAAAGCCGCACACACGTTGAACACTTCCCGCCATGCTGCCTGGTACTTGACAGAAAGCAGATCCATAGCAGCCTTGGCAATCTTCTCGAGTGTCTTCTCATCGTAGACGGAGGGCTCAATGATAACGCTGTTGGGAATGCAGTTGGCCAAGAACGAGACCAAGCATTCAGATGCCGACACACGGATGTTGCTGGAGGGCGAGGCCAAGTAGCCGGAAACCATGTTGAACAGAGCGGGCAGCTTCTCAAACGTATCCTCGGGGCTGGTCTGAGCAGAGACGTCGTAACCACGGGACAGCACGGCAATCCACGGCGGCAGGAGCTGCGAATCGTTCTGGGCGGGCTTCAAGTCCGTGATCGCCTCCAAGAGCCGGGGCAGCTTCGAGGACGAAAACTCATTGGCCATGCTAGAAAAGATCACCTCGAAGACCTCGAAAGCACCCATTGTGATGAATTCGTTCGTGGACCGAGAAGCGTTCATCAAGAGCTCGCACAGCGGCTCGATCTTCTTGCTGGGCCAACCACCGGATGCGACCGCGAGCGTCTTCACCAGTTGCAGGGAGTGGATGACCAGGGGGTCGTGGGTGTCCCGGCCGTTGGGATCATGACGACCGCGCTTGGACTTGGCTGCAGCCGTGATGCTATCACTCAAGGTGCGCATAGCAGTCTCCGCACACATATCGGCAGCCGGGTGGTCGAGGGAAGGACTCGGAGGAGGCGACTTGAGCACCTTGACCAACGCGTCCTGGGCACGCTTCCGCACCTTCGGACGGTGATCAACGGCCAAACTCAGCAGACCAGCGATCGCACGGCGCGGGCCGATCTGTGTGTGAGGAAGGTTCCAGGCTGCAACATCCTGGGCGACCAGGAGGGACTCGAGACAGCCGATGGAGGGACGAAGAAGCGGGGCATCAACTTCTGGCAGGGAAAGGGCAGGGGCGAGACCGGTGAGGATCTGAGAGAACTTGGCGCGGAGAATTGAGGCAGGGACATAAGCGGTAGTGAGATCGAGGAGATAAACGACGGAGGTTGCCAAATCCTTGTTGACGATGCCTTGAGTAGCGGAGATCGACTGGGACAAAAGCGCAAGCAGCGCAGCAAAATAGGCGGTGGGAGAAAAGTCGGCCTTTTGATCGCGAAGAGTGTCTTCCACTGCAGACAGCACCACAGCCGTCTAATAAGGAGATTAAAATCGTCAGCAAAACCAAGGCGATATAAGAAGGGATCTAGTGAGGCCTCGAATTGGTGTGGGCTGGGAGACTCCGCGGGATGAGGATTCAACGGGACTTACATGGTGCTGGTTCTGCAGCTTGGGAGACTTGATCTTCTCAAGCTTCTCCGCCAGGGTCGCCATGATGGGACGATCAACCGACGGGCAGTTGAGAAGTAGATCCAGAAACCTGGGACGGAGTTAGGGAGGAGGGAGAGGAGGGAAGAAGTGGTGGATGCGGAGATTTTTTTTGTGGTCCGGCTGGATCTTTTTGGGCGGATGAAAAAAAGGTACGGCGCTTTCTTGGCGGCGCTCTATCGATAAACCCCGATAACACCAAGCCAACAGTATACCCAAGTCTTTGTCTACATCAACTAGCTCAATACACTACAATTAACTGAATGGCTGTGAATGTAGTCAATGTCTCACTCAAGTGGTCCCGTTCGGAGAAGATGTAGCCTAGGAAAGTAAGGGAAATAATACTATGAAAATGCGTAATCAGACATGACAATCGTCAAGCGTAGCCTCCACCCATACAATCACACACGTCTTGATCAGACTCTCTTTCTGCTGGAGACAAGCTGGGATCTACTCCAAAGCCGTCCACGAACCCGTTGTGTCGACCATTCAGCCAGTCTTTGTTGTGCGCTCCCACTGGCCTTCCGGTGGAGCTCGTCCTCTTCCTCTCTCTATCTCACATACAGTCTTCTTCCTATCGCACACCTTCTCACAGCAGATCCTTCAACTCCGCCGCCACTATATTGAGTCACGACATCGCCTGACTCTGGCGAACGGTCCCGGAGGGCATTTCAGACCGACCAAGTGCCAACTGATACCTTGAGGCCGCATAGCCCATCACACATCCACCAAGTGTCTTGTGTCGCGTCGCTTTAGAATTCCCTAGTTGGGACGCGACAGATCTAGCACGGATGTAGAAAAGGGAGAAAGACTGAAGCAGACATCGTGTCTAAAACAGTATCTCTCCGCTATGCTCCGGCTCAAAGCCCAGCGTCTGTAGCTTTCCATGGCGCTTCTTGTCGCCAACTTTTCGAGCACCGTCTTCCTTCTTCTTCAGCTCAAACACTTCCTGGAACGACGCGCGCTGGATATGAGGGGGAATGTCATCTTCTTTGTCGAGATCCTGTAACCCGGAGAAGCAAGACACGCCAATTAGCCAACTCCTCGCCCTAAAAATGAATAGCGAAGAAGATGCATGGAAGGTTTGCGTACGATTTCACCCAGAAGCAAGACATTTTCACCCCGAACGAGAAATATACCGCGCGGGATATCGGCGTAGAGGTTGCCGGCATATAGACGTTCAATGGTATCCTGAAGGACAAGGTTTGCTGCAGCAGTCACATAGCAAGGGTCGCACAGTCAGATATATATCATCAACCGGTATTCATCTATCATGCGGCGCATACCGAACTGATCCCAGCTTCTCAGAACTCCGATCAACTTCCGCCCGTCTCGAAGGACTAGAACTAGCTTCTCTGGAAACCACTGTCAGATTGCGCCCGTCTCCATCTGTGAGATAAGCCCATGGGGGCCAAGTGAACAGGTATAACGCACTATCTGTCAAATCCAACAGCTGAGCAGCGGTGGTGAACATCTGCGGCGGTAATTGCGGGGGACCTTGCGACATGGGTCCGAGCGTGTTGTTCTGCGGGGGAAAGCCCTGCGGCGCATTGCCATGGTGGGCACCGGCGGGGTTCTCATTCATTGGAAGGCGTTCCATATTTATGTCAGAGGCGGGCATAAAGCAGAAGGTCGGTGTATGTGGAAAGGCAGGTAGCCATTGCATTGCTGCTGCGGCCGGTTGAAGGAAGTCAGTGACGGGTTGGTGGGTGTTTGTTCTGTTTGTTTGCTGCTCGTCCAAACCGTCGATGGACAGACTGGACAAGTTGTTTCAATTGTGCGAACTATATTTTTCCTGTATTCGCTGAAAGATGTAATATTAGGCGATTACTTAACTGGTAATTAGATCTAAGCTAGGGCAATGTGCATCACAGTTCTTCTTGTTGTACGCAATATCTATGGTGGAAAACCGGTGATGATGGCAGTATAGAGGGTCTCGGCTCGCGATAAGCCATTGATTCCGACTGATGATATTCGATGATTCTGCTCCATTGAAACGAATATAGCCTCTGGGCAGGTCAGCGGAATGTTTATACCAGATCCCTATCTTCACCTGGTCCCGATCAGGCAAGATCGATCTAGTAGTCGCAGCATCTTCCTGCCGCTTCTGAGCAGCATAGTACTACTATATAACCTCGCCTACTGTTAACTTAGAGTACTACAGAGATCATGACACAGAATCTAGCTAATGGATATGTCATGAAAATATAACTGTCAACTGCTATTGAAGACATTCGAACTCAACATTCCAACATAGTCCATATCATCCCTCATAATACCAGATTGTTTGCTTTTGATGTGATCGCTGATAATACACGACTCGATAAAACATATAAACGACATGCCAGAAGAGAACATGGCAATGAGCCTAGATGAGACAAAATGGAGGATTGCATGTGCACGCAGGTGTAGAAGAAAACAAACTTATCGCAGCTCATTAAGCGACGCTAACCCCTCGACGCTGGTTACGCATCCTCTCCTCGCGTCGCCGACTATACGGGGCACAGTAGGGCTCATCGGAGGACCCGATGCTCGCACGAACTGGTTCCTGCGATTGATGGTACGCAGGGCTCGAAGGTGGCGGTGGGAGCTGCATCACTTTGAACTGATCTACGCTGATGATCCTCAGACCATACAGGTACTGCATCAATTCAAAGTCAGGCCGACTGCCGGCTAGAGTGTGCCCCTGCTGATAGTGGGCCACATCGACGTGATCGAGCATTGCATCCCATGCTCTCGTTTCAGGGGTATCAGTAAACCGTTCCCCAGGACACAAGGGACAGCGCGCTGTCTTGGGAGGTTCGTGTGTGCGAAAGTGGCTGAAGACATGGAGTCTCCAGTCCTCGGCATTGTCGAATGTGATGTGACAGTCTAGGATATGGAACAAACAGATGTATGTATAGGGGGTGGTGCGATGGTCAGTGTGAGCCGGGACAATGAGGGCCCCGGTCCCATCATCCTCGAGGATCTCATGACCTGCGAGCCCGGACGCCCATCTTGTATCCAAGGATGCGCTTGACGAGGATGCAGGCGTCGAGGCAGTGTCGTTCGATAAAGAGGGGACAGCTGTTGACGGTGGCATTTTCGTTTCCCACAAGACGACACTTTCAGTCTGGCTCTATAAGACTAGAGCTTACTTTCCTCCTTTCTTCTCTGTGGAGGGTCAAGAATCCAAATGCGCGCGCAGCTGAGACTGAACCAAGTTCCTGATCACCGCCGAGGCACGCCAGAAGCGCCCCGAGATGGGCAACAACGAAAAAGCGATCCCGTTCGAGAAAAGTGGTCGAGAAGAGCCTGTTTCCCACATGCCTAGTCTGTGTGCAGCTGAGGGAAGACACAGAGCCAGTCATGGCCGTGAAGCTTGTCACTATTCCCCTGCTTGAGAAGCGGGGGGAGAAGATGGGGAACGGGAGCAAAGCAAGATTCCCCATGAGAAGAGAGGCCATTTCATTACCTTCTTTTATTATTTTTTTCTCCGATTTGATCAAAATGACCCATACATAGTCATTCAACGACGAAGCACCGGTGGATGAACCAGAGCATCACACAGCGACCAACCTTGCCAGGGAAGAGAAGGTGGAGGGCGGTTCAGCGACGGCCATGGTGGGTTTGAGGCTCCAGAGGGCACATGGCGGGGGAGGAAAATAAAAAGGGAAAAGTAGCGATGATGGACGAAGGATGGAGGAGAAAGCAGAGAGAGAACAAGGAGGGGAAAATCCCGGAAATGTCCGTCAACGATGATTAGTTGCTTGGGTCAGTAGTCAAATTCAACAAACCATAATCCACTACTAGTAGACTGCTAACTATGTATCAGCCAGCAAAGTCCATCCATCCAGCCCTGTCCGGGTTGCGGAGAGAAGAGGTGTGTCGAATACCATTCCGTGGATAAGACCAGCGACATGCCTCCACGACATCCACCACCCGCTTGCTTGGCTTGTTTGCTTTTTATTCTTTCCCTTCCCTCTGCTTTTCTCTTCTTCTCTGAAACTACCTACATTCCACTGACATATTTAGTAACATCTGCAACTGGGCAAACTGGACTGACTGACCATTCGGAACAGCTCACCACTTCCCTCCCATTAGCACTGTCTATCTATCTATCCATCAATCTATGATCGGGGATCCGGGATAACTTGATGGCATCATGTATATCTATCTCATTCTGACTGACGCAATCCCAGCAAGTTGTTAGTCCAGGCAGCCCCCCGCAAAACATCCCTGCATCGGACCACGCCGATAGCCAAAAGAAAGAAGAAATATCCTATCTATCATATTACTGGTATATACAGTAAAACCCCATACTATCATGCAAAAAAAGGAAGGGAAAAAATAAATTTGTCAACCTCGACGTTTGAGGTAAACAAAGCCAAAAACACTAAGAACCAATTAACCGGAAGTTCGGCATGAGAAGTCAATCAAGTAAGTCCCCATGACTTGCGGATATCTATCTATCTATCTACCTAGGCACTCCCTGATCAGCCAAAAGTCTAAGTAGCTAAGGGATGAGATAACGTAAACCCGGCATTGGGAAAGAAGAGGCTGGCTGCTGACCCTGCAGGTGAGGGATCATGCGCGACGACTCTTAAGCACTGACTGACGATCGGCGTCTATCTCGAGACACACACACACGCACACACAGTGGGAGAGGGAGTGGGAGAGGGTCGGTGGGATCCAGTTTTTGATTCACATTACTCAGTACGTAAGTAAAGTACCCCGACTGCGTGCCTACTCCGACCCCGGGGGGAATGGTCTGGTCTCCGTCAGTTTTAATTTATTTATCTACAGTAGTGCATCGGCGGGTGGACTCGTTCCATAGTAGGAGTACTATGTGATTTGAATCTGATTGGTTTCTGAATGGAATTTATTACATAGTAGTTCGTCCAAGATGGTAGTAGTTATGTTCCAATTTAAGGCTTTATTTGATTTATAGATGGTGATTCCTCTCATCCTGCTCGAGGTCTATGATCACATGTTTGAATGGAATGTCTTCTTAAGTGTGGAGGAAAGAAAAGAGTATATATGGAACCAGTGTGGTGTGTTTCAACACATGAATTTGATATAAAGGTCTGATGCCTCAGAAGAGAAGAGAGAGAAATAAGAAACAAGAGAGCTGATGAGCAATTTCGCTTGGTATAGGTTTAGGGAAGAGAAGGAGATGTTCCAGAGGAAGTCTGTGGGGAGAGTAAAAAAAAAAGTATTTGGAGAGAAGAGCAAGGAGGATCAGAAGAGGGGACAAAAATAACAAATTCACAGGATATCCCGTCCATCTATCAGTAGAGACGCCTTGCAATAAAAAAAGAGTAAAAGGAAAAAATAAATGTGAAAGATGAATCCAACAGAAGAGCTGAGGAAGAAAAACCACCCAATCACCCGACACCAATGATGCCCATGAACCATTGTAAATGCACAAGTCTATTCGGTCGTAGCGCGCATAAAAGAACTGCTGATTTTTTGAACCCAATTTTTACACAAACCAACGTGTGGCTGAAGAATGTTCGAACTAGAAGCGTTCTGCCAAGTCGCCACCGGCAACGGAATTCGCGGTGGACGAAGTGACCGACGAAAATCCACTACCGGGATTTAACATATCCTGAACGGCGACTTTTGGCACCTGAGGGACTGGCAGCTTTCGCTGTGTTCCGTCCGGTTTAGACATGATGTCCGAGATGCTGGGACCATGGTGACCCTGGGAAGGACTGTAGTAGTTGGGCCCTTCCGGTTGGGGTTCCATCGGAGCAAGAGCTGGTGTGTGGTGGAGCGACAAATGACGGATAGACGGCAAATGCAGATCGCTGGAGCCCAGGGGTCTCAACCGCGGTGAGTGAGCGGGAGTCGCCAAGGGAGTGTGATCGGGAGTGGGTGAGAGGGAGTCGTGGGAGAAGGTGGGAGAGGAAGGAGCAGTCGAGTTGGGAGAGTTGGGTCTTGAACGTTTCACACGGTGCGAATAACCGTCGTCGTCTTCATGTGAATGCGACCGGCTCATGTTGTGTGTGATCGCGTAAGCAGACAAGGAGGGCAGACGGCCACTTCCATGGTGGCGCGAGCTGAACAAATGGTGATTGCGTGGCCCTGCATGGAAGCTGAAGTGTTCGTCGCGTTCCACCTGCGACGCAGCAGTCGCCAGGAGGTTAATGTCCATGCCCGACGATGCCCGCTCGCTATTGCGAGCATACGGGCCCAAGTTCGATCGCATGTGACTGGCGTAGTTGGAGAAGGAGTGAGGGGGAGAGATGTCGGGGGAGCCGACCTGCGACACAGGGGCCGACCGGGTCATTGGCTTGCTGGGAGGAGGCATCATAGCGCTGGCGGTGTTGGCCATGGCGTTGTCCTGCCCTGCAGCAGCTGCAGCGGCCGCAGCCAGATGCTGAGCCTTGTTGCTGCGCCTCGAGTTAGGGTTGTTGTGGATTCGCGAGTGGCGCGTAAGCTCGTCAGAACGACTGAAGCGCTTAGTGCAGCCGGGGAATTGACAGGCGTGCGGCTTTTCACCCGTGTGCGTGCGGATGTGTCTTGTCTGGTGCTCCAGACGGTGGAATGCGCGATCGCAGAGGGGGCACTTGTAGGGGCGGGGAAGATCCTGACGAACTTCTTCGGTCGCAGGCCGGGCACCCTTCATAAGCGGCGGAAGTAGGCTCACTGACGACGCCATGTTGGAGTTCGACTGTGTACTGGACGGAGTAGAAGGGGTCTTGGAGCTGTCCACAGGAGTGGAAGGGGTGGAATCAGTGGAATTGTTTTGAGGGTTCAGCAGATTTGAAGGCCGGTGGCGGCATGTGAAGCTTGTCCCAAGACCGACGAGGGTAAAAAGGTAGGACAGAGCCGGGTTTAAAAAGGACACGTTCGGAAGGGATGAGAAGCCGAGGCGATAGTGATGCACGTCGCGACCAGGGGTAGCTATATCGGCCAGTCGATCACCTCCCGCTAGCACCCCAGACCTAACCTTGGCAAGGAGAGATGATAGGAGGAAGACCGCAAGGGTAGTGAGGATCACAGGGCCCTGATGACGAACCAAGGCGAGGCGGTATTCAATTGTGAATTCAACCAAGGGCTGATAACGACGAATTCCCTTTCAATTATTGAAGGGATACGGAATGTGGTAGTTATGATAAGTGTTGGGTGAGCCGGAATCGGAAATGGACCCCGGGGTAATAAGTAGCGAGTCGGGCAAGGGTGATGTTGAGCAAATGGTCTCGAAAAGAGGGAGGGAGGAAGAAAACCTGGAGAAGATGATCTGGGGAGACGAAGATATAAGAAGAGAAGAAATCGGAAAGGGCGAAAAGATGAGGAATGGAGGGGAAGAAGAAGGAAACGGAATTCGGGGGAGGGGAGGGAAAAGAGGGCGAGTCGTAGAGGGGGTGGGTTATCGGAATCGGAGAGCAGAATGGGAACGCGAAAAGAAAAAAAAAAAAAAAAAAAAAAAAAAAAAAAAAAAAAAAAAGTAAAAAGAAAATTGAAAAATTGAAAAAAAAGATGGATAAAAAAAATTTACGAAAAGGGAAATAAGAATAAAAAAAAAAAGGGATTTTAAAAAAATCGAAAAAAGAAAAGACTATGTACTTTGTGTGGGGATAAATATCGGGGGGGCAAAAAAAGCAGGAAAGGGAAAAAGAACGTGCTTGAACCAGATCGGCTGCTTTGCTTCTTGGGGCTTCAAACCGGTCAGTCAGCTTTCCCAGTCAGATGGAACCCAGTGCTTTGTAGTTATTTCATGCTCTTCTTATTCTTTTTATAATTTTCTTGCCTTGATAGATTGTTTTACAATCTTGGGTATCTACCGCTCTTACACCCACTCTCAGATCTTGTGTTCTCTGATGAATATGATCTCTTCAAAGTCCTTGAATTGCCAAATGGCAAACGGGTGTCTCCATCAGTTGCCTATCTCGGGGCTTCTTCCGTCTGGTTTTCGGGCCACGCACGGTGTGTTAGAAAAATTCCACTATTACTGACCGGGAAGAGAGGGTGTCAAAAAAGGTAAGGCGTGTTAAGAAAAAAAAAAGAATGTGGGGCGGACTAGAGTCGAGAGGGATTACGGAGTAGAAACTGGAACTGCAGAAGTGGCTGTGTGGTCTGGAGAAGTGCGTGCCCCGTATTGTTGGGTGTCGGTAAGGTAAAGCTGTAAGGCCCGGGAAGGGTCTCTGGGGTTGTGGTTATGTGTACGCACAGTATTGGGGTTGGTGGTGGTGGTGGTAAGAATCCCTATCACGAACACGAACATCAGCAGCAGCAACCCGGTCCCAAACTTCGCACCGGCTATCGCGGATGATCTGGACAATCCTTCTCGATAGGCGACCGCGTAGATACCTTAGTTTCCCCATCGGGGTCGGTATGATGTTCACTCCGGTGGTGACCAAGCGCGGTTGATTACGCGATTTGTCTCGCCGGTCGGATAATGCGAGGCAAGAGGTAGACATTTTCCAAGATTCATCATTCCATGTGATAGCTACCCTACTTTAATGTGGTTGTTCATGCTCACTAACTATCGATCATTCGCACGGGAGGAATCCGAATCATCATGATCACCAGTGGGGTGGGGGGTGAAGTTATCTAGGTGGTAGGTAATTATGGTGTATTGACCTCGACCGAAAGCGTGATACGGTCAAGCGGAGGTGGAAGATCGATCCATTTTCTCTTCCTCCCTCTACTGTAGAAGGGGGGTGCGGCAGGCGCACACGAAAGGAATCCCTAGAATGATGCCATTTTGATGATTGTCGATGATGGAGGTATGAGGTGATGATGTGCCCGCGAATGCAAGACTTATTTCTGGTTGTGGTTTATAATTTGCTCGATTTTATTCTTTCTACCTTTTTTTGATTTTTTATTTGAATTTTCGTAGTTTGTTTTTCTAGCCCTCATACGTGCGTATGTATTTTCCCCAACCTGTCTGGGGCATTACCGGGGAAAGATTTTGTTCGACAAGATCTTCAGGACCGCCCAGTCCAGACCAGCTGATCGACCATCATTCAGCATTGGTTGGGTACTGAGGGAAGTAGATAACCAGCAGGGGGAGACGAACTCACGTCGAATGAGAGCTCCGAAGTGACTTGAGGTGACGGGAGCGGTGATCATATACAGTGCAAAGCGAAGGACCTGGTAGGGCAGACCGTTGCGCTGAACCAAAAGTCATACGATGGGCGAGATCCAATACATCATCATCCCCATGGGACGAGTTATCTACTCCCATACTATTCCAACCTAATTTTGCATACCTCCGACTGTGTACCTAAATGAGGCTGCTGACGGTAACCACTGGATGGACTGGAGCACACGAAAAAGAGCCGGGATGACGTCCAACCTGTTGCGGGTGAGGGCAGACTGACCGTAGTCGGGGGGGTTTTCTCACTTTGTGGGGAAAGGACAGCATTGCATCAGCCTCATGACTCAGACGAATCATTGGCTCCGCCAACAACAACACTTCCCTCCAAAGGGGCGGCGAGGCGCAAGACGAGGCGAAACTCAGCTGGGCTTGTGCCCGGATAACAAACTGTACTTCCCCCAAAACACGACGATGACTCGACCGTGTCATCTCTGGATGGCATCCCTCCGCGGCTAGGCAAGGCTACGTGGGAATGGCCAGCTAAGAAGGTACCTGCCTAAGTATGTAGGTACCAGGTATGTATCAAGGACAACTCGGGAGGGATTACTGTTGGCACCACGATCGCATAATTATATCGGCTGTTAGACCCGTAGTCCCGAATGTATTTTCATTCCTATTTAACCGGCCCTGCTAGGACCCCCTCAGAAGCGCCCCTAAGAGTTATTCAGCATTAGTGTACTCCGTATAGGTAGTGTATACCGAGAAGAACTGATTCCCCTCAAACGCAACCCCTGGACTAGCGCTTAATTAGAATCTTCACCACCTCAGAGGACGCGCCGCCCTGCATCGTGTTTCATCAGTGTCAGGCACCCACGTCTTCGTCATGAGAGACAACATGGGGCCGCCAAATGAAAAAGGGGGTAAAGGTGAGACCGTAACTATGTGGGAGAGAACGAGGGCTCCGGTAAGCTCGGAAATTGAACTCCGCAATATCCCCAGGTCCACAACAATAGCTCTCTGTCTGCGCCCGGAATGTACTATTTCCTCCCCAGACAGATAGTCACCACCTCCGGTACTATCCACGCAGCTACTATCTACGTAGCATGGCTCTTTCAGGTTCAGATGGGGAAATCTCCATGCGGAGATTTTGCCACCAGCTGTGGAGTCTATACATATTAAATTAATCGACCGATGACATTGTGCGCTGAATTGCACGGTGCTATCTACCCGGGCAAAAAAAGGCCCAGGCGTCATGGGGATAAAGAAAGATACGGTCTCGGCAAGTCCAGCCAGCCAAGGGCTTCACAGACAGCCCTTCACGCGCTCACCATCGCTTCTAGGCCCAAAGTAGGATTCCATACTCCGTAATTGGATAGTATCATATGCTCTCATATTTTGTTTTATTTCCTGGTGAAATTTCACCTTTTGGGGCTTTGCGACATCCTTATCTACGGTTACGCAAGGGTCGGGAGGGATAGATTGTATGTCATAGGTGGTGAATGACAACATACATATCCGTTGCTAATGAATGAGTGAGCTCGAATTCGAGCAAGCTCACTAAAAGTGCTATGCGGAATATCCGAGCTGGAAATATTGTTTCAATGGAGAATCGAAGGAAGCGGGAAATATGCATCGAGCCGTCAGAACAGGCCGCTTAGTGGCAGATCAGATCACAGGCACTCACCTTCCCACCCCGAGGGGTCCGCGCCGACCGGGGACTAGTAGTAGTAGATTCAGCAAGATAGATAGATAGATAGATATCAGCTCGTTCCATTCTTGGAAATTGAATGTGCTTTTAGTCTGCGGAGTCAAGTATGGGAATCAAGGTTCACAGCTGGGCATTGTCATCGGATAGGATGCAGCAGGGTCATGTATCCGGGCTGTGTGTAACACATGCCAGCTCCATGGGCTCCTCCAGCCCACATTGTTGTCACCCGCAAGAATCGAGGGTGATGCGATGCTGTTATCTCGAACCCTGACCAAGGGGGAGGAACCCGACGGATGAAACCCCCACCAGGGCGATATCGTGGTTTTGCTGCCAGCTCTGATAGGCTAGACTCGGCTGACGGCCCTTTTGCGATCAGCGGATATCGGATCGTGACCTTGAATGGTTCGTTTGTTTGGAGCCTGGAGGGTTTCCCCGGCACAGCGGGATCAGAGAGGAAGGCGTCGCGACCTGGCCGATCACTACTTAGAAATGAAAGGAGGGGAGAGTGACTAATGAGATTCTTCAGATAAGAAGAAAAACAAAAGTACTACCACTAGACTACTACTCCTATACACACAGGAAGATACACAAGTGATCATTGATTGAGCAGGTGCCGCCCGCTGCAGATACCATGGCAGAAGGTGGCATGGGACATGTTCTTCTCCGCCTAGAATTTGTGAGGGGATCCGGCCGTCACCCCCGCAGACACCAGAGTTTCGACACCACACACAAACACACACACCATCTTCGAGCTCTTTTGGGTTGGCGTCTTTGATGAAGAAAAAAAAGAAAAAGCCCCAGACTCGTTTCCTTATCTCTGCTGAATGATATTTGTGTATTGCACAAATTTTCATGTGGGGTGGGGACCTTGTCTGGTCAAACACAGAGACACACACACATACACATTTGGTGCCGGACCGATTGCCGGCACTTTGCCGGTCAGTGAATTAATCCCAAAGAAGGGGCGCCCAGCAATCACCCCACCATCTCCAGACTTGGGATGGTGGGACAAATGGGGAAAGAGAGGAATGAGGTTGGCACGCAGGTACCGCTGCCCTGTACGTAACCACCCCAACTAGCCGGAGCCACGTACGTTTCTCATCGCATTATTATTATTATGTTGATGATGATATTTATTATACTTTTTTCTATTATCATTTCTACTACTAATAATAATATCCCGGATAAGGAGGGGGAGAGGGTAACAACCTTTCATTTGTTCGGATACCACCCACCACACACTCACTGCCTGATCGTGATAGAAATGGAATCCCTCCTTGCCGTTTAATTGGGGGTTCGGATTATTCCCGCAAATCCTGGCCAGCCTGGCATGGCACCACCCTATTCACAACAAAGGGGACCTTTCACTTTCGTCCCGATGTGGCACTGTGGTGGCTGTACTGACCCTCTATCCCCGGTCCCTCCCCCAAGGCAGAATTTATCTGCCTGTCGTAATATATCATTGTCCTTACGAGCTGTCGCGGGCCACTAAGCAATTTGTTCGAGGGTTGGTAATGTTTAACAACCAACAACACCGGCCCTGATTTAACACCCATGTATGGCCGAGCATTGAGCCGTTGTGGTTAGTGATTTGTGCCAGGGAAAAAGGCTTCTTCTATCTCTCGGTCTTTCCAGTCTCCTCGCATCCGCTCTGCATGAAGCCCCAACGCACTATTGAATCAGACTGACGCTGATCATGGTGCGACAACCCTGACCCCAGAGATAGTCTAGAAGGGGGGATCCATTCTAGAGGACCCGGTAGAATCCCCGGGGCTCGGGGTATCAGCAGAACGAGCACATAAACCTGTTATCTCAGTGGCAAGCATTTTTGAGTTCCCTTTACCCCGTTCATCCACCCTTTGCAACTATTGTTCATTGTCTCCTCCGCTTTTTCAACTCCGAAAGACGGAAGATCTTCCCCGCGATCAACGCAGCCGGGGATCGACACTCAGATTTGGCCAGGCCTCTAACCGCAAAGGGACATCCCTGTCTCTAAGTCCGGTCACTGGCTCGGCTTCACGGCGCCATGATATGCTCTGAATTACTCTTTTAGGAGGGAGTACGACACGGATCTACCCTAGCCAAGCCTAACTGACCACTCGGTTGCAGATAACCCTCTCTGACCTCGTCCCGTCTGCAGTTTGTTGTCTTGATGAGAAATCTTGCGAGTCACGGGGTCACTACCACGGTAACTACCGGCGGCAACCGTCTCCGCAAACCCAAGAAATAGGAGTAGAAAAATAAGTCAATGAGTGTGAAAAAAAAGGCAGGGATTATTGAACCGAAAAAAACGACCCCCACTGTCCCGTCAAGTTCAAAGAGGATCATCGTAAGCGCCAATATCCTAGAAGCCGTTTATCCGCAAAGGATTGCGTTTCGCAGGAACTGTTCTCAGTTGCAGTTACTGCTTAATTGCTTAGAGGGGAATTGTGCTCCGTAACGACCCGCCAGTAGTTAACGAACCCCACTGTGAGATAATAATTTGCTTCATCTTTTACCAACCACAACTCACCCACCAACGATATAGCGCCTACCGATCTGGTGGGCGATTGTCTATCCCACTCGCCCAGCAGAAAATGGTCGGTGCATCCATTCTTTGGATTTGGGATCATCCTCTAGCCTGGTGCGGAGTACGGAGTATATCTCTGGCATAGCATGAATATCCGCTGCTACTAGCATCACGATCAACTTCCATCACTTTTTTTTACCGGATTTTACCCGTTTGGTTACATGGTGATCTTCAACATCATTTTTACTACTGTGAGACGAATTGTAGGGGCCTTGCATTGAGCCGAGTCCAGAACTCTGTCCAGGTGAGATCATCTTGTTGTACCTTTCTGAGGAGGCGGGGGTGAGGCCTCTCATTGATCAAGATGTTTTCCCTGACGTTGCCTGACCTGTTGATTTGTGGGGTTATCATATGGTGTCAGACAACCGACCCACGTATGCACACCGGCTTCCCTTTTGTTGCACGAAAGAAATAAAAAAAAACAATGAAAAGATTTATTTTTTGATTATCTGAACCCCTCATCACCTAATCTAGTTTGACAGAACATGAGAATTACCTCGACCTGTGATTGAAACATCGGGAGCATACCATGGGATACTAGGATTTCTGCACATTCGCCGAAATGCTACGCTTTGGGATCCCATTCCCTGCCCACTAGTCGCCGAGGGGCCGCCTGAAGAAAGGAAGCGCAGCAGTTACATGTGAGCGCATGGGCCGCAGAAAAAAGACAAATTCGAGACTTAGGCTGCGCAGCCTGTCAGTCTTAGTCTGCCTTGTCGTGCGGATCGTAAGTGTTTCACGAGGAACACTTGTACTACCACCAAACACTGGGGGAGCCAACCAGAATGAAGCTCCAAGCTTAAGAGGCAGATCTTATTATCAATATCAATGATACATTGCATGCGTTGCCTTCTACTGATTACTATTTTTTTCTTCTTTCCTCCTCATGATCACACCCGTCACTCATCAGTTCATCAGTCACCTCAATCCTTTCTGGTTTCTTAACTCTGGTTCCCCGTCAATGGCCGGTTGGGCATCCGGTTGCATGCAATGTGGGAATTACACCGCTTGTATGAAATTTCGATTACGTCTCAATAAAAAGGCTCCATAAGGAGGAAGAGGTAATTCTACCAACCTATCCACTGATCTCCGCAGGAAGGGGAAAATCCTCTCGGCCATTCATGTTGATGCGATGAACTAATATCCACGGCAACCAACCCCAAGTCATGACGTGTAGAGACAGGAATGTTAGCAATAATACTACTTACCATCCTGGATAGCCTGATTTCGTCAATCCCCCAAGTCGGGTAAGCCGCCAGGTAGATCTTTTGTCACCAAACTGATGTACCCGAGAGAGCCCTAAAGGACCAACCACACAGTGAGTTGCGCCCTGGGCGTTTTCAGGGCTCATGAGAGATAAGGCAACAAGTCACCCGAGCAAGAAGGTAAGGTATGCAGATGGTTGCAACTTCTTTTTTCAGATGACCATAGCTAGCCAAGAAGGATGTCCTAGGATACTGCTTCCTACCACTTACTACTGCTCGCTCACCACCACACACACAACTGAAGGCGACATCAGAATGCTTGGCGGCTATGTGCGGGGGTGGAGGGACTGGGGAATCTCCAGATTGACTATCGCTCATGGTCATTCGTTCAACCAGAAACCTAGCAATTTACGACCCCTCAGCCAATGAGATCTCCCGTCAGCAAAAAAAGAAAACGATAATTAATTACTAGTAGCATGAAGGGTGGATGCTAATCAATCTACCAAGTGTGGTGTGCATGAGATGCTTATCAGGAAAACTGAGATGATCTAGTGTAACACGGAGCTGGGAAGGGGGTGGTGGGAGGAGGAGCTGCCTGCCCTAGCTAATAGCTATCCTGCTAGGTCCGGCGTTTCTCTTTCTCCTGGTGTATTGCAATTACCATACGACCGGCACTGATTGCGGTCGAGGTGCAAATCCCACGGCCTAGCTGTGCTTAACCACACGCACCCAAGGAAGGCGCGCGCCCTCCCCCCTCCCCACAAGGCGCCAAGTTCAGCGATCCGGGGATCCACAAGCTTCTGGAACGGGGGCATCTCAACCAATCATATCATAGGGGCCGTATCACGGTGATATCGCCGATTCACAGGCTTCACAGCCGCTGCCCCCAGGTTATGCGGGGCCGCGCTTCCGGAATCCGGACGCTTCTACTTTAGTAAAGACGGTACCGGCCATGTTACTGTATGGGGGGTTGTGTCCTGTATGGGTGGTGTGGTTGGAAAGAAAAAAGTTGCTTCCTTGTTGTCATTGGTTCTCATGAAAGAATGTCAGTTTTTCTTATCTGACAGCATTCGCTTTGAATTTCTATTCCTACTCCTACATATACGACATCTCTAATCCCATAAGCAGGAAAACAGGGACAGGGACTGATAGCGCGCGCGTAACCCAATCCCCAAGGTCCTTGATTCCTTACGTGACCATATTTTGCGGCCGCGTAGTAGTGCGGTCTTTACCGGAGTATAGCCAGTGGCCAATATGTATGGAGTATAGATGAATGAATGAATGAATGGGATTTACCCCGAAGTTATCCCTTCCCAGGGAACGAACCACTATCCGCTAACCCAACACTAACCTTATGTTGTTTCCCTTTTCCCCCCTTCTTCCCGATCACACCATCCAGCCCGTTTCTGCACGAATGCCTGTTCCCCTCTCCCGTCTTCGACATGGATTATACTACTCTTACTCCGCAGTAACTTTTCTTCAATCTATTTAATCAACCAATAATTGAGCAAGTTACTCTCTAGACCGTTGCAACCCGGGGGCCAGACAGGCAGGCAGGCAGAAAAAGAGGGGAGAAAAGCCGGGGGATGTACGGAGTAATTTTTTTTTATTTCTCCTAACGGTCGCTTTGCGCGCGCGCGCCGTTAGCTATCTACTTACGGACGGCTACTACGCTATGCTACTTATCTCGTGTTGTGATGACACGTCGCCTGTAAGCAAAGCGGGAATTGGGGAAGGTACGGCGAGCGCCGCCGCCGCCGCCGACGCCCTGGTGTGGCGCTTTCACTATTCTTTCTTTCAGCCCTTGAAATATAGTTTACCTAGTATACTACTATCTTAGTATAGTATACAGAAGTAGGAGATAAGCTGGCTGCTTACTTCCTTGCTTTGCTTGATTACACAGGATAAGGAGTGAGCATATGAGACCATCATCACTCGGTCGGGTAATTGCCAGTACTCCGTACCTGAATCTAAATCCTTCACTAAGTTAATAGTAGGATTATTATCTACCCCGTGTCTATAATTATAACCAGCAATGCCCAGTGGCCAGTCCAAGCTCTAAGATAGTGTCTTCTATAGCTTCAATGATGATTTCCCTAAACCGGTAAAATATTAATGAGGATTGACCATTGCCAAGTGGTGCGCTCCTCCCTTCCCTCAGGTCCTAGTTCACCTTAGTGAGGTACTAGTGTAGGTGGTGAAAAAGCTTGGGGCCGGAGGAAGGTAGCATGATGGTAGGTTTGAGATAAGGATTTCTTTTTCTTCGATTAGTTGGTTTTTACACACTATGGGATGCAGGGTGATGGTGGTGCAATTGTCGTAACCATGCCATACATGCTATACTTTCTTTCTACTTGATACTGATTCTTGTCAATTCCTTCTAGGCAAGCAGTGAAGAGGACCACAGTAGGCAGACATACACACGGACCTAATACTACGGAGTACATATTAATTAATATCAACTAGTTAGCTGCTTGCTTGCCCCTCTCGTCTCTTCCCCTCTCGAGCTATGACGACGATCTCGGGGGTGTGAGGAGAGGAGAAGAGCAGAGGCTAGACTATGACCCCTTTCACATGATAACTAACTACAGTATGTATCGACATAGTCTAAGCCTGCAGATTGCAATTTTAGCTAGGTTACTTAACTTCCCTTCTGCACGGCATATGTAGCTCACTCTGATGCTTTTGTGTAGCTACTCAGCTGTATGTATCTATAGATGTAACGAAAAGTGTAATTTTGTATTGTTGTTATTTTCCCCAGACCGCCACCACCTAATAACCTAATGAGATTAGTTAATACAGATGGGATGGGATAGCGGGGATAGATGCCTAGGATGGAAGGACAGCCAAGACAACACTTAAGACAATGAAAGGAGAATTGAATGATAACACTACGTATTTACTGATACTCTCACACTCCTTTGACCAGATAGTAGAATGGAACCATAATTTTTTTTTCTTTTCAATCCTAATAAGGGTGAGAAGAATACCAATGAGGAAAATACCGAATTGGGAATGATGGGGTAGGAGGAGAAAAAAGTCACACCAGACGGAGACAGAGAGAGAGGACGGAGTCACGGAAGATGGCCGGGATTGCGTCATGAGAATGATTTGCAGCTAATCCAGGAGTCGAGACATGGGCCTGCCTTAGTGGCGGCGCACTGCCGCGTTTCTAGATGACAATCTCCCGCGTCTGGAGGACTGGATCAGGCTGTTGACTAACTACTAGTCTAGTAGCACACCATAACTGGACAAGGGTTGGTTGCTTGTGGGTTGTGGACTACGGAGGGGAGGAGAGGACCGGAGATCCGGTGTATTAGATAATATCGGGTTCTAATCTGACTAGTTATGTTAGTTGATTCTGTTGCTTTGCTTGCTATCAGCATATCGTACAGTTAGTTATGTAGGTGCAGCAGCAGCAGCAGCAGCAGCTCAGCTCAGCTCATCTCAGCTCAGCCAGTCTAGTAGCTTTTGCCACGTCAGGGCAACTACCATATTCTTTCCGCTTCGCTTTGTTGGGGCGGGTGTGTACTGTCATTATTTCAGTCTCTCCCCCTGTTAGTGGTACTGGGTCCATTAGGGGCCTTTTTTTCTGTCTGCCTCTCTACTCCGTATACATGTGATGATTTGACTGGACTGGAGGAAAGGGAACCACTCGTGAAGAAATTTCTCGTAAAAAGAAAGAAAAAAAAAAACCAACCAAGGCACCACTCACCGTCCTCAAATCCAGACAATTTACGAACAAGTTCCGGGACAGAACCTGCAAGAATGATACGGTGATCGGATGATTTCGGAAGAATTCCGGGCATTCTTCCCCTCTGGGGCCCGTCTTGCGACTAACAGGGCTGGCTGGATAGTTTATCAGGGCGGATTGCGGAGAAATTTCTTACCTAACTTGCCCCCTCCTCGCTCTCTCCAGATGGGCCGGAGCCACGGGCTGCCCCGAAAAGGGTACCTCGGTGAAGGTACCTTTGCGGTTAGGCGCTTTTTCCTGCCCTGCCATTCTTTCCTTTCTTTCCTCTTGTGACAAGACTGACGACCGACCTCCTCCTTCAAGGAGCTTGGTACTCCGTACCAAAGTAGATGCCTCCTACCTACCTAACTAACTAACCACACTAGATGAATTTTTTTCTTCCCTCTACGGGGTATCTCACCCCTCCTTCGCCTTTCCCAAGTTGAATGAAGCCCACCAACCACCCCTTCACTTTCCTTCCCCCCCTCTCTCTCTCTCCCACTCCCTCTTCCCCCGGCTGAGGCAATTTTCCCATCCATCGGCATGTCCGTCCCGAGTCCTGGTCTTGCCGAGTCTATCCCGAATCCCGTGGTGGTCTGAGCCGTCCTGACTGGCGGCTTCCCTACTAGCCCTGATTTCTGGGGGTTGATTTCCGGTGGACGGAGTACAATACTCCCCCCCTCCTCCCTTAAGGGTCACATTAATCCGGTTACTGTTCCAGGCAATCATGTAACTATTCTGGAGCCGTGATGTGGCCAATTGACCGATAGCCCCATTGTTTTCCCTTTCCCCCTCCGTACGTCGGCATTTACTCCTTCCCGGTAGAATGTTTGCCCTGTCTATCAGTCTAATGCTTATCACACGTTAAAGTTTTCAAGTATGGCTTCTAGTTTTTTTCGGCCCCTGGCTAGTTACTCTGTATAGTCTGAGTTTCTCGCTTCTCGCAAAACTGGGGCTTCAGGGAATATAGCGGTGAGCAAAATTTTTCAGCCGGATGTCCCATCTTGACTCACACGAAAGGGTTGCGAGAAAGAGATGTGTGCCCAACCCGGTTCCAGCCATTGGGGCTATCTTTTTTTCCTGTCCAGGGTTATACCGTCGTTATGTGCCATAATTGTGCGAGAGTGGATCCCTCTCCTCCCCCAAGTCACGACTGTCAGACCACCCCCCCCCCCCATCTACGGATACGGAGTAGTAGTACTATCACTAGTAATCGCGGCTACTTCCATTTAGTCCTTAACCGCCGGATTCAGCTGTCACGTGATTGTGGTCATGAGTTACTCCGGACGGAGGTGAAACCCTGACAGATACCCCAGGCACAGCCGTGTCAAATCCCGATGCCATCCCTGCTTGGGGTGATAAATGATATTCCGTCGAATCCGTTCAGCTGATAGGCGGAATATTTCTATCCCCCTCCCCCAAGGGATTCCCCCATACTATCATTGACTCTCGCTAACCCTCATTTTCACCCTCATTATTGATTAGTAGTGGTAGTACTCCGTAGTAGCCTATGTCAGGGTGCTTCATTTCGGCATATCCGGACACGTGCCGGGGTATTTTACCCTCGTTCGAGCACAGCTCACCAACCAACACATGCCAATTACTACTAGTAAATACTACCTTGTTGGTGCTCATAAGCGCTACGGGGCAAAACTATGGTGTGAGAGGATAACAACAGCAACAACAACACGGGGCAGCAGGCACCCGTATTGCCATAAGCAGTAGGCATGATGCCATCCGATTGGGTGCTGGGATAATTGTCTCGAACGACCGAATCTGCCTATGGCGCAACTCGATAGGCATGGTATTGTTCTAGTCCTATAGCCTTAACTCAGGGGTACAGTCCTGTCACGCCCCTAGACACGGGCGCTCAGACTACGCCCATGACGTCGGGTCTTGCAGTGCTCTGCTTTTCCAGCTCAGCTGGAGCTGTGTTTCTGCTGCCTGGCTGGGCTAGGACCCTGTGATGGTGGGAGGAGGAGGGGTCTAGATAACACACGACCGACCAATCCATCTCCTTCTTTTCATGCTCTTGGTGACAGTAGCTGAGGGTCGCGGTTTCTTTGGGGGCTTCGCTGCTTTCGAATCAGGTAACAGCCATGGGCCGGTTAATATTGAGGGTGTAGCAACCATGAGTCCAGCCCTTTTGGATGCCGAGACCATCTACATACTTCAGACCCCTCCGGAGAATTGTGGTTCGCCATCGTTCTAAGGCAGAAGCAGCTTTTGCACCCCACTGCCGGTGGGATAGACAATAAGTACTTACAATATCGTCTCTGATAGTGATGGACACGCCCCAGTGTTAGTGACATTATCATGAGTGGGTGTGATGGGGTAACTGAGGCTGCCTCCAACCTTGCTGTTCATGATGCAAGAACGTGTAAGGTTGTCTCCTCCTATATATGGAAGTAAATAACGTGTGGACATGTGATCTTGGTGTAACACTTCTGGTCTAAATCGTGTTTCATTCTAAGGACTAAACTTCCCCTGTAGAAAGGTCCTTGAATATCTTGACAGACCCAAATATGTTAACAATCATCATCTTCAATGCCTAGTGTTCGTGAATAATGAGTTGATACCAGCCTTCATGCTGCATGATATCTGTGTTGTCTCACTTCCCACCACCGATACTCTGACTCTCCACACCCCGGAGACATGTCCGATATGGTGATATCAGGACATACTGAGCGTCATGACAGTCACTTGGAATAAACAATCAGCCATGACCTGTCACTTCATTCATCTGACATATCCCATACCAACCACCACCATTCCTCTCTTCTCTTGCCTTATCTTCAAAGTATACTCGGTAATATTACCCGATGCGGTCGCGATGATGTCGCGCCTCGATATTCTGCCGCGTCTGCCCGCCTCCCGTCGGCCGAAGCAAAAGTCATTCAGGCATGCTTTTTCACCATTGCGATTAGTCTTGTGCTGTTGAGTGCAGTTCGTTCAGCTGTTGCCGGTGGCTATTCAATTCCTGTAACACAATTGTTCGGGGCTGCGACTGCCCCGGCTGCCCTTTTCCCACCACCCTCTCCTTTCCCTCTTTTCTTTCTCTCCATCTCTCACGGCCATGGCTCCCCCGCGGCAGCGGACGACAGCCGCTCAGGATGACTCTCGCTCTGAAGGCTCCAGCACTGCAAGAGAGCATAAAACGACAACGGGCAAGTCTCGCAAGGGTGCTGGCGGAGCAGCTGCAGTGGCCGCTTTGAACAGTCGCGAGGCAAAAGCATCTGCGATTTCTGCAAACGTCACCAGCGCTCCAGCTGGAGGCGAACAGGACAATTTACCAAAGGTACGCTGCAGTCGGGGTTAACCTGCTCTTTCTTGATTATAGATTCATTATCCTCTCCATATCACTTCTGTTCATACTGTGGTATCATATCTGACATGGATTGGATGTAGATCCCCTGGTCCGACATGCCCCTCGAACTCCTCCATTCCTATCGACATGCCTACAAACTGTCTACCCCAAGCGCGTTCGCCAGCGAATACTCCCACCTGCTACTCTCTCGTGGAATCGGACTCCGATCACCAACTTCTATCGCTGCCCAGAGAGCACACCTAGCCCGCCAGGACCAGACGACGAATGGCTCCCAATCGAGCGCATCCACATCCCGAAAAGCTCTGCAGAGCAATTCCTCCGCTCCGAATGGCGTCAGCACAAGACACAAAGACCGTCCTTCGAATAAAGGCCCAGATACAATTGATACCAAGGGTGCGCTGCATCACATAATTGGTCAGGAAAGGGTATGCAAGAACCAGCTTGCCGTAACAGTGCGCAAACACTTCAACAGCGCCGGTCTTGCGGAACAGGAAGCTATTGCGCGGTTCTTGTACAAAGTCCGTGAAGAAGGCAGAGGACGACACTTCCGTCTCAGGTTCCAGCCATAGTTCCTACACCACTCCTTCTATGACTTCGCCTCTCCCTTCTATCACCTACCTCCGAACCCGGAAGAATCATCCCGGACCTGCGGATAGCTCGTGAGCATAACCTCGGTTCATTGTGCTTCTGGCCTTGAGCACAATCTTTAACGGGATCGGATTTGAATCTGCTCCAGAACTCTACGCCCTCCATTCTCCCTACTCTTCACCCTCGAAACATCCCTCCTTTCACCGGTCATCGGGCATCCTAGTTCCTTTACCTTTTCATGATACCCATTGGTGCTAGCTCAGATAAGTACTTCTTTCTTACTCCTTTTGATTGTTTCCTCTGTTATTCTGGTCTGTCCCCGAGAGGTCATTGCTTGCTGTATGTTACCTTTGAGCCTTATCTGCTTCCAAGCTTCTGCCATGTCGGCTATCTTGTATGCCGCATTAGACCCTCGCCATCAGTGCACTGCTCCTTTTCCTTCTTTGGCTCATATACTTGTACATTATCACTCGGAAATCGGAGATATCGGCGTTTTTATCTTCCTCATATCTTTGTTTAGAGATCAATGGCAATAATATACCTACTCTGGTTCAGTCGTCCTTCTCCACCCGTCCTGGTATATATATATATATCTCGGTAACCGTACTCGTATTACACCAAGTACCAATCATTGAGACATGCAAGACTAAATCATCCAATTGCCGTTTTCTTCTCCCTCTGTCTTAGCACTTCACCTATACTCACTATATACATTTCACTCCATTCCATTCGACAGTTGGTCCTTCCACTTTCCCAAAACCCCCCCGAACTGAACCACAGAACAACACAGGACAGGCAGCAGCAACAGCAAGAATAGATAAACCACTAATACTAGCTCAATAAATAGAAAGGAGGAGAAAAGAAGAGAGAAAAGGAATACCAAATGACGACTGACAAGCACAAAGCAAACAACTCTTCAGAGAAAGTGAGGGTAGACGTGAAACAAGAAGAAGAAATACTGCGGGGAGAAAAACGCCAAAATGCATAACATAAAAACGTGTCCATTCCATAATAAAAAAAAAAATTCTATCATACTTTCATATCATGATCCTAATCCTGCTTCCATTGCCAATTGTTCATACCATTCCATGCCATCCCCGTGATTCTCATCCGTGCATGCATGGGAAGTTATTAGTTAGTTGATTTCATTTCCATGCATTCAGGCCAGCCCAGGGGTCATTGCCGGACGCGGATGTCGATTGGGGTTGAGACTGCGAGGGAGCTTTGTGGTGCTGGGATGTGCCGTAGGGTCTACTTTGTGCGTAGCCGCCAGGACCGGATGGGTATGGCCCCGTCGTGGAGGGGTAAGTGGTCTGCTGGGGACGGGGCGGCGGAGGAGGTGGAACATAGCCCTGGGGCATGAAGGAAGATGGAGCTGCTGGCGGGGTGGGCCCGGCGTAGCTGAATGGAGTAGGGGTGGACGTGTAGAAGTTAGGCGGGGGTGAGACGGCCGGAGGGATGGGATAGGCCATTGGGTTGTAGCCCTCTGAGAGAGGCGCTGCTGCGCCTTGTTGGAAGGTCTGTCCTGGGACGTAGGAAACGCCCGGTGCCTGGCCCATGTACTGTCCGTAGGGGGCAGGGGAATGCGAGATAGGGATGCCGTGCGGCTGTCCGCCGACATTGGGAGGATACCGTGGGGACATCTTCGGTGAAGATATGGCGGGGTTGGGATATGCGGGCGTCTGAATGGCAGGAGGAGGGGACTTGACCTTGGATGGCGCGGTTGTTGTGGAGGAAGGAGTAGACGATGTCTTGGGTTCCGTAGACAGGCGCTCCATTAGCTGTCGTAGCTTCTCGCGTTCGCGGTCTTCCTGCTCAGTGGCATTGCTTGCCTTCTCCCGCTCGATTTGGCCCAGTAGCTGGGCACCTTCGGATCGTCGGTTGTTGATAAAAGTCTCGACGTTCTTCTTCAGACTGTCTACGGTTTCGGTCATCTCCTTGTAAAAGGTCTGGGCCTGTGCCGTTCCCGACAAGAGACCATTGAATGCATCGTAAATCTTCTTGTATCGGGACATCACCGTGTTGCGTTGACGGGTGATGGTTTCGTACTTCGATTGCTCGGCACGCACTCGTTTGTCCTGCAGTAGATCACCGTATATCTTCGTAAGCTCCTTCATCAGCGAGGCCTGCTTATGGTTGGCCTGGAGGAGTCGATTCTGATGCGGACGGAATTTCTCCAGCTCCGCTTCGAAAAGCTGACTTTCCTGTCCTGCAATGGTTTTCTTGTTGAGTATCAGAACGTTGGAGATGTCGTCGTTGTGGACCTGTTTGTGGGCCATTAGTCTTGCAGAGCAATGTGCTCAAGCTGTCACATGGACGTACCTTATCCTTCAGGTCTTTCAAGACCTGAGCCCGTTCTCTCTTGACCAGATTCAATTTTTTCAATATAGCCTCGACCCTTGCGATTTGCTCTGACACGGAAGAGCTGCCTTCGTCGTAGACATCATCAATCAAACTTCCTTCTGCCGTTGATGCGTAAGGGCTACCAAGCCCATTTTTACCCTTGCTCTGCTTGGAGCCAGCTTTGATCATGGCACGCTGGAAGAGTACTTCAGCCTCGTCTGTTTCACCTGCAGATCGCATCTCATCGAAGTCTGCCTCATATTGCCGCAGAGTAGACAAGAGTTGAGAGTCGCTGGCACTCGCTTCATTGATGGTGTCTCGGTAGGTTCGAATATCGCCGCGTAGTGTAGTGTTTAGCCTGGCGCTGGGCTGCTGGCTCCAGTCCGCTCCGTATTTGGAGCGCATCTTTTCGCATACACTCTCCTCCAGGTCCAATTGTTTGGAGCACTGGTCTAGCTGCGCGAGAATCTCCACCTTGCGATCCTGTAGCCCATCAAAGGCCTTGATAAATGGTTGATGACCCGCGAGCTCCTGGCACCATCGTCGAAATTCATCATCCACAGTCACCTCCTGGTCCATCCCGCCTTTGAGGATATTCAGGCTGCCCGGAAGTTTCAGATAATCAAGACTGGCAGCCATTTCCCCATTTGCCGTCTCAACTTTCTCCGTTTCCGCACGGATCAGCTTGGCTTTCTCTTCATCATAGAGACTGGCCGTTTCTGTGACAGACATGGGCACCAGCTTCTGGAAGATATCTGGGCCGATGATACGTTGAATATCTTGGCCTTGATAGAGCTCGCTGACAGGAATTGCCTTTGCTGCAGGCAGCTTCGCAACAGCTGACAAACCCGCCTCACTGGGAATGGGTTGGTGATAGATAAAGTCGTTGTCCTTCATAAATACGGTAAGCTTGGCCTGGACATTGGCAAGATGATACTTGATGATATCGAGGAGATTCGTGCCCGATTCGGAGCTCAAATTGGCATTTGGAGAGACCGATGAGGGGAAGGACTTGGCCCATCCTAGTGCTGCTGTTGAATTCTTCTCTGCCAGCTGCAGCCGGGCAATGGCGACACCGTGCGATCCGCTTTCGCTGTCCGTCAAAGCTTGGTAGTAGGATGCCACAGAGGCCATGTGCGCCGCCTTGGCCTGCACGACGATTGTCCACACTTTGTCAAAAACTCCCTTTACGAACTCCTGCATTCCCTCGGCGGCTTGAGAGTACAGATAGGCGGACTGGCTTGCAAGTTTTGCGAGCAAACCGGCCTTCTTATTGTCCGCGATCTGCTTCTCCAGAAATACTTCTTGGCCTTGAGCGAGGGTGATGTTGATCAGAGCTTTGACAGTTTCCCGGTTTAAGTCGGTCGACGGCGCGTGGAGGAAATTCTCATTGATATATGTGAACATGCCAGCGGATGCCTGGAAAGAGTGATACGCGGTTTTGAGACCGGTATCTTCAGCGCGATTCTGGTTTGCCGCGTGGCATGACAGAACGGCGGAGATGTTAAAGATGATCGATGCTTTCTCGAATGCCAAGGAGTATTGCGAAGTGGGCTTCTGGGTAAAGGCATCATACCTGTATGAGGGATTGAGGCATTAGCAGACTTGAATGATGTGGTAGGAACAGGAGAAGACAAGGGTTTGTAATACCAAGTGAAGGAGATCTTGATATGGTTCTCATCGACCGGAAACCTCAGGTCCAAGAGCTCCAGCTGTCCATAATACCGATACAACAGGTCGCGGCCTGTCGCACTATCCTTCCCCGCGCCCCTCATGTCCTGGCGCAAGCGGTTGAGGGTCGCGCATTCTGAACTGTAGCGATCGGGGTCTTCACCGTAGCTCTGACGGATGTAGTCCTTGAGGGGTCGAATCCAATCGATCTCGTTGGTCTGCTTGAGCGGACACGAAATCATGGGCGATTGAACCATCTTGTTGCTCGGGAGGAGCGGGGAGCTCCCATCCAAAGGCGGAGAGACAGGCGGGCCCGAGGTCGAGCAGGGAAGTCAGAGCAGGGCGGACAAGGGCGAAGTCGCAGTGTTTCGAGGGGGGAGAGTTTTCGGGGATGGCACTGTGGGGTAACGAAGGTAGGCGATGCTTAGTCGTTCAACCCTGCGAGAATTGTGGTGGCCGGTGGTGGTAAGGATTGATAGATAGATTAGTCGCAGGGTCACTAGCAAGTCTAGTCGTCCCCGAGGCAGCCTAACAGTAGTTCCGTCGTTAGCTCGACGATGATGACGGAAGTGGGGAGCCCAGCAACAGAGGAGCGAGGGAGGCGGGAGGGAATTGCGTGGTGCAGTTGCTCGGAGAGGAGATTAGGCTTTACTTGACAGGCTCCAATGAGAGACGAATGACGGATCTTACCTGCTGGGTGATAGAATCAGGCAGAAAGGAGTGGAGTGGAGTGGGAGTTGGTTGGTGGTGGTTGACTGAAGGTGATTGTGACGAGTTGCGGATGGGGGCGAGGAGTGTGCTGTGATGGGACGGATTCTAACCGCCGGCCGTGACGGCCAAAAAGGCAGCAATGTGGCATGCCTGAATCAATACTTTCTCTCACTTTCTAACTCTGACGCATTCTGCAATTTAGTCTCCACCAGTCAATGCTCTGGGATCCTTCTGACAGTTGGACGATCGAAACTCTGAATTGATTACTTGTTTGGAGAAGAGAAGAGGAGAATGTCTTGGAGCGCTAACTCTAATCGTACACAACATACATACACACATCATCCTGAGAAAGTCTCTCTATAAACAACCCAACGTCACGAATGAAACAATTGAACGGATACAGGCGAATCGAATTATCCCAACATGCAGAATGGCACCAGAACCCCCAATCTCGCCGGCGCTATGATATTTTCCCGTAAACATAATTACACAGTAAGGAAACGAAGGTGTTTCGAAGGAGTATCCAGAAATTGTCGATTATACACATGTTCGTCGGGGTACTCCTTTTAGCTGGAGCCGGACTTCTTCTCATCGTCGGATTTGTTGCTGTCGCTGCGGTCCTTCTTGCCTGACTCGCTACCCGAGCCTTCCGATCCCGATTGTTTCGAGTGGTTCATGAGCTTGTGCCAGGCCGATTTAAGGAATCCCTCGTTCTTGGAAGAATCGGAGGTGGCGCCGGAGTCAGGAGTTGATCTGCTTGTCTGTCAGCAACACTGTAGAAGGAATCAAACCCAGGAACGGTGCAATACTCACCCATCCTTGGGGATGTCCATGATGCGTCTGGCCGTCTTGTCACCCATTTCATCCGCTAGAACCTCGAGGATTGTCCGCTGGTTGCTAGTCAAATACTTCGGCATGGCAACCTTGAACTCAACCTTCAAGTCACCGGTAGGAGTGAAGGCTCTAGAACGGCCACTGAGTTTCTTCATGCCCATGCCCGAGAGAGTAATGCGGTCACCCGTGCCGGTACCCGTTCCAACCTTGACCTTGACCTCGCCGTCCAAAGTCGGGACCGTCACCTCACCGCCAAGCAGAGCAGTGGTGAGAGGAATAGAGGCTGTGTAGAGAATATCGGAGCCGGAGCGGCTGAAGCGGTGATCGGGGGAGACCCGAATGGAGACGTACAAGTCACCACGCTGCGTACGGGAGCCAGGGGCTGCTGCGGTGCCCGTAGGAGGGGCGTCACCTTCTCCGGACACTCTCAGACGCATGCCATCCTCGACACCGCCGGGGATGTCGACCTGGACAGTCTTGCGATCTCTGACCACACCACTTCCTTTACACCCGCCACATTCGGATCCGCGGGGAACAGTCATTCCCGCACCTCCACAGGCATCGCAGGTAGCCGCAACTTGGAATCCTCCCTGCATGAAGTGTACCCGGGTGCCAGAACCGTTGCACTGACGGCATTGCGTTCGTTTAGCACCCTTCTTCAGTCCATCTCCATCACAGGTGCCACACTCCTTCAGGGGAGTGATGACTATATCCTTGGAAGTACCCTTCGCAGCTTCCATGAAGGAAATGTTGGTCTGAACCTCGATATCTTCGCCAACCAAGATCTCCTGGAACGGGCTTCGGCGTCCTCGACCCGCACGGCGAGCGCCGCCGGTGAATGCGCCGAACAAGTCTTCGAAGTTGATGTCACCCGAGAATCCTCCAGGGAATCCACCACCAAATCCTCCACCGAAGCCGTGGAAACCACCGGCGCCGGCAAATGGGTTACCGCCACTGGGATCGAAGCCGCCGTTCTGGTCAAAAGCAGCTGAGCCGAATCGGTCGAAATTCTCGCGCTTCTTCGGATCGGATAGAAGTTCGTAGGCCGACTGAGCTTCCGCAAACTTTTCCTTGGCGCCAGGGTCTTTGTTGGTATCCGGGTGGTATTTCTTGGCCATTCCATAGTAAGCTTTCTTGATGTCGCCTGCAGAAGCACCCTTGTCGACTCCTAAAACTTTATACGGGTCAGACATGGCTCCAAGAGGAGCGGTCGTATGGAAAACCTGCGGGCGGGAATGGGAACTTAGTCACAGCCCGGACATCTCTCCATGGGATATTGTAGATAATACCTACCCTTGACGACAGGAATGCCGGACTGTTCTTGCTACGAACACCATCCCGCAGGCGCTGGCTTGTTGGAGAAGCAGCCGACACATGATAAGTCCGAACTGTGGTGGTTGATCGGACACTGGCGGCCGGGTTCTGCTTGGAGCATTGTCGCGAAGTCCGCAGTAAACGAGCGGGAATAGCCGCGGCTTTGGGCATTGCGGCGGAAGCAGCACTCATCGTGAGTAGCAGAGGAGCATCCAACGGGAAGATAAAGAGAGACGATGAGAAAGGGAACGAAGGAGAAGGGCAGAGAAGCGAGATTTGGAAACCGACGAAGCTGATTCGAGCAGAAGCCGGCGACCTTTTAGTTTTGAGACTCGCTCGACCGCCTCCTGATGGGGAAGACGCTTGGAAGCTTCGAGTCGCTCGCCTCGAAAAAGTTTCCCGACCGGAACATCGTTAATCCGCGGACTGCGATGATGAAAGCCTGCTTCGGTAATCAAGCACTCGACCGACTTGACCGAAGTGAACTGATCTCCCCCTCGACCTCATTGTTCCCATTGAGCCATCACATTCCTCTCCTTTAGTCTTCGTTGGGATTTCTCTTTCAGTAAGCTTCCGAGCTACTGGCTTGTATCATATTTATCCTCCATCCCTCTCCTTCCCACTCACCTGCCTCTTTGCCGCCTCGTTTCCATCCGCATCTACATTAGTAAAGCTACTAGCATGCTCCGCGGCCAGACTCTCCCCTGGAGAGCCGCGCTCCAACAAGCCTCGCGTCCTTTCATCCCTCGACCTCTACTTGCTCCCTCAAGATACAATGTCACCGCCCGATCGATACTAAATGCGTCGCGACTTCACCGCTCCCTCCCGACCTCCCGCGCTTTCTCCTCGAGCTCCATCCGGCGGAGAGAGAAGCCCCCACCCGGCGACGAAAAGGACGACCCTGCTCAGAAGGAACAGAAAGACGCAAACGAAGAGAAGGATGTTGAACGTGTTTCAGACGCCCGACGCAAGGCCGCTGATCCCTCTGGCAAGCAGGGATCGTCACACGAACCCGGAGCTCCGACATCGGGCTTTGCACGGCGGAAGGAGAAGGCGGGCGCGGACAAGGAGCAACGTGGCCTGGAGGAAGACTCGAAGAAGGATGGTAATGCAGTAGAAGGCAAGGGGAACTCCTCTGATACCCCATCCCCTATACCTGTCAATGGTGGCTCCGACTCGAGGCCTAGTGGCGCGAATAATGGTGGCAACGAGGATGGCGGCAAGAAGGGCAAGAAGGGCTCCGGCGAGAAGGCCTTGCAGAAGCCATCGGTTCCCGAAGTGTATCCTCAGGTGATGGCAATTCCGATCGCTAAGCGACCGTTATTCCCGGGCTTCTACAAAGCAATCACCATCCGAGACCCGAATGTAGCCGCCGCCATACAAGACATGATGAAGCGGGGACAACCCTACGTGGGTGCCTTCTTGTTCAAGGATGAGAATGCAGATGGCGATGTGATTGAGAACCTCGATGATGTCTATGATGTTGGTGTCTTTGCTCAGATCACTGCCGCATACCCTCTCCGGGGTGAAGCGAGTGGGGTCACCGCCGTTCTCTATCCCCACCGTCGTATCAAGGTCTCTTCGCTGCTTCCGCCTAGCGATGCTGCCAAGGCTGGTACAACTGATGAGAAGACATCGGAACGCCGTGGAGATGTTGTTGCCAGTTTTGAGGAGGGCACTGCCGAACTCGCTCCTAAGGACCATTATGAACCCACTTCTTTCCTGCGGAAGTATCCCGTCAGCTTGGTCAATGTGGAAAACCTTGCGGAGGAACCCTACGATAAGAAGAGTGCTATCATCCGCGCTGTCACCAGTGAAATTGTCAACGTTTGCAAGGAGATCGCGAGCCTGAACCCGTTGTTCCGCGACCAGATTTCCGCGTTCTATACCGATCAATTCCCCGGTAATTTGAGCGACGAGCCTGCCAAGTTGGCGGACTTTGCCGCCGCCGTCTCTGCAGGAGAGCTCAACGAAATGCAAGAAGTCTTGGAATTGATGAACATTGAGGAGCGACTTCCCAAGGCCTTGGTGGTGCTGAAGAAGGAGCTTATGAACGCGCAACTCCAATCCAAGATCTCCAAGGACGTGGAAGCTAAGATTCAGAAGCGACAGCGTGAATACTGGTTGATGGAACAGATGAAGGGCATCAAACGGGAGTTGGGCATTGAGTCCGATGGCAAAGATAAGTTGGTCGAGAAGTTCAAGGAGAAGGCAGAGAAGCTTGCTATGCCGGACGCCGTCAAGAAGGTGTTCGACGAGGAGCTCAACAAGTTGGCCCACCTGGAGCCTGCTGCCTCTGAGTTTAATGTCACCCGCAACTACCTGGACTGGCTGACTCAGATCCCTTGGGGACAGAAGAGCGTGGAGAACTTCGGTATTCAACATGCGGTGAAGGTCCTGGATGAAGACCATTATGGTCTCAAGGATGTCAAAGACCGCATTCTGGAGTTCATCGCTGTGGGCAAGCTGCGTGGTACCGTTGAGGGCAAGATCCTATGTCTGGTCGGACCGCCTGGTGTGGGAAAGACCAGTATTGGAAAGTCCATCGCACGGGCATTGAACAGACAGTATTACCGCTTCTCAGTTGGAGGCTTGACCGACGTCGCCGAGATCAAGGGACACCGTAGGACCTATGTGGGTGCTCTTCCTGGACGCATCATCCAGGCTCTCAAGAAGTGCCAGACCGAGAACCCCCTTATTCTGATCGACGAAATCGACAAGATTGGCCGCGGGCACCAGGGAGACCCGTCTTCTGCGCTGCTTGAGTTGCTTGACCCCGAACAGAATTCGTCGTTCCTGGACCACTACATGGATGTCCCGGTGGATCTCTCCAAGGTTCTCTTCGTTTGCACTGCAAACGTGACTGACACGATTCCTCGGCCACTCTTGGACCGAATGGAGCTCATCGAGTTGTCGGGATATGTTGCCGATGAGAAGATGGCCATCGCTCAGCGGTATCTCGCCCCTGCTGCTCGGGAGCTTACCGGTCTGAAGGAGGTTGATGTTAATTTGACGGAGGAAGCCGTTGAGGAACTCATCAAGTCCTACTGCCGTGAAAGTGGTGTTCGGAACCTGAAGAAGCAAATCGAGAAAGTTTATCGTAAGGCGGCATACAAGATCGTTCGGGATCTCGGCGAAGATGTGCTCGCAGAAGAGAAGGCTCTGACAGATGAGGGTAAGGCCGTCCAGGAGGAGTCGCAGAAGGAGACTGAATCTCCCGACTCAAAATCTCCTGTCGACCCGGAGAAGTCCACGACGGAAACGCCTCGCGTTGCGCTGAAGGTTCCGGAAAGTGTGCAGCTCAGTATCGGCAAAGACAGTCTTACTGACTATGTTGGACCTCCCATCTTCACCGCTGACCGTCTCTACGACACCTTCCCGCCTGGCGTGACCATGGGACTTGCCTGGACTAGCATGGGAGGTGCTGCTCTGTACGTCGAATCGATCCTGGAGAACGCCTTGACGCCTCAGTCCCGACCGGGTATCGACATCACCGGTAACCTGCAGAACGTGATGAAAGAATCTAGCCAAATTGCCTACTCATTTGCCAAGTCAGTCATGGCGAAGCAGTTCCCTGAGAATCGATTCTTTGAGAAGGCTAAGCTGCACATGCATTGCCCCGAGGGTGCCGTACCCAAGGACGGCCCCTCTGCTGGTATTACCATGGCAACATCTCTGCTGTCCCTGGCTTTGAACCACCCACTCGACCCGACCATCGCCATGACGGGAGAACTGACCGTGACCGGAAAAGTTTTGCGCATTGGAGGTTTGCGGGAGAAGACCGTTGCTGCTCGCCGTGCTGGTGCTAAGAAGATCGTTTTCCCCGCGGACAACATGTCCGACTGGCTGGAGCTGCCTGAGGTGAGTGGTGATTAACTGTTTGGGAGTGTCTGACAAAGCTAACTTGCAATCACAGAACATCAAGGAGGGCATCGAGGGCCATGCAGTAGGCTGGTACTCTGAGGTGTTCGATCTCCTCTTTACCGACTTGGACAAGGGTGCTGCCAATCACGTCTGGCAGAAACAGCTGGCTGAGAAGCCTGAGAAGAAATCCAACGAAGTAGAGGAAGACGAGTGAATTACGCCACCAGTCCTCACGCCTTGATGACATACTGTTCTCCAGCTCACGCCGGGGATTGTTTATTTTCTTTCTGGTCACGTGCAAGGCGTTATCCTGTGGAAAGCATGGTTCGGAGTTGTTTTCATTTTCTTGTCACTTTCCTTCTTTGGTTTAAAGATTCACTTCGGGGCAATTCGCCCTTCGCTTCGAGTTGTGGGCCCTACCACAACACTGGGTGGAAGTTGATGTTCGCCTAGACCGGCTGTTTAACAGTCTTAATACTGGACTACGACGAACTGCAATACTGAAGCCTCGCACTCACTCCGCTCTGAGAAAAGAAGATGTTTGGAATGGTTCATGAGACCGGCTGTGTATCCTTGTTGGATCATGTAATAAGCCGGTCTGAAGGAGAGGATAGAGCTCTGACTACAGTGTTGCCTGACGCTGTTGTCAGACTTGCTAATGGACAATATCACATCTTGTATATGTATATACCTAGGCTTTGTCTTTGTTTCTTGTAATAGAGGCTACGTTGCCCAAGTCCCGTTACCTCCAAACAGCCAAACCATGGCTTGGCATCTATGCTCCCATCCACCTTAGGTGTAAAACTGCCTCCTCACCTCACAGAAATCTGTAACCAAATTTCACTCAGTATGATCTACTGACCCTGAAGAAGTCATGCATTTCACTCGATCTAAACGTCCTGTCAACCAAGCTGCTTCTGGATTTTTGTTTGCGCTCGTCGAAAATTGCTTTTTTAGATCATGGTGATATTGATGGAGACTTCATATCTATGCAGCATGTATATTTCCTAGATACCTACAATCATACCTCACAATCCTAGTATTCGAAGAAGTGCAAAAGTATTTGTAATTCAACACACATTCACGCGTCGCATTCGCTTAAGAAGACACAGGAAACATCTCATTCACAGCGGCGTAAGTCACGGGATGTCTTTCTCTCCATCTATAAAGCGCCTTCAGGATCATTGTATGCTTTTCCAACTTCTCTCTCTCCTTCCCGTCACTCACATACTCTGCACGTATCGTTGACCTGTGCCTTTCATTTATTGTCATCCTAAACTTAACAACCGCTACCCTCTTTATCAATCACGATGCAGTTCAATATCCTCTGCGTCTTGGCCCTCCTTGTCGCCTTCGTGGCCTCCGCGGCTGTTCCTGAGGTCGCTCCTGATGTCACCAGCACTTATGAAAGTATGCAGTTCGCCGTTCTTCTAATGCTATTCATATAGAAAGACAAGAGTGCTAACAAAGCTTTCTGTATAAGCCTGGTTCGATGTTGAAGACTTCGATGTGACTGATTTCAAATTTGCTACTCGCGATGAAGGTTTGTGCCTCTCTGTCTCTGTTGATATGGCATCCCTTATTAAAACAAGCAAGAAACTAAATCCTTCCTCTGAACACAGACGAGTCCAATTCTGGGTTGGCCAATGAAGATGGCGACGAAACCATGGAAATCCAGGACAGAAGATGTCATCGTCGTTGCCGCGTTGACTCTCATTGCTGCCATACTGATCAATGCGCGCTGGGCTCCTGCATGGGGCCTGGAAGGTGGCCTTAAGTGTGATGCATGCATCCTGTCGACAATATGCTTGGCGATGTTCTGATTTTTGCTCAGTTATCTGGTGCATATCATGAGTTTGTGCTTGATATATGGTGGTGAAGAAGCAAGCTCTAGGCACTCGACATGGTTGTTTTCATCTCGGTGGTGTTGTGTTTTCTCTTCATATTTGCCAATCTTTCTCAGCTTAGTTCATGATACTGAGTGGCTCTTCTGTTTCACTTATGTCACTTCAACTCTCATATCTTCTTTTGTTGCCTACGAGCTGTTGTTTGCCGAACAGGGCAATCGTCACTGTGGACTGTTCTGTTGTCACCTGCTGCGCGGGACGACATAAGGAACGGACTATGGAGACTTGAGAGCCTAGTTCTAGCGATCTCCACGCTTGCATTTCACTTACTTGAGAGCATTCTGGCAATCCTAATCATTTAACACTTACTCAAGAAGAATCTTGGCCGGCGTGGCCCAGAATCCCCCTAGCATAACCCACTATATCCAACACCGGCACCAACACCGACATCTACCTTACGATCAAATGTAGATATTGATCCGTCTGAAGGACTACTAACAGCATACTATCACATATGCATATCCCGTATACTAACGACTAGGATTGTAGATATCGCACCAATGATCATGGAACCTTATCCGTCCTATAGGAGGAAGCTACCTATCCGATCTACATGTCACTACAACTGCTACTTACGTCCGGACTCGTCAAGACCCCCTTCTCCACTGGGTCCCCCAGGCTTTGCCCCGGATTGGATGCAAGCAGGGAGCTAGTTGGGAGAAAGACCACGACAACGGATCTGACAGGCTGGATGAAGATGGGAGTGTGTCATTCGGACTTCCTGGCTATGCCATCCGGGAATCTCCGCATAGGTCGGTTGTCTGGTTTTAATCTGAATTTTTAGTAGATCAGCATGAGCGGTAGTAGTGATGATGAGAATGATGATGGTGATGATGTATGTTCCATTGCTGAGGTAACGAAGGACTAGAGTTCTCAAGATTTCATTCACGAAGTCATCATCTTAAAGTTCACTGAGGTCATCGATGAGATTATGGGATAGTATGTTTGGTCTATTATAACTGACTGTCTATTAGTATACACTGGGCTTTGACACAGTTGTACAGAACATGCATACCATGTCAGTAGGCAGTGCAGCGGGCCTGCATACAGTCCCATCCCCATGCCATCATCTTCTCCGAAGCAGGCTCAACCACGACAACAACGGTCTGTCAATCTAGCAACTACTACTACTACTACTACTACTACTCCAGTACTAGTAACCGCAGTTATGCTGTTTACTGCCACAGGAGAGAAAAGGGGAGCGAAAAAAAAAAAAGGGTGATGTTTTACGCTACAAGGTGGAGGATAGTGATTGGTCGCATCATCCTGAGGTGTTGTTCCTTCGATCTGAATGGGAGCATCACTTTGAAAAAGCAAAGTTTAACCGCGGGGATAGCTACCTACTACTGACTAGGTAATATCTATGAGGACCCGAAGAGGGTCTTGGTGCAGCGATGAAGGATGTACTACTACTAGGAATGAGGTCCTCCAGGGACTTTTCACTTATCTTTGTTGGATTATTGGATCCAGGTGTACTACTTCACTTCGCGCCCCTCCCTCTTCCCTTGTCTTTTCCCCCTCCTCCATGGCAACCTGGGTATGCACTTGATCGGGAGAGGGGGGGACCTGGCAGACGATTGTTTGTACAGCGTGGCCTTGCCTGGTGTTGTTGTGTTTGCGGATCCAGCGATACGCTCGGGTAAACCAAAAAATTCACATCTGGAAGAGCCTAGTGATGAGGTGATGGGTGGATTTTTGGGGGAGAGGGGGGCTCCGTCGGTGATAGTGATGAGGGTTAGTAGGAGACGATCGGAGACGAAGACCCGACCAGCTCAGTCGGAGAATAGATATTACTACTGTAGGCTACTGCTAGGGAGTACCAGAGTAGTAGGAGTAAGTTGGATCGAGGGGAGAAAGACAGGAACGAACGGGGAGGGCTTCGAGAAGAAAGTTGGGCTGTGCGTCTGCAGTAGTGGATGCCGTGAGATGAATCGAGTAGTGCTCCAGCCTGCTTGCTGTAAATTTGAAGAAATCAAGGCGTTATCCGAGGCGATAGCGATTATTGTAGAGTTTACAACTCGGTTCCCGGTTATTTCCTAACGGATGACTGTTTTGAGTTCCTTAGGAGGATTGATTCCCGATCGGAGTCCTTCTCCCCCAATATCTAACTGTCTCCCAACGGGAATATACTACTAAGTTAGTTACCAAGTGACTCTCTGACTAACTAACTAACTAGGAACGATGCTCGTCTCATCTTTAATTATTCTTCCTACTTATCCATCAGGCACTCACTGTCAGGCCGCCGTGCATTTCCACTGGCTCAAAGCCGGCGGCTGTGATTGCGGTTCCAGATTCGCTGTCTCGCCATGGCCAGAGACCGACTAGACTCTCCATAGTAGACACAGCAGCGGATTAGTAGTATTTCGCATCATCCTTCGTGCTTTAGTCGGTTTGGGATTTCCATTGGTTTGAGTATTATTTTCCTACGCAAGGATCCGATTGTGCGTTCGCCGTTTCTTCCATCGGTCTTCCATTGGGCCTGTTCCATTCTGGCCCAGTCCTGCCAATCTCTTTTCCTCGTTTTCTCTCTTGCTCTCTCTCTCTCTCTCTATCACTCTCTTGGGACGACTAGTCTAACTCCGTACTTGCTTGCTATTCATCCCATCTCCATCCTCTCGCATCTTCCCTCTCTCACTCTCTCACTCTCACTCACACACTCTCTCACACTTTCTCTTTCTCGCCTCTTTCCACATCACTGCGTCTCGTGGGCGGTGAATTCACCAACACTTTCCTCGCCTCCTCTTCACCAACCTCTCCCAACTGGTCTCCATCTCCTCTCTACCACCCCATTTATGGATCAACTGATCGACTGGCTGCGATACTGATCCAATCCTCGGCCTCTCCTTTCCTGTTCCTTCAGCCCAACCAGCCTTGCAGCCGGGTGACACCTACTACCAATTTAGTCGGTCTACTATCGACTCATCCTCGCCCCCATTCGTCGTATTCCTCTTCCTCGTCATCCTTATTTGTCCTGCGTCTCTCTATGCTCTCTCTATCCCACTGCATTGTCACTCCCTCTGCCTTTGATCCCCATTAGTAGCAACCTGACAACAACAGTAACAACAACACCACCACCACCATTATCTCCACTTCCCCAGGTCATAAGAACAAGATCAAATTACATCCCCGACCATCATATCGTCACAGTGCGCCCAGTGGGACTCAGTTTGACTGGGCAAAGCAGTGCCTGGACAACACAAACTCGGGTTCTCACCGACTTCTTCAGGGAGATTCATTTCTATTTATTTATATCATTGAATCCGATTTTAAAGTTTTTTTTTTCCCTTTTATTTTTCTCTTTCGTTCACTTGATTTTTTTTCTACTGCTTATTGGTCTACTTCAGCACAGTTTCTCATTTTTTGCTTTTTTGCTTTTGATTTCCTGCTTTCTTTTTCCTTTCCCCTTCGTTCGTCTCATTTACAGGGCTTGAATCTAATACCCATAATTATCTCTGTTATTTCCTTTTCCTCTTCGTCAGACCTGTGAGGACCTCGCACAGGGTTACAGTCACTGCTGACCACAAGGATATCGTCGCAATTCTTATGGACATCGCCATCCCATCCCCCTCGGGTGTTCCAGTCGTTCTCCGTACGACAATTTAGCGACCGTGTCGATCCGTATGGCCATCTCCATTGCCGACAGTTCCTGTAGCCCGACGAGGTCGCTCGGTCTGTTGTTGGACCCGGAGAAGGTTGACCTTCCCCGTCCCAAGCAGAGCATGTGGCATCGCCTGGGCCTTCGCAGGTGGCTGGGCCGCGATGATCGAGATTTCTCCTCACATTCCCCCGCTGGCGACGCTGCCCCCACCGCAAATAAACCCAATTCTCCAGCCGCCCACAATGAGCATAATGGTAATCACAACAGTAACAACAACCATAACCCACCCCCCAGCGGCAAGAACAACAACAAACCGCACCACAGCCACAACAAACCCCACGACAATCTCAAGCGTCGCCTGTCCAGAAAGGTAGGAGTCGGTCTGCCGCGAGCCACTACCTTCAAACGACAGAATTCCGAGCGGCGAGACAATCTATCGCCCCTAGAACCCGAGCCCCGTCGTGCAGTGTCCGCCGACCGTCGTCGCGCCGTGAGCTCCCACCGGTCCAGATCCCCACCGCCCACCGTGGACCCCAGACTGTCCGCTCCCGAGGTTCAGTGGCGCGAAGACCCGAGCGAGACCACGGTCGAGCGACTGCCTGAAGCGAATGAGGACAGCGACTTTCTCTCGGAATGGAACCCCTGTCCTGACGTGGCGGAAGCTCCCGAGGAGCTACCGGACGATACGCTCGAGATGGAACTGGAAAAGCGTTGGATTTTGAACCTGAGCATGCATTTTCGGGATCGCTCGGAGCGAGAAAAGTTTTTCGTCACATATGCTGAGACTCCAACTCGGTGGCGGAGAGTCACTATATCTTGCGATTACCGTGGTGCGCCCCCGGATTCCTTGGAACAAGACCTGAGGGAATTGCGATATCAGCGAGACAAGTGTGCCCGAATCTACGAGTCGATCCGCGAGTCGCTGTCGGAGATTCAATTTTACGACACAGTCACGAATCTGAAACTAGAAACTCGAGACGGCCGCCTGCATGTGCACGTTACGGAGGATGTCAACGAAATCATTCCCTATCCGCCGGTTTCTTGCATCGGACATTTGCCACAAGCACGACTGGTCCCAGAGAACCAGCTTCATTTCGATGCGCATCTATCCGGCTTCGTCTACAACGTCCAGCTGGATGGCAAGGCATACATCAAGAAAGAGATTCCTGGACCCGATACAGTAGACGAGTTTCTGTATGAGATCAACGCGCTTCATGCCTTACAGGGCACCCCTTATGTTGTTAGAGTAGAGGGGATCGTGGTCGATGACTTGCAGCAGGTGGTCAAGGGGCTCCTCATAAGCTTTGCAGAGAAGGGAGCGTTGGTCGACATTCTCTATGAGAACCGTGGCATGATTGCCTGGGAGCGGCGGGAACGCTGGGCCAGGCAGATCGTCCACGGTCTTTGTGAGATCCACGAAGCCGGCTACGTACAAGGTGACTTTACGCTTTCCAATATTGTTGTGGATGCCGATGACAATGCCAAAATCATTGATATCAATCGCCGGGGCTGTCCGGTAGGATGGGAACCTCCTGAGATTGCGGCAAAAATCGAGAGTAACCAGCGAATATCGATGTATATCGGGGTGAAGACGGATCTGTTTCAGCTGGGCATGACACTGTGGGCTCTGGCAATGGAAGAAGATGAACCAGAACGACAGCCCCGTCCTCTAATGATTGGACCGGATGCACGGGTGCCGGACTACTACCGTAGGTTGGTCTCTATTTGTTTGAGTGCGTCCCCCCGACACCGGCTGTCGGCCAAGGAACTTCTGGGCTTCTTTCCCCGCAATATGTGGATGACCGAGCAGTCGTTTCCTCCGATACGTCCTGCCCAGACAGGCCTCGGCGTCGCCTTACAGAATGGGGCTTTGCCACTGTACGATCCTCGAGCGGCTTTTCTGTATCACCACACGCAGCCTGTTGTCAATGGGGCATCTTTCGACACTCAATTATCGTTGGATGATACATATTCATTACAGCATGATGGCAGTGACTTTGCTTCTTCTCCAGATCGAGAACAGTACATAATGTCCAGGGAGCAGCAAGCTGGGGTGACTAGGACTGCGGGCCACGAATTGCTCGAAAGGGAGCCACTACCTGCAGCCCAACACAGAGTAAACGCAGTCACATACTTACCAGTGGCCAATGGAGTATTGCCTCAGACAACTCTGAGAGACTCTCATGCAGTACACAATACCGATCCAAGTTACGTGGAGGACGAGCCTGACTTGGTCGCCAACGCCCATCCTCCTTATCGGCGAGGATCGATGGACGGTGCAGTTGATCGGATACCCGGTGAAGCGATTCGTTTGCCGAGAGAACATGCCGGTGCTGTTGGCCACCTACCACCCTCATTGAATCGCTATTCATCCAACAATCTCTCGGAAATGGGAAGGTCCCAGGAATCTCCGATGTCATCAGCAGATACTCAATCCACGGATTTGTGCCCTGCTCACTTGACGGACCTGGGACAGGCCATGATTGACGACCAACATTGGCCGATGGAAGCGCCGTCGCGTTCTGTTTCCTCACTTCTTCACTCGATACTACCGATTAACCCTGCAGCCAATGTTGCCGACCAGAAAATGATAGACTCGGACGCAGACCGGTTCTCCCATCTGAGTATGAAATCCACCCTGGGATATTCTCACCAGGGCCTTCAAGAACCCACGACCTATTTGAGCGATTCTCATTTACCTATCAACCCAGCATTTACTGAAAGCGCCATTGGCGTCCATATGACAGGAAGGGAGTGTTGAGCCATTGCAGGACGTGCCACTTGTTCATAGTAGTCACCCATGCCTCTAAAATCATAAGGGACCGAACAGTGCAACCCCTGCGAATTTCCACTGTACAGTTAGTTCTTTTGAAGCGTTGCTCTACGGAGTATTCAGCGGGCATCACGGCGAATTCGGAGTTGGATGATTTCGGGGTTTGCTTTTCTTTCGTCTTTCTATTATCTTTGGTTTGATCTACTACACGCTGATCATCCCCCCAAAAGCCCTCATGCAGGTTTTCACTACTGCAGTTGCGATTACAGTCTCGGGAACCCATATGCTACCAGAGCAGTGGGGATATTTCTGGACATGGCGTTTTGTTTTTCTGTTTTCTTGACTGCTTCTACCTACCTACCTACCCACTAACGACTTACGACCGGCTGGATATTGTGACTTTTTGACCTTGCGCCGTTCCCATATTGTACACTGGTTTGTTAATACTATTCTAAGCAGCAACTGTATTAATCTGAAAGGATGACCTATTTGATTTGGCCGCGAACGAAACGATGGGTACATAGATATTAGCATCTAGCATCTCTTCCCATCTAAATCATATATCGTAGCAAGTAGTGTGCAACTGTAAAACTCTACTCTTCTCTTCGTACATACATTCATCATCGTCGTTATCATCATCAACCATCCTCCTCTAAGTACCGACCCCTCAACACCTAATCCACCCGCCCCAACCACTCCTCCAAACTCCTCTGCCACGCCCGCCCCCCATCACCACCCAACCCCCGACCAATCAGAACGATCTTACATTGCGTCTTTCCATCTGCGGGCTCCGAATCCCTAATCTCAAAAACGTCCCGCACCGCCTGAATAATCTTCGTCGACCCATCACTCAGCACAAGGATGCCCTTTAACCGGTGGATATCGAATCCCGTAGGTCCGGATACCTCCGCCGCGAGCGGCATCGTGGAGTCCCACAGGACGGATTGAAGCCAGGTGTCGACACGGGCTACTTGGGATGGGGTGATGGGGGGTGTGGTGAGAGCGATGGTTGAGATGGACTGTGAGTCGTGTTAGTAAATTCCTTCACCATACGTCTCTGAAACTGGAGGGGTAATACCGGATCCATATGACTATGTCCCTTCTGGGCGAAATCCAAGCTATCCAAATGATCATACGCATGCAGATCAAGCACCACGCCCTCTATCTTCGGCGTCTTGCTATGATCCGTGATGTGGATTTTAGCTGCGCTGTTGATGGCCGTCACGCGGTCTTGGACTATTTCTAGTTCGTCGGATGTTACTAGGTCTGCTTTGTTGATGATGATTACGTCCGCGTGCGAGATTTGCATGTGTGCCATGGAGAGGACGGGGCCGGTGTGCGTGTGCGTGTGGGAGTCTTTGGATTCAGCTTCTGCTCCGTGGCTGGAGACGGTTTCTTCGGGAGTCGGCTCGTCTAGTAGATGCAGGATGTTTTTGGCGTCGACGAGAGTGACGATTCCGTCCAGGTAGATGCTGCTTCCTAGGTTGTCGTCCACCCAGAAGATTGGGGCGATGTTGCCTGGGTCGGCAAGTCCGGTGGTTTCAAGCAGGATGTAGTCGAAGGCGCCGCGGCGTTCCATTAGGGATTCGATGGCCATGACGCCGTTGTCTCTGCTCTTGTATTAGTTGAGGGTGTGCTAGATAAGGGTAGGTGATGGGGATGTACTTGACAGAGCAGCAGATGCAGCCATTGCCGACTTCCATCCATTCGGTCACTTCTTGACCGTCTTGGTTGACGGTTAGGGGTTTCTCGATGTCGGTAGCTGGGTGGGTGTTAATTGGGGTTTGTTTATATAGTGGAAAGGGCGAGAATGTATGGTTTGTTTTCTCTTACAGTCCCCGAATTCTACATTATCTTAGCAATCTAATAGTTCTTGTTCTATGGAGTGGTCACTCACCGTTCATGATCACGGCAATCTTCTTGCCATGCTTCTCGGTGAGGATATAGTTGAGGAGAGTGGTCTTGCCGGCTCCCAGATAGCCTGACATGAGGAAATGTTAGTTAGTGTGGATCTACGGGAGATTTTTTTTCTTTTCTGCTGCTGGTCTACAATGAGATCGATCTGCATGTGTGGCATCACATCATACCAGTCACAAGCGTGATGGGCACGCGGTTCTGAGGCGGCGTGTCTAGTGACGTCGATGGCGGGGCCACATCGGGGGCGGTCAAGATGTCAACCAGCTGGGGTGGGGCATCGTCGTCGTCCATACTGAACGCTGTGTTTTTCAGGCTGGGGAGAAAGTTGACCGGAGTGTAAACTAGAATAGTTAGGATGCAGATGAATGCTAAGATGGAGAAAGTCGGGGAATGACGTTACCCCAACAGGAACGCTAGGGCTTAGGGCACCGGCAGTCATTTGGCAGCAATGCAAACCAGACAATCGCAGCCAATCCCCATCCGGCCAGCTCCATCTTATCTCCTCATTTCAGCTCGTTGTTGATCCGCTCGTCTCCAATTCCTTCCGTCTCTCCTTTACATCCCTCCCCGTTCTTTCTCTTCTTTATTTCTATTTTCACTCATTTGAGCCCTTTGCGAATCCTCTCGCTATGGCTACTGCGGGAGTCTCGCAGGCCACCTCTCCACGCCTGCCTAGTCCGCCCCCGTTTACGGAGGTCCAGATCGGGCCCAAGTCACCTTCGGTCGGCGAGTCCTTCGACCAAGAGACGGAGCAATTGCTGGGCGCTTCACAAACCTCGGAGGATGGCTCTACCCGGAGGATTCGTCCGGGAACTAGAGCTGGGGATATGGCCGTTGGTCCGCCTCTGATTCCTCTCTCTCAGGTACTGTTTTTGTAAACAAGGCACAGTTGTCTCCGAGTCCTAGCTCCGCTGACCCAGCCACCCCTTTCTGCGATAGCTCGATTCCCCCTTCCAACTTCAAGAACACCTCAAGGCTCTCTACAACCATTACACACGGCCCGAAGGCACTGATACAGTAGTTCCTATCAGTCGGGATGTCGCCATGCAGCTCGCGGAACCTCCGGACGGCGTCGACCGGTCGCTATGGCTCTACGAACTGTGTCGCTTCCTGACCATGAAAGTCAACAACCTCATCATCGCCTTCTTCGCCGATTCCCCTCCCTGCTCCTCCCAGACTTGCCCCGAAATGCGTGCATCCGAATGGCAGTACCTCTGTGCCGTTCACGATCCGCCCAAATCCTGCTGCGCCATCGACTATTGCTGCCATACTCTCGATTGGGCCACGAATATCCTTACGTCGCCTAAATACTTTCCTAGCCGACTGACTCTCGGTTCGGAGACAGGCGGCGGCGCACAGGCCAGCATGAGACATCTGACCAACATCTTCCGACGGCTGTATCGCATCTTTGCGCACGCCTGGTTCCAGCACCGAGAGGTGTTCTGGCAGGTGGAGGGACACGATGGGCTGTATATCTTCTTCAAGACGGTCTGCGACATGTACAGTCTCATTCCGGAAGATAATTACACGGTTCCTGCGGAGGCGGAGGGTGTCGATGTTCAGCAGCCGGCGGCGCCGGAGCACGCGGACAATCGTCGGATGACGATCTTGCGCAAGGAGAACGAGCCGTTATCGCTGGAGAGTATTGAGCCGGCGGCGATCAGCACGGGAGCGACCACGAGGCGTCACAAGAATAGCCCGTCTATCAGCTCGAGCGTGACGACCATCAACGAGGGTGCCGAGGACGACGAGCACCAGCCAAGGCAGCAGGCTGTAGCGGCGGCAACGGCTGCGGTTGCAGCTGCGAATGCCGCAGCGGCTGCTTCCTCGACCCCTGCCCCTACGCCTGCCCCTGCACCGAAGGAGGCCGAGCCAACGCCATCCGTCGAAGAGCAGCAGAAGCCGGAGCCGGAGCCGCAGCCGGAGTCGGAGCAATCCGTTGAAGACAATGGGTCTAAGGTCACCGTCTCAGAGGTCCACGCCGATGATGACGAAGCTACGCAGGACTCGACAGAGAAGCCGGAGGAGAAGTCAGAGGAAGAGCCAGAGACAGCCGAGGCCGAGGCCGAGGTCGAGCCCAAGACTGAGGTGGAAGCTGAGGCTGAAGAGCCGGCCAAACCTGAAGGCGAAGCGCCTGCAGAGGCGGAGGCGAAGCCCGAGGTAGAGGCAGAAGTAAAACAACCGAGCGAGCAAATTAGCGAACAGGAAGCGCCAGCGCAGGAAGCAGCGCAAGAGGCGTAGCGACGAGCAGATTCCTTCCTACTGATTTCTTTTTCTGATATGATACATGATGGCGTGTGTCGATACCACGGTTGTAATATGTGAGCATGTTTGTGAGGAGGCTCTGATGTAATATACGAGCGAGTAATGATACCCTTATGAGTGGAGATTCATCTGTTAAATCTGTAATTAGATGTAGACATAGATGGTGGTGGTTGTAAATGGATGGTATGGTATCTCCGCCTAACTCCGACGATATCGATTGCGATGATGTTCTCCACCGCAAGTAAGTCCACTTCATCTTCACCAACACAACCAACTCTCTCTCTCATCTACAATCCATTGCACATACCGCCAATCCACACATACACCATATACATATACACACTCTCTCAAACAATCTCATACATAGATGTGCACCCCCACCACCACCACAACAATGTCCATCCCAACCTCCATAACCCAAATCCTCAAAGCCGGTCCCATCCACTTCGGCCCCTTCATCGTCACAACCCAGGTAGCCCCCCTCCCTCCCCCATCCCCTACAACTACCCAATAACTAACCCAAAGAATAAGGTCTTCCACCTAACCCCGCACACCTACGCCCTCGTGAACCTGAAACCCATCCTCCCCGGCCACGTCCTAATCTCCCCGCGCCGAGTCGTCCCCCGCGTCACAGACCTCACTCCCACCGAGACCTCAGATCTATTCCTGACTGTGCGGCGCGTAGCACGCATGATCGAGCGGGTATACGGAGCGTCGAGTCTGAATATTGCCATCCAGGATGGGGCGGATGCGGGCCAGAGCGTGCCGCATGTCCATGCGCATGTGATTCCGAGGAAGAGAGGGGATTTGGATGATAGGGGGGGCATGGATGCTGTTTATGAGATGTTGGATGGGGAGGAGGGGGATTTGAGGGATGTGTTTTCTAAAGATGGGGATGAGGGTAGGAGGAGGAGGAGGTTTCCGAGGGTGGATAATGATGAGAGGAAGCCGAGGTCGGCGGAGGAGATGGAGGGGGAGGCGTGGAGGTTGGCGGGGGAGATGGAGAAGGAATTGGATGATTAGGGTATCTGGGTGATAGGATTAGAGAGTGTCTGTACTTATATAGAGGGTATGTGTATGCGTGTGTATGTGTAGGTCTATTGGAGCTATTATCTAAAGTAAACACTCCCCCAACGCCTCGCACGGAGTGTATGTAATATGCACAGCATCCGTAGTATGGAAAGAAAAATAAACAAGACCCGAAAACCCCCAATTCTCGTACCATCCACGGTCGTAATCATCACATTAACGCCGTAGACTTTATCGTACTATGTGTCATGTCTGATCATTCTTATGCTCATGCCGTCGCCTTGCTCTTCCAGAACTTCTCGCGCTCCTGCAGCACCGTGGCCGCCCATTCCTTTGTCTCCGGCAACTGCACCTTGTTCGCGACGTGGCAGAACTCCGAGAGATCGATGCCGTTGGCGCGCTCGTACTCCACCATCTGCAACAGCAGCTCCATCTTGTCGACGTCGTGGACGAACTGTGCCTCCAGAGTCTCGTTGGCCTCATACTCGTTGAACACCTTCAGGATCTCCTGTCCCGTCAGCATGCCACCGGGGACTCCACCCAGAAGATTGTTGGCAATGTAGTCCATAACCGCAGCCTCGCGACGCGCCTTCTCGGTCTTGTCGACCCGGTCAACGGGGGTGATGTCGCCGACAAGGGACTCGGCCATGTCGTGGATCAGGGCCATCTTCATGCAGTGGGGCAGGTTGAGGCGGGAGGCCAGGGAGGGCGGCGCGAGCATAGTCATCACCGACATGCGGTACATGTGGTCGGAGATGGATTCGCCGGAGTTAATGCCGAAGCGGCGCCATCCTTCGCGCTTGGTGGTCTTGAGACGCTCGAGGAGGTGAAAGAAGGGAATCGGAGAGGCGGAGTTCTCCTCTGGGGGGTGAGGGAGGCTTGCCAGGACTGGTTGAAGAGCTAAATGTTAGCTGGTGGGAGGGGGATGGTGGAAGGAGGGGTTAGGATCTGCTCACCGGACTGGGTGGTCCAGAGGGGATTGGAGGGGTTTTCGGAGCCCATTTTCCTAAGATAAATTTGGAGGAGAGAATGGGATAGACGAGTCAAGGTAGAAAAACGGAAATCGAAAGGGACGAGCACGAACAGTAGAGGAGAAGAAAAAGAAAAGAAGGCGAAGAGGAGAAAGAACCGGAGGAGAAAGAGAAACTGCGGGGAGAGAAAAAGCGGTCGAGCGGATTGGTTGGTTTCAGCCAGCCAGCGGATCCATCCATTCATCCATTACTTGCTCTTGCTTGTTGATCTCCAGTTCTCCGTTGTTGTTGTTACTCCCTCTCGTCAGTGCAATTCCTCGACTGGTCTCTCTGTTCAAGTATGTGCCAACAATCAATATACCATACTACTTTCTTCTCTAACCAGGAACCAGATGTACCATGCAGTCTCGAACCCCTCGACCCAAACCCCCGAACTGGTCCCCTCAGCCTCCCCTCTCCGTTTTCGTCCGCAATCTCCAGCTCCTCCAGCTCGATCGCCATGATGACTGGCCTCGCATCTCTCTTCGCTCCCTCGCAGATACGTCGCAGAACCAGCGTCAGCGTATAAGAGCCATCGAATGGGCTCTATACCACCTGGTTGCCCTTTGGGACCCTGACACCGCTCGGGATGTACGTTCCATCCCCTCAGTGGCTTTGATGCCCGACTGACGGCATGCAGAAACTCCGGCCCTTCTTCCCTCCGCTCGAGCCCCTGCAGTCCGTCAATCTGCGTGCTGCCTTGTTCCGCGTGCTCTCTGAATTGAAGAAACAAGGCGATCTGGGCAGAGAAACCATTCTCCGCAAGTCAATGCTGGATGATTGCAAAGGAGAGAAATTCGAGGAACTGTTGGCCGTCTTCTCTACTGCGGTGCTGCGGAAGACCCTCTCCGCTTCCTCAGATCCCGCACTACAAAATGTGGCCATGAAGCTTTCATTGGCTTCCGGGCTGACGCGCGAGGAATACCAGCTTATGCTCCCCCTTGTCCTCGCCCATCGGGTCTCCCTCAACCAAATCGGCGAGCGTCGCAACAGAGCCCGGGACACCCGTGAAAAGTTCACTCAATTACTAGAACTTAAGAAGCTGCAGCTTGACGAACGAGCTAAGGAGAACCCTCCTCAACTCCCCGACACTGGCGCCGACATAGATGCGCTGGCCCATGACCTCAGGGCTAACTGGCTGGGGTGTGAGGATTGGGCGGATACCCTCGTTGATGGTGGTGCACAGGGCAGCAGCGACGTCTTTCTGGAACTCCCGTTCGACACCGCATGGGCAAAAGCAAAGGAATCAAGCGTGGATGGCCTCCGTGCGAATTCATCCCCGGATCTGCTAGTCGATCTGGAATCTCGCGTCTTCCGTCAGCGAGCCCGGCTCCAGCGCTGGCGCCAGTACAGTGCCTCTATGCGCAAACATGAACGGGTACAATCCGCAAGCTCAACGAAATCTCAGGCACTCGTCTTTCGAGAACATCAAGCACTCACCGTCGCCAGCATCTCCAAAGCCGTTCGGCAGCCAGTGGAACGCGCCTCGCCCAAAGCAGACGACCGGGCACTGCTCTTCTCCATGACTGAGGCCATTGCCCGGATCAACGGCCGACCCGCAGCGCATCGTCACCGCCATACCCATAGCGACTCGAGACCACGCAACCCTACAACAGTGTCCTCCAGCTCAGCAGTTGGAAGCAACAGATCATCTCCCCAGGCTGAACTGGACACTACCCGCTCAACCACCACAAGAACATCAACACCCTCCATCCCAGAGCCCCAGCCCAGCGTCCCCTCCTTCTCAACTACTGAAGTCCCCGAAAGGGACCCTTCTCCCCCTCCTGAACGAACTAGCAGATTTACGCTCGTCGAACGAACCCGCAAGTCCATGTCCCTTATCGTACCACCCACCCAACCCCGACCAAGAGAAAGTTTCCGGTCCCACCGACATCGGCCCTCTTTCCCCATCAACCAATTCGAAACTCCCCAGAAATCACACACCATTCCCAGTCGGGCCTCTACGCCACGCGACGAGCTTTTCGACGAGGAAGCGGACTACGCCAGCGTATTCAAGTCGCGGCCCCGCGTGGCGCACAGTCCGGTCGCATCGCCGGCAGTGCACATCAGCCCCATTGGGGATTTCGATCTGAGTCCAGACGAGGAAATTGACCTGGACGGGGGAGACGAGGAGTATGTGCAGGATACTCCGTTGGCGTCGAGGCGGAGGGTTTTATGATTGTTACGTCGGTTCATATTTCGTTTTGGCTTTATTAATTCTTATGTGTGACGTTCTTTTGGGAGACCATTATACTTACCCCTCTTACATGCCTATACCTACATATGATTAATGTTTATAGATCCTGGATGAAAGCAGTACACGATACAGCAATTGATTGTTATTTTAGTGAGATACGAATACACTATTATCATGCTTTTCTGCAATTGATCAGCAATCCCTATCTATGTCATTATGTCGTCCAGTACCTCCGTCCCTGTGCCTGGTACATACCACCAACGCCAAACATGAAAACATAAAGACAATTATACATACATGTGTTAACAAAACAACACAATATCTATCGACGACCACCCCTCCTCGTACTTCTCCGCGTCGGCCGCGGCTCCGGCTCATAGTCCGACTCGGACTCTGCATCTGACTCCTCTGAATCCGGTATCTCTACGGGAGACGAGAGCTCCGAGTCAGAACTCAACGAGATCGGATTCTCCACCTTGCCATCGTCATCATCATCACTATCAGCAATCTCCGCATCAACAACCTCCGGTGTGGCAGGCTCAGTCGATACATGCTGCTGCTGTTGCTCATGATGATCAACAATCAATCCCCCATCATCATGATCATCTCCCTCCTGACCAGGAAGAAGGAATCCACCGCCCCGATCTACATCCGCCCCGTCCTCATCCTCACCAGGAAGTAAGAACCCGCCACCATGGACTTCCTCGTCGTGCTCCGGATGAGCAGGGGCAGAAGCAGAAGCAGAAGCATCTTGATCAGGCAAACGATCACGACGATTTGTAAACGGATTATGAGCATCACGCTCATGATCCACCCCGTCGTCCGCATTCCCACCATACTCCTCCTGTACACGCTGCTTAATCCGCAACCCGAAGAGAAACTTCCGCCAAGTCTGCAGAATACGCGCCTCGGCTTTGCGCTGCTCCCGCTTACGTTTCTCTGCGTCATCCACTAACCAGGCATCTTTAACAAGGTCCTCGTTTTCCGCAGCGACAACCACGCCCTGGATAACAGGGACAGCCATCTTCGACCCGAACTCGAAGCCCGTGACTGCTTCTGCATAATCAACGCCGAGTTTCTTGCATACGCGCACAGTTCCAGGCCAGGGGATATGGACCGCACCGCGGGGCACCATGCTAGGGACGAAGCAGTCGATATTGCCGTATTCGTTTTTAGGGATGACACCGTCACAGATTGGGTCTGGGATGATGTATTCCGTTTGATGGATGGCGTAGAGGCCCTGTTTTGGCTTTTCGCCGTTCTGGCGCTCGAATTCGTCGACTTCGCGTTTGCGGAGGAGAGTGACGGCGCGGATGGGCACGCGTTTCAGGGGCATCTCGCCAGCCTTGGGTCTTCGGCCTTCTTTGTGCCAGCTCTCTGCGGATAGACATTTCAGGACGTCTTTGCGTCGGAAGACTTTCTCTTCTTTGGCTTTGGCCCCTTTGCCTGTCTTGAAGGTGCGGACATGTCGCGCACCGGGTTTGAGAGCTTCTTCGCGCCGGAGGAAGCGTTCGAGGACGAATTCCGTGGATGTGCGCAGGCTTTGGAGCGTGTCACCTTCTTTGCCGGGTTTGCGTTCGGGTTGGTTTGGGAGGAGGTCCTTGGTGTCTTCGAGGTCGTCGACGGCGGTGCGTTGAGGTTGGGCGCGTTGGTAGACGCGGAGGATTACGCGGAACCAGTCGACTTCGTAGTATTTGCCTTTGCGGCCTGGTATGGGGATCTTCTCGACGGGGATCCGGTAGCCTTTGGTTTTGCCAGGCCAGGTGCGGCGGCGGAGATAGCGTGTTGTCACGTCTTTGGCAGTCTTATCGGACGAGTAGGCCACGACGTAGCAGATAACTTGCTTGGCTTTTTCGGCTTTGCCGCCGCGAGGTTCGAAGGCTGCTTGGAGCTCGGGGGTGGTGGCGACAGGGTTGCGGAGGATAAGCGGGTCGACGGGGATGATTTGGTGGGTGATGGGAGAGGCGACTTCGGTCCAGTAGATGGGGAAGGGCAGGTCTTCGTCGTATTTGCTGAAGTACTTGCTACGGGCGGGCTTTGTGTCGTCTTCACTGCTGTCTGACTCTACGTCAATGGCGTCTTCGGTTTCCGCATTCTCCGTCGATGGCTCGGTGTCTGCGCTTGGCTTGGTTGTGTAGGTTTCGCTCTTGGTCCAGCCGAAGCCAAGGGGCTGCAGACTGGCGACTAGTCGAGCTTCGATGTCGAGAGCACGCAGCAGAGCCGTGAACAGCTGGGCGCCTACGTCACGCGAGCCCTGCATGTTCTCGGCAGCCTGGCGGAACTCCTCAATGCTGGCTATTCTTTCGCCGTGTTTCTCGGGATCGTGGTCGTCCTTCTGGAAGGACTTGATCTGAGCCTCCAACTGAGCCATGGGGCGATACCCCTGCTTACGTAGCCCAGGAGCGGTGATCTTGAACTTGCTCTTCCAGTAGGCAGCGAGGACCTTGAGAAGGATGATAATGGGGTCACCGCTGCTCATGTCAGGTTGGCCGGGTTCAAGTCGCGACGAGCCTTCAGCCCAATCCCGTTCTGATTGACGACGCTGCTTCCCTTTTCCTTTCTTCGACTTCTTCTCGGGCGGTGGCTCTGGAGCCTCGAGGCCGGATGCAATGCGCCATTTCTTGACCTCTTTGTGTATGGGTTGGGGTAGCTTGCGGCGCAGGATCTCGTGGAGCTGGGAGTCGTTGGCCCAGACATTGCGGATGGCGTTGTGGTGGAGCAGAAACTGCACATGTAGACAATGGGTTTGGATGCGGATCTGGCGTTCGATCTTTGACGGGCCCTTTTTCCCTTCGAGCAGATCAGTGAGGTGGATCTCGTTCTTGTCTAGTGTCAACTCCAGGTCCTGGTGCTGGTCGGGGTTGAGGATGGAAGGCGTGGCTGGGGTGGCGTTGGCATTGGACTCGATGGCGTCCTCCCAATCGACCTCGTCGGAGTCGCTGCTTTCCTCATCCGATCCATCCAGTGCCTGGGGAGTTTCCGTCTCTTCGGGAACATCGCTCAGGGACGATTCGGTGTCAGTGTCTTCGATGACGGCGGCGATGGGAGGCGTCGCATGACGGCGTTTGGCGGCGGGCGGATCCTCGGAAGAGAGACGCTTTCGGGGGACGTATGGGGGCATGCAAGCAGCGGAAAGCAGGCGACTAGAAACTTAGATTTAATCTAGAGAAGAGTAAAAGAAAGAAAAGAATATGCCAAGGTAATGGGTGGTGGATAATGAAGGAAAAGTTGGAGGAAGGAGAAAGTCGAAGGGGAGGTTCGCGCCATCGAGGCTCGGCTTCTTCTCCGCGTCTCCCCCATCTTTATCATCAATTCACCCCACATCTTCGTCATCCTCCTCTACTATCCTTCTGTCTCACGAATCATCCTACGATTCCTTTCCAGACTATCTGTGCATATCTTCTATCATCAGTACGATCTCGAAATGTCTGCTACGATGGATGCCGCGCGCCGCTTCTTCCTGTCGCCGCAGTTTGCCGTGGCGGGGGCCAGTAACGATCGCAGCAAGTTTGGCTACAAGAGTAGGTCCCATTGCCATCACTTTGCAGGCCGTTGCGCCGGCTGACCAGCAGTCTTTGCCTGGTATCATCAACACTCTCTGCCCGTTACTCCCCTCAACCCCCGCGCCCCTGAGATCGAGCTGCCGTCGCAGACCTACAAGACGGTCGCATCGCCCCGCGCGTTGCCCAACCCCGGCCAGACTTCCCTGTCTATTGTGACACCTCCCCCAGTGACCCTTGCCCTTCTCAAGGAGGCCCACAGTGTGGGGATCCCCGCTGTCTGGCTACAGCCAGGCACGTATGATAAGAGTGTGTTGGACTATCTAGATGGTCATTTCGAGGCAGCGGTGGTGGGAGACGGTGGTGTGGGCGGCGAGGGTTGGTGTGTGCTGGTGGATGGAGAAAATGCGTTGAGGGAGGCCCATCGCGAGTGGAAGGCCCAGCTGTAGTTAGGCTTCATTCGAAATAAAGAACTAGGAACGATAGTAATAAATGCTGTTGCGGTGAACAAAGTAACGGGGAATGAAGAAAAGGTCAAAAAAAGAAAGAAAGAGGGAGGCTGGCGGTGGCTCTTCTTGTTGGGGACAATCCCGTGTTTTTTCTCCTCTTCTTTTCTTCTTCTTCTTCCCACCTCATCTTCTTTTCTCACCTCTACATCTATCTGTCTCCATCGCGCCCACGTTCTTTTCTCCATCATATGCAACCCCCTGCATCTCCTGTCCTTCCCAGCCACTGCTCGTCCCCCCACCTTGAAGAAGGATGCCAGCCAGTCCATTCTTCCTCGAGTCCCCCATTCCTCCGCAACTCGATCTGGCCGGCGCTCCATCACAGCTATTCCAAGTTCCGCCCACCCCGTCAGCCTCATCAGCTTTATATCGCTCGATCTCTATCCCCAACCGCAAGAGATCCCGTCTAGAAGTTGATCGTCGTCCTTGGCTGGATGTCGACACCCCCTCTAATCATGTTGCCTCTGTGATCTCTCCCGACGATCTTCTCCTCGGCGTGGAGGATACCTCCGTCGATCACGTCTATCGCCCCAACCGTTATCGCAAACCTCGGTCTCTCGCACTCGATGATAGTGTCGAATCTCTCAGCGAAACCGTGGATATTCGCCGTAAACGCAGCCGCTGGGACCCGTCGTTGATCGAGGCCTCTCCGACCGGTCACGATGAAAAAATGACGATCACGACTAGGACCCCGACTACGACCACGGCTCCTGCCGTCGTTACTCCTGTTGATTACCCACAGCCTGCTCCCGTTCGCTGGAGTCGAGCTGTGCTCGGTGTGGTTGGCAAAGTCTGGGACTTTTGTTGGAGCGGAGCTTTCCGAGGGTTTTATGCAGGCGGTGGGCAAGGCTATACTATGACGGCGGAGGATGCACAGCCCCAGCTGGCATCCCCATCGATCGAGAAGGAAAGCATTTCCACTTCACAGCGGCAACAGGGTTCCTCGAGCCCTTTCCCAGGACAATATCCAGAAGATGATCTCAAGCACAGTTGGGTCTTCGTGTCCGCGCGCGAGGAATTCATGGACGAAGCCAGCCCTTCTCAGCGCAGACGAGTCCATCGGCGGACCCCAGCACATACCCACTCCCGTCGGCGGTCGCAGGGCAAGCGAACGCTGATTTCGCATGCGCCGTCTATGCCGACGAAATTGCAATTTTCATCGCCAGCCAAGCCGCGGGAGAGCCCCGTGTCTGTGGAGACGCAGCGCTACATGGCTCAAAAGCGTCGCATGGAGCGTGAGGAGGATGCCAGCCTTGCCCGGTTGAACCGGCAGCTACAGGCAATGATCAAGGAAGGGAAACAGGCACTGGGGACCCGCGTGGAAGTGGACGACTTAGATATGGAGGATTAATGCGCTTTTTCACTTTTCTTTTTTACGACATGTGATACTCTACTCGACCCTGATACCCTTCGTTAAACACCTAGATGACGATACTTGACGATTGGCGACGCTCGTTACGACTACGAATCATGAAACCAACCGATAATGACTGGCGTGGATCTGTTTTTTCTCAAACCCGATTGCGCGTGTGATACGATATTGTTATAGTTAGCTACCATTAGGACAAAACAGAACCTGAACCTGAAACCATGAACCTTATAACTGCATCAATCATTCATCATCCCATACCCCGAACTTCCTTCTAAATTGTATCGATCTCATTGCCTTTCAGCCCCATCCTGAGTTCCAGCTCCCACACCCGCCGAATCCTCAGACCCATAGATAGGATCAGCCGGGCCATCCCCGTTATTATCATCATCATCAGGAGCAGCCCCTGCAGCAACATCACCAGCACCAGGCCCTTTATCATCACCAGGATCCTCATCAGCATCATCGTCATCCTTCTTCGGACTAGGATTCAAGAAAGGCAGGTGCACGCCAGACAAGAACCCCGAGAGTCCTCCTTCTTTGGCCAGCCCGTCGAAGAGGTTCTCGCCAGAAAGGCGCGCCGCTTTGCTTGTAGACTGTGCGGTTGTCAGCTTTTGACTTCTATTATGTACTAAGACATGATACGATGTAAGATAGAAACGTACAGGAACCGGCATGGCCACTACGCCCATGACAAGGGTAGCGGGCACAGCGAAGGTGAGGAACTTCATTGTCTTTGTTGTTTTCTGCTTTAATTTCCGGGTGGGTTAAGATCCAAGGTAGATGAATGAATGAATGAATGAATGAGCGACCGAAAGAGAGAAAGAAAGAAAACCAGTCGGAAGAGAATAACAGACGGTATTAAATCCTACCATCTACATAATATCTATATGTGTGTGAATCTGGCATGCTACGCGTCAGTATCCATCCCCCCCTTGATTTGTTAGAAGACGCGGTGCCTGCATTCCTTGTCTGACAGTCTATCTACTAGTTTCTAGTGAGATAGGGCGGGTTGTATGGCTGCCGGCAGGGGGTAAGAACACACATAATACTGCCCTTTCCTTCTCTCCCTTCTTTCAAGGCTTGTTTGTGTTTAGCTCTTGGATAGAGTTGAGTACGGAGTCCTTGGTATACAATAGTACCACTTTGTTTTTCTCGTGTCTTGGGTTAGGTCTGAGTCCATGTGTTAGGTTTACCCTTCTCCTGTGGTTTAAAGCATGGGTAGTGGAGTAGGTAAGGTAGGGTTACGCGGTAGGGATGGACCAACGAACTGAACTCCTTGACAATTTCGAAGTCCGAGTCAATTTAAGTATAACTGGGTCATGAGGTCTGTTTCGGATAACTCCGAATGTTGTTCACTTTTGTGCTTCTCGATGTACCTCAATGAAAAGGGAAAAAAGGTAGTCGAGTAATGAGGCGCATTCTTGTGTGAGGGGAAAGAGGGAAAGAAAAAATGGCAAAAAATTGACCTACGCAGGACTCGAACCTGCAATCTCTTGATCCGTAGTCAAGCGCCTTACCATTGGGCCAGCAGGCCAGTTGATATATGTTTGCGATTTATCTGTATTAATAAAGCTAAATATTGTTAGCTGATAGCGTTCCCTGCTTCGATGGTAGTTCGTTTGTAATGATTCTTACTCTTATTTCATCACCTTATTATTAACAGAAGAAAACGTGGATTCCTTATAAAGTATTGGTTCCTCTTTGATATATCTCGCTGTTTGATTGTTTGCTAGTATTTACATTCGTTATTGAGGAAACAAATTGACAGCGATATGTGACATGCAAGCATCGACAACCCATGTCCTCCGTGCTGTACATTATCACTTCAGTGTTGAGTATGACCGTGCAGGTTGAAACAAAAACATCAATATTCGTATAAATCAAACGCTAACCAAACGCCGTCGCTATGCTCACAATATTGGCCAAACAAAGATTCATGTCATCTGCGGCTGAAATTTGGGATTCGTCCGGATCCTCTCACCATACTTGAGTAAGAAAAGCGAAGCCGGGACAAACAAGAGTGCTATAAACCCTAGTAGGCTGTTCCCCCATCCTAGCCCGAGGGCATCGTACAAAGGAGTACCCGCCAACGGGATCGTAGCCCCGAACAGGCACCGCAGAGCCAGCTCCGCAGATACTGCGCTGGCAGCATAAAGAGTATATGAATCAATCAGGTACACCTGTGTAACCAGATGAACGAAGAAGATGCCTGCACCCACGAAAAAGGTCCCAGCGATGGGAACTATCCAGTGCAACCGGTATTCTGCGGCCCAGCCGTACCAAAAGAGTCCGATTGGGACGAGAATGCATCCGACCACTAAAGGTGGAAGTCGATCTTCTGGCTTCATCTTGCCATGGATCTTTTCCTGCTTCTTGAGGTATCGATCGGAATAGTATCCCACGACGATCTGTCCAGAGCAGAACCCGAGACCCAGTCCCAGGTAGCCGAGACCTGCTTCGCCGGGAGTAAAACCGTACACATTCTCGAAGACGCTCGTAAAAGTAGTGAATAGTGTGTACATATAGCTGTAGGTGATGGAGCTGTACAAAGAAACGATCATAACGATGGGTGATAGGAAAAGAAACTTGATCGGACGGCTGATCGAAATCCAGATAATTTGGCCAATCTTCTTATCTATGTCGTATTGAGTTCGGAACGGACGTCCAGTCTCTTTCTGAAGTCGCTTCGCCTTTCGCTGGAGCAGCGTGGGTGTATATGTCTCCCGCAAAAATATAAGCGAAGCAATCACGATGATCCCGCCCTAATCACATTAGAAATTTGTTTAACGATACGGTATCGAGCCAACTTACAAGGATCGCCTCTATCCAGATTGTCCAACGCCATCCGATATTTTGGACAATGTAACCACCATAAATCGGTCCTGTGACCATACCCTACAGCAGAAATTAGACCTGCATTGATGATTACCGTCTAATGGGTAGATTAAGACTCACCATGAGGGGACCAACTGTCCAGATCGTCATTGCCGTCCCTCTCTTCTCCATGGGAATCATATCCGCAACAAAGCCTCCACCGACCGTCACAGGTACGGAACTGGCTATGCCCATAACGAAGCGTGCCATTATGAGCATTGATATGTTCACACTGGCGGCGCAAACAACTGCAGCCACTGCAAATAGTATATTGGCCAGGTGTGTCATGGGAAGTCTCCCGCTTATCTCAGTGAGAGGCGTCAGAACCAGAGGGCCAAGAGCAGACCCCATCACGTAAATCGAAATCATAAGAGATGAAATGGATGGGTTGTGGACATTGAACTCTTTCAGAACTTGCGGCACGCCGGGAGCGAATACCGTGGATACCATAGATCTGGAACAGTCAATTCAGATGCTCGTACGGATGCATAGTCTTATCGTAGACGTGTCGGACTCACACGTTGAAGCTGCTCAAGGATATCAACCCGATAATGACCCATTTCCGCAAGGTGGTCCAGTTCATGGGGTTCTGAGGGTCGTTTGGCCCGTCCCAGTCCACAACGAGGTCATCCTTGTCTTGGGGATCATCCGATTCTAATGCACTATCTTGTAATGTGACTTCTCCTTCTTCAACGTGCACAATGTCTTTCTCCGCAAAGATCGTATCAGCACTCTCCAGGCTAGTCTCCTGGCTTAGAGCGGCGGAGTAGTCAACATCCCCGGGTGGCGCCGTAGGCATGTTAATGATCGGGGTGGTTACACGGGGATAGTAAGAGCAGCTGGAAGATCAGGGACAATGGCACAGATGATTTTCGACATGATTTCCAACAGACAACCAAGGCAATAAGTAGCCTGACAGCCATGCTGGGAAGATAGACAAACCAGGTAAATTGAGTAGATCATTGCAGACAACGCGCGTCCAGACAGTAGATGAGTCTGGCATTCCGGCCCTTGCTGTCCCTACCGTGGGTCTCTCGTGGCTCCCTTTCTCTGATTTTGGGATTACCTGTCGCAAAATTCGCCCAAGCGGATTGTTGTGGGTACAATAGGCGTAAGACGGATCATCTAGCATAGGCAGGGGTAGTAGCACTGACGACTGTAATGGTATCCTTGCGTGACCAGCTCGCCTCTGCTGCTTATCAACGTTTGCCCCATTAGGATGGAGAATAAGCCTTATCCCATAGGAACTATTCTTTGGGTAGCGCTTCAATATTCCCCACATGATCCACCATGGCGCAGAGGTCCCTGACCCGGCTCTCCTTTTGTCATTCGCAGATCGACATATCACTTCAGGAATCAGCGACAGTGATCAAAATCCCATATGGCAACTGCTCCCCGGGAAACCATTACCGTAGGATCGCGTGGCTTTGATCTCAAAATAGCTAAAACAAACTGAATTAGTTCCATCTATTGTCGAATATATGCAGCCACAGGTCGAGACCAAATCCAGTACCCACTGATGGATGCCTCCAAGCATTGGTCGTTAATTAGGTGATCACCTAGAATTTGGCCAAAATAGTCTCAAACGTTGGGTCTACACATTTGTGGGGTAATATCGAAGAGACCAAGTAGCTACTCTTCTGCTGCTCCATGGGCGTGCTGATATCAGTGACGATGTTGAGCCTGCAACTAGCTCCGCGCGGCCCTGAAACAGGCTTGTCAGAGGGCTGAGCTCATACCTGAGGGCATCACAGCCATAGCATGTTTTGGCCAAATATGTAGATCAACCATCCGGATTGGCAGTCCTAGCTCAGATCCAGAAATGCTTGGTGAAGACACCTCAGCAGACAATTCTCATAATAGTATAGTACTATTGGACGGAAGGCGGGAGATCTCCCGGTTGGCCCATCGGCTGGCGCTTTGGACCCATTCGTTCCCAGTCAACGCTTCGGCATTCCTCCCAAGTCATGCCCATCAACCGTCGCATATATGGTCGCCCGTTGTGGCAAGTCAAATGCGTGATACGGATCTTCAGGTCCACATCCTAGTTAACATATAGACCGAATATGCAAACGGAGCTGCGCCAAAATAGAGCTTGCTAGAAAGCTTATCGTCCGGCCGAGGTCAAGCGGTTAGAATTCATCAGATTTCCGCAGCCCCGGGTTCAGTTCTAGCCCGACAGCATCGAAGTCTGGACAGCGGTCCTAAGAGATTCTATCCACTCTTAACGGCGATCTCCCTTGGGGAGCCTAATTGATTGGTGACAGCTGCTGGGATTATTGCCTCGGGTGGGTTCGGGACTGCGGGCTAGAAGCTTATTCAGATTCCGATATACCAAAATTTGGGGTTATGTTCCGCTATGATGCGTTGATTTTGCTGCGGAGGTGCGGTTCTGCACGATTTCCTTCCGTGCTGTGCTCTTCAAATCGTTCTAAGAACAGGTGGACATTTAGAATTGCAAGCAGCAGGCAGTCTCACCATGCAATGTACATTCCGTCACTTGCTGAAGCCACAGTGGGCCTTGCTACCCCGTGGCAATCGTAACCAGACGGTGGCGAGGCCGATGCTTGCGTGCGTATCTTGTAGATCTGTGGCAGGTTGTTAACTCCCGAGTCAGGATGCCGAGTATTCGCCATAGCTCACGAGGTCAAGGCCACGCAATGTCCATTATCGAAAGAAGCAAACTTCTCAATTGCATAGCATGAGGATTCAACGAGAGGAGGGAAGTCTGCAGGACTGATGAAACTCGCATGCACGGGACCGTCCCGTGATCCGTTCCTTCCTTGAATTGCGAACAGCCTCAAAACATCCACCGTTTTGGATTTCTACATTCCGAGGTGTATCTGCCCAGAATACTACTACTTCCCACCCTTTCTTCCTCGCTGGTTCCTCGCTGGTAGGTACTGTTACCTGATTTGGGTCACAGCATCAACTTCAATTGAATAAAGTCGCGGGTGATTGTCGGAATCGCAACCGCCGAGTGACCCGTGAGACTGAATAATGGCCCTTTCCATGTCAGAAACACGTTTCGACTAGAGTGATCGACCTTACCCGGGTTGCTTCAATTCTGCTTAGTCTTCATTGGAGGAGCCAATTGCTCAACGACCTGCACGGTACTGGTATGTTCTTCTCCGATCTATATAGTACTATATATAGATACGTCCCGAGTCAGCCCGAAGATCAGCACGCCGCAGAGCTTCAACTGAGTGCACTGCTGTTCGCATGTGGAAATGAATTATCGTTGCTCGATGATGATACTGGACTACGCAGAACTTGATGCTTCACAGGCTCAACGCTCGAGCCGTGCACATTCTGCAACGAAGTCTTTCGGCCTCAGAGAGCCCAACGTCAACGCTAGAAGTTGAACACTCCCCGTAAGGGATACAAAACTAACCAGTAGCAATAAGTGGCTTGAACGACGATGGTTACTGGTTCCTATACTGTTTGTCTTTAATCGCTCAACATCGTGTCTTGTGAAGTAAGAAGTGTCAGGACTGGTAGATGACATGTCCACCACGCGTTGTATTGGCGAAGGTGAGCCAATTTCCATCCTTTGCGGTTCAATTCTGACATGTAATCCAGTGAGCCAGCTAGGACGGGCAACCCGGTTCAAACCTGGAGCAGAAGTTCTTCTAGTTTCCAAACTCGAAGATGCCACCGAATCCTTATGCCATGAAAGTTGCTCTGTACGAAGAATGCGGTCATCGCTTCAAAATCTGCAAGCCGTCTCGCAGAACTTGAAGTTGGACCCAATAACATCAATATTTGATGTTCCTTTCATGTCATCTTGTCACCCGTCTACGCGAATGACCCGTGAATCCACGGTTAATAGAGCGCTTTGGCATGGAGATGACGACTATACATAATTCCATAATCCTCTCAGACCATACACCCATACATCATCATGAGCCAGCCACTCACGGCGAGAAACACACAAAGCGTCTTTTCCAGCTCTTGTCGTGCTTTCTTCATCTTCATATACCCACCGATACTACAACTTCCATCCACAGGCCAGCACGATACCAAAATAAAGCTCGCGATGGATCCACGCCCAACTCCTCTTCCGACACCACCTCCCTCACCTCAACCAGTCCCTCAGCCGGCACCCCAGCCTGGACCGCAGCCAGGACCTCAACCGGCACCGCAGCCAGCACCGCAGCCGCCACAATCAGTTCAAGCTGCATCAGAAATCAGTTTTGATGAAGATCTCTCAAGCCAGTCTGGGTCCATCGGCCAAGATGCAGAAGCACAAACACGTCTGGGCCCCAACCCACCACCACCCTCTTCCACCTCCACCCCAACTACAAACCCTAGTCAAATACTCACGGCAAAGTCCGCCGTGGCATCCGCAGCCAAAGAGCTACGCTTGATCCGCAAGGTGCTCGAGCCCAAGGAAGCAGGCGAAGCGTCTTCGAGTCAGGCGGTTCCTCCAGAATTTCACGGCGGCAGTAGTAGCAGTAGCAGCAGCAGCTACGGGGACCCGTCCGCTCTCTGGCGCGAGTTCGATAATCTGGAAATTCATGCCACCAGATGGGCGGGAATGGAGGTAGGGGTGTTAAAGGACCTTCTGGAGCAGTTGGAGGCATTACTGAATGATGCGCGAAACCAGTTGATTGAACTGGAGGTCCAGAAGGCACTGTTGGAGATGTTGCTCGCCATTTCGAAGTATCGGGGCGAGGTAGAGGATTCCAGCTCGAAAGAGGGTTAAGAAGTCCTACTACTACCTTGTAGTCATTCGTACTCGTTTGATTAGCTGCTGCTACATTGTTCCACTTGTTCACATTAATTCTCATTCTCTCGAACCATAACAGAACCCAAAGAACTATACCAATTTGGTTTAAATTAGTTGCTTAGCTGAATCTATTGCTGTTCTATACACCATATTCCCCCAACCACCAACCACACAACAAACCACCCACCTAGTTCTCAAAAGGCAAGCCCGACTCCTTCCTCACCGATCCATAAACCGCCGCAATATCACCCTTCTCCCCCTTCTCCGCCTTAACAGTCTGCAAATGATGATCCGTAACCTCCACACTCCTCAACCTGACCCCCGCCTCCCCAGCCAAACTACTAGCATGTCTCAAATCCTTCCTGGCCAAATCCACCGCAAACAACGGCTCCTCCCTAGTATGATAATCTCCCGTAACCATGCGATCAGCATACAACGCAAACGGCCCCGGAAAAAACGTATGCAAGAACTGCTGATACACATCCGCGCCCAAACCCGTCTTCTCCGCCGTAACCAACCCCTCCGCCACCGTCTCCACGGTATTCAAGATAAACGTATTTCCGAGAATCTTCAGCGTCGTGGCGCGGCCCACGTCCTCTCCCGCCATGGAGATCGTCGCCTTGGAAGTAACGCCATCCAGGAAGGGCTTGATGCGGTCGATCGTGGCGGCGTCACCGGCGGGGACGACGACGAGTTGGCCGGCGATGGCGGCCGCCGGGGCGCCGAAGACCGGGCAGGCGATGAAGGAGGCGCCGTGGGAGGCGAGCTGGCGCTGGATCTTGCGGGAGGTGTCGGGGTGGACGGTGGAGCAGTCGACGATGATCTTGGAGGAGAGGGAGGCGGTGGGGAGACCGGAGATGATGGCTTCGAGGGCGGCGTCGTCGCCGACGCAGATGAAGATTATGGTGGAGTTGGAGATGGCGTCGGAGAGGGAGGTGCTGACGGTGGCTTTGTTGTCGGGGAGGGTCGAGGCGAAGTCGGTGGCTTTGCTGGTAGTGCGGTTGTAAAGGGTTACAGGGGTGGTTTGGGGACCTTTTTGGGCGATGTTGGCGGCCATGGCCTTGAATTGGGTGGTTAGTTGTCTAGTTGATGGTGGGAGCAAGTGTGGTGATGCAATGAGGGGCAGATGGGGGGACTTACGCGGCCGATGTTGCCCAGGCCGATCCAGGTGATGCGTTCGTTGGCCATTGTGGTGATGGTAATGGTGATGATGAGAGAGAAATTGGAAGGGATAGACGGATTGTAGGGTTTGTTGGGTGAATAGTGATTAACGCTGGGGGGGAGAAGCTGGATTAAATACAGATGGAGCAGGGCGAAACCGGATGCGATGCGGGGAGAGGGGTTCAATGTTTAGCCGACATCCACGGGTCGTTCTATTGGACAAAACACTTACTTATGGAGACGGTTCAATGGAACTCTCTCTTCATATTCGCTAAGTGTAGATGGATACATGCTAAGCTCACTGAGTGGACCAGCTTCGGTCTATCCGACAGCCCGAACAGTCGCGGTTCGCTGTTTTGTTCAATGCCGAAGACCGGGATGCCCCGCCCGCGGAGTCATCTTTAACTAGTCAACTAGTCACTTAAGTACATTGTAGTTAGTTTATCTTCACAAAATCAATTCGTCGCTTCAGAATGCACTTTTGTCTTCGCCGACACAAGGAAAGGAAAGCAAATGACCAATGTCATCCTCGACTGCGGCTCCGAGTATGAGGAGGCTCCCAGGGCTGGCTCAACACCTCGAGAAGTCTCTCATACGCAACCACGCGTCCATCCTTGAACGGCAGCTGCCCGGCGACCTGCATGGCCCGCATGCGCATTGCATGGGATTCGTCACTAGCAGTCACCACACGCAACAGCGCATCTCCCAGCTCCTCCCCACTCACTTTCGGCGCCGACCTGCGGCTGCCCCAGATGCCAATCCCCAGGTACTCAACTCGTGCAGCATAGTCGTACGCGTCAAACCAGACCGGGAGCACGATCTGCGGAATCTCCGCCCTAGTGGATCTCGGTGTTAGCGCTGCTTGCACTCGTTCCACCGCAGGTACAATGCAAATGAATGCATAGCCGTAGAACGAACCAACTTACCTGACAGCTTCGTGGAATACATTGGCCCCGCCATGATGCACCAAACAAGTAACATGTCCACTCATCAAAAGTGACATGATCTCAAACACAAACCGCTTCGCGATGCGCATACGTTTCCCGTGTATGTAAACCCCCAGAAGCTTAACAATCTCTCTAGTCACGGCAGGGTCCTCGACGTGCTTCAGCTTCCAGAGAACCTGCATATTGAGCTCTTGCTCGAGAAGCTTCTGTATGGCCTTGGCAATTTCAATCTGCTGCTTACCAACGTAGCTGAAACGGGAGTCCATTAGGACCAGCACAGTAGGGCGCTTCGAAAGCCAATGGGCCAGTTCGGGATCCTCCTTCACCATGGGGCGATAGTGGCGAAGAATAGGACCGCAGAGAGTCATGTGCTCGGGCACAACCAGCGGGAAGTCGGTCTCTGGCCAGGAAGGAAGGATGATGCGGCTACTCTTCTTTGCTTCGTGGGACAGGAATGGGACAGGGCCCTCAATTCCGCGGGCCTCACGGGCCTCATTGACCCCCTTGAGACTAGCGCACTTCTCGAGTTCGTGCTTGAATCGAAAACCCAGCAAGATGTTGCGAAGCTTATCCCAGAGCGACATGGGCATCTTGAACCCAGAACAGATCCTACCACAGTCAGCCAATCCTCACCCACCAGCGCAGGTAACCTCACATAGGATACTTCATCAGATCACTCAATTTCCACTTCACCACATGATCCTTCACCCCACCAGCCCCCAGCAAGACATGTCTCCAACGCAAATACCGACAGACATCCACAGCCGGGGCAAAAAGCGGATCAACGACAATCAAAACCGGCCCAAGTGTCTTCACAAGCTCAACAACGGCATCAAAGATCTCCACATAGTCATCACCGGTCCAAGGAAGCAATCCCAGAGCCAAATCCTTCCTATAATTCTTCAACGCAGCAAAGAACCCAACCTGAGGGATATCGTCAAACTGTCCATCCCTCATCCGGACATGCTTCATAGACATTCCAGGGATCTCTTCAAAGACTGCCTCAGTAGCGCAGGAAGAGCCTGAAGCCGCAGCATAGTAATTCAGCTCCGCGATATGCCTCTTCAGCGGTCCAAAGGATCCGATATGGATCTTGTAAGGCGAATTGCCAATGAGGAATTCATGGACCACGGCGAGGGTAACGCCCGAATGTTCGCGCTCGCTGTTCGTGAGGAAGAGAATGCAGGGTGTGCTGCTGCTTCTGCTGCTGCTGTTGTCTGTTGAGCCGTATCTGTATGTGTAAGACATGATGGCGATGCTGGCTTTGTAGTATGGTTTTCTGAGAAGTGATAATATGGTAAGCTAAGTAGGCATATGAGAAGCAAGATGAGAAGAAAGAGAAAGTAGTATGTACTTATCTTCCATCTTTGCGGGCATGCATCGAAGAAAATCAGCTGCGTGCATGTGTGTGTAAAGTGACTGTCTGGCGGGGGGAGGAAGTGAATCCAAGAACACGTGTTGACGGATTGAAGATGTGTGTATGTGAACTTTTGTCGTTACCATCCGCCTTTCTGATATGGGAATGAAGAACACCTCTGAACAGTCTCGGAAGGCGTATCATACTGTTTTGGAATGTCTCCGCTTGATGTTCTGAATGTCTCCGCTTGACAGTGAACGAAAGGCTTGATATTGGGATCCGGACTCTCACAGTGAAAGCGAGTGTTCGTTCTGAGGGAAAGGTTGAATACTGGGGAAGAATTTCTGTCTATAGTCTATGTCATTAACATTATTCTATGTCTCTATATAGTAGGTATATCAACGTTCAATCACAGCGCCGAGGAAAGTAAAAGATGGCGATGCAACCCTGTAAGTGCAATACTCGAGGATGAACCCTATTGACATCTTCATGGAGATCGTTATCATCCTTGCTCCAACAGTGCCCTAGCTACCCTGCTGTAGCCGGTTAGGCGGCCCTGACGCCCCAATTGTCATGTCCACGCATGTGCTGCGAAGATTACAGCCCTCTGATGTAGGGCTATATGTAGATGCCGCGAGCTTTTCAGCAGATCGTTCTCTCGAACGTATCCAGCCGCACTCCTAGTAAATGCACACAATGCACATAATGCATATCTAGGTGGATAAATCGGCGGCACATCTTTAATGGTGCCCTAAGGCCCTTCATGTGATATTGCCTCACAGGCTCAAGTGTGGAGGATTCCCTCATGCCTTAGTCGAATTCTTCCTAGGGCGGCCGCTGATAGTAGAGTTGCACGTATTGACTCGATCAATATCATACGGATTCTCCTCATATGTGACTGTACGAGCAAGAGAGCGAGCGGACTTCTTGGAAGCACGCGACGCCCGCCTTTCGATTGCACCCCTAGAAGGCACGCTGGAAAGGCTGTCGCTATCACTGTCATCACTGATATCGTTGTCAGCCACGGCAGCAGTGTCTCCTTTCTCGACATCGGACTTCGCCGGCGGAGGAGCTTGGCTCTGCTGCGCCGCGGCAGCAAGTCTCTGCATGAATGCCTCTGCCTGGGCAGCATAGAGGCAGCGCTTGCGGATGCGAGCACCATACAGGTAGAACACGATAGGGAAAGGAATGCATGCAAGCGACAAGAACGCGGGGATTGAGGAAGCCCAGTGAATACCAAGGTTTTCGTACATGTAGGTCGTGAACAACGGGAATGCAAATCCGAACAAAGATCGGAGAGCCGAGTTCGCGGCCAGCACCGATGCAGCATAGATCGTGTATGCGTCAATGAGGTAGTTGAAAACACTTAGGAACACCAATACCAAGCCGAATCCGAACGGGGCCCCCGCGGCCACAGATGCCATCCAGTGAATGGACGGATAGTTGGTCCAGGCAAACCAGAAAAGACCGATAGGTAACGCGATTCCTCCAAGAATACTTGGGGGCAGACGAACCTCGGGAGGCAAACGGCCGTTGGCTTGTTGGCACTTCTTCGCATAATTCAGATTGTCGGGAATAGTGAGAGAGACTGCGATCACCATCCCGACTAGGATACCCAAGAAAGCCAAGCCTCCAATACCCTCACTCCAGCCGCGTGCCTGCTGGAAGACGATAGGATAAGCTGCAAACAGCATGTAAAGCGTTCCATAGATGATGGACATGTAGATACAGAGGAGCAGCACAATGGGCTCTCTGAAGAGCATGAGCCAAGGTCGTGACAGGGCGGTCTTCAATGCTTGGCCTAAAGCCACCTTGCCTCTCTCGATATCCAGTTTACTGCGGTAGACCTTGCCACTCAATTCAGACAGCTTCTCTGCCCGTCGGCGCAAGAGAACTGGGGCATATGTCTCCGGCAGGAAGAAGATAAGGCATAACCACATCACGCCGGAAAAGGCTGCCAGAAATCCTTCCACCCAACGCCAGCCTGCCCCGGCACCGAGAAAGCCACCAATGACAGGGCCAATAGTAGGTCCGCAAAGAGGTGCCGCGGCGAAGAGACTGATAGCGATACCACGTTTGGCAGCGGGGAACAGATCTGCAATCGTTCCGCCCGCATTGCCAAAAGGTGACGATCCGAAGAATCCGGCCAGGAAGCGAAGGATGACCAGCGTTTGAATGTTCTTGGAACCTGCAGCCCCTGCATTGAAGGCTGTGAGAAGCGCAAATGTTACCGAGAAAACATTACGGCGTCCAAACACCTCGCTCATTGGAGCCCATAGTAGGGGGCCAAAGGCGAAGCCCAAAACGAATAGAGAGATACCGAGGATTGCAACCTCTTCCTCACACTGAAACTCTATAACAACCTGACTTATACTTCCTGAGTATGCTGATGATACCAAGGCGACAGTAAGGGTCACGAAGGAAACTAGAATGGTATATAGCCATTTTGAAAGACTGCCAAAAGCCATGGGGTTTCGAGGATCGTTAGGAAGCCAGGTGACGACATAGGGCGATTCTTCTGTCCCTAACCCTTCATAGTTGAAATCGATGATCTCCGGGGTGACGACTTTTTGGTCGAAGACAAGGCGCCAATAAGGGATCTTCGAGGGCCGAGGAGCGCCGCCATTGGCGACAGTACCTGCCATGCCCATAGTGCCCGTTAATTAAGGTTCAGCACAACGGCTATTCTGCAGAACGGTGCTGGGCGATATGAGGAGTCGACCCAATAAAAAGGTATACCTCAACTTCCTCCAGCAAATGCTAGAATGAGAAAAAAGAATGACGAATAGATAGATAAATGTAAAACCACAGATATGGTCTAAGATTGAACCGGCACAACTTTCCGATTACAATTTCTTCGTTTATCCGGTTACTCGGCAGGGGCGATTGCCCTCAGCGAATCAGGACTCGGCATGAGTTCTGGGAGCCGAGGTTGCTTCAGAATTTGCTGTGCCTGTCTTATCTCCGCCCAATTTCCGCTGTTCTAGTACTTCTCGTTGCTGCGGCTGCCTAACTAATCCTTTATTCGGTTCGAGGAAGCGATAAGGCCACATGTTCGAGAGCTTTGGTTGTGGAAGATCAGGATCAGGTTGGCTGCGTTGAAGTATTGCTTCGGCTGCGTTCCTTATGCGTCCGCAGTCTGAGGAACGCCAGCCCAATTCAAAGAGTTGCGATCCTCAAATAAAGTTTTATAATGAGCTTCGGTAAGCTTCAGAATCGTGGGATGACGAGTCAGTCTAGATGATTAATCGTGAACTCTTCGTCGTAAGCGATCATAGTTAATCCCAAACTCCTCGCAGCCTTTCGTATGGAAACGGGGTTCTCGGTATCCTTTTTTCCAAGGTAGTAGTCCGTAGCCTCTTTGTCTTGATCTTCCAGACTCTTGTAGACAGACGACATGGTTCAGTTGCGTATTTCGCGAAGAATGTCTGAACAGTTCCATTGAAAGCGCTTAATACGACACGAGGAGATGCGGGGGATGCGTTGAGCTGTGGCATACCGAAGATGTCAGTGTGGGGCACACATGGTAACAAGGGAATGAATGGGCGTCATAGACATCAATACAATATCCTCAAACCGCATTACTTGAGCATAGAGCAATGTGTGCCTGGATTATGGGAGCATGCTTTGAGTTTAACTAGGTCTTGCGTTTGTCCTGGATGCTATTGCGAGAATCAGAACGCAACCGTTAGTAGAAGTATATTTCTTTATGACTGACATGTGCCTAAGGTGCACCCCCAACCACAATCTTTCTAATCCCTGCAATTTGTTTCCGGAAAATAAGATCAACACTTACTTCCAGTGTCTCAAACCTTTAGAGGAGACTTGTACGCTCCCTTAACTAGCACAAAACAAGGCATTATTAGTCCCCTAGTCGCTAATGTTGGCCATGCCATCCATACTAAACATACAACGTTGGCATTGATAGGAAAGTTTCATTTACAAGCATAGAAATTCAAAGCTGGAATATTATATCTATAGGTCTCATTTCTTCATTAAGAAGAGAGAAGTCGTAGCAGATGTACATACATTTTAATGGTTTACATTTGTTCTTTCATGTATGAGATATTTATTGAGAGGGTCCGACCGATTAATCCCTGCAATCTTGTTTTCCGGAAAACAAGATTGCAGGGATTAAAAATCTTAGGTGGGGGCTTTATGCGCTTCCAAAGTAAGCTGACAGCAAAGGGAGGTCCCGTGTTTGCTCGCGTCCTTGGAAGAGGTAGAGAGCAAGCAAGTGAACAGTATCGTCTGACCGGACCGAGATCTAGTCACCTCTGACACAGAACCTTAATATTGCTCTAGAATGCATACTCTGCAAAAGAAACGCTATAGACGAAAGACGTATAAACATGCGCCCGGACCCAGATCTCCGCCTCCGTATCACTGACATGTCTACCTGTGAATACCTCTATCCAAGGGTGGGGGTTATAACTACAGCTTTATAATAGTTCTGCTGTTCCTCCTGCGATTTTTCCAAAGTCAATAGTAAGCGAACAGCGCGTATATGTAATTCTAGTCATCTGTTAGTGTATATAGTTAATATGGAAGAAGGGATCACCATACCTTCGATTAACAATTCATAGCTCGTGAATTCGTCGTCGTCGCGATGGACGAGAATTGGCACATTTTGGTTCATTAGTGGTTTCGCCTTGACCCGCACTTTGATGCCGACACTCTTGCTCTGATCAACCCATAGCATTTGCGAAGGCCCTGTACCATCTGGTACCACATCCCGGAAGCGCTTCTCTTCGTCTCTCAGCCAGTCGCGGAACACCCTGATTACCCCGTCCTCAACCGTGTGTGCACTTAGAAGCAGATTTGTACCCGGCATGACCTTCACAATGTTCACGACTACACAAAGCTGAGAGAAGTCTTCAAAGTTCTCCAGGTTTATAGGGCGCGTGACAACCAAGTTGTCTCGATCGGAATCTTGCTCATCGTCTACCAAAGTCAGAGACCTCGGGGCCGTGACCGCTGTGTCCGGGAACAGGGACACATACCTCTTAGGGGAACTAGCCTTGTTCCGCTAAATCTTTCTTCTACCACGACTTCAGGACGGAACCGAGAATACACCGAACTCAGTTTCCCAAGTTGCTGGGCCGTGTCGGTGTTCTCATAAAGCGAACCACCCCGCCCGGAGAGCCAATCTAAACCGTCGGTGTCAAGGTATGTGCAGAATACATGAGGCTCGGTTAGCTTTGAGTTCGGATGAAAGCATTCTAGGATGAGTTTGTATTCATGCAGTGGAGCGCCGATGAGTAGGCGATAATGTAGGATCCGTAGGACGAGGGCGTAGAAGCGGTGGGAAACTGTCGCCCAAGAGATGAGGGAGCGCGTTGAGAAAGAGGATAGGATCTGACCGAGAACCTGGAAGAGCCATACAAGCATTAGCGAGACATCTTGACAACCGTTGGAGATCGCGTTGTCGCACTTCGTTGGGAAGGGAGTAGAGGTGGAGCTTTGGATGGGCGTCGTCCATGATCTGATCAACTGCGGGGAATATGTGTGAATCTCATATCTTCGCACAAGCAGAATGAACAGAACACAAATCGTACACAGCAGTAACAGCAGTTCAGTGGAGCCCAACTGGAGGGATGTGACGTGCGAGGGTCAGATGATGCCAGCGAGCTTCTCCGGGGATGTGGAGGTTTCGGTGATAACGGGCGATAAGGCTAGCCAGTTGCCCCTCGTTTCCCCTGACGTCAAACGAATCGGCCCGAAAGAAGACGGGCAGGTGACTGTCTGGATTCGGGTAGCCGCGGGCTTTAGTCACCAGTGGAGTATGGTTCTTATGTTCAATTCAACCGGCAGACATGCTGTGCAGGTCTATTGATTCTATTTGTCCTGGATAGACTAGCAAAATGCAGGAGTCCAATGACATGAGTAGATATCTTAAACATGGAAGGATATAAGATTGAACAGTCAGACCCCATCATAATTGCAGTTGCTGCAGCAAGAAAAGGGTCCAGGGCTCCCCATGAATTTACCCGAGCAACCGACCGGATGGCTGCTTTTTACCCCGTGCTGGTTCGGTGCCGAATCGCCCATAATTTCCGGAGACCCCGCGACTAAGCCCCGCCGCCAGGGCCATCAGCCGACTTTTCTTTTCACGCAGTTTCTTCGCTCTTCTTTTTCTCTTTCTCTTTCTTTTTCTCTAGTAATAACACGGCTCTTCGATTGCATTGACTGTTTGCATTATCTCAACAATGGTTGAAAACGTTCTGGACGATATCTCCCATCGGAGGTTCAATCCCCTTCGAGGATCCTACATTCTGGTCTCCCCACATCGGACCAAGCGCCCCTGGCAGTAAGTTGGCCTGCTCCTGTCCAACAGAAATGGACTTGGACCCGTTCAGAGAGGAGCAGCTGAGCTAAATACTGCGATCAGAGGACAGCAGGAGAGCCCCTCTAAAACTACTTTACCAACCTACGACCCCGCTTGCTATCTTTGCCCCGGAAACAAGCGCGCGCAAGGCGATACTAACCCTAAGTATGAGAAAACCTTCGTCTTCGTAAACGACTACAGTGCGGTCAAGGAAGAACAAGCGCCGTATAGCCCTGAAGGTGGCGAGGGTATGTTTGGCTTGTAATCTCATGGCCCGGCGAATGCGACGCTAACAAACCGGGGACCAGACCTTGAATCATTTTTCCTCAAGGCAGAGCCTGTCACCGGCAAATGCTATGTGCTTACCTTCTCTGCGGCCCACAACCTCACCTTGGCCGACCTCTCGCCTGCTGAGATTGCGCCTGTCATTGACGCTTGGACTGAGATTTACACGGCCCATTTGTCCCCCAAGTCGCCATTGGCTGCTGTAGCTCCAGCGACCACTTTGCCTCCAAACTCCCCAACTGCTAGCTTGACCAAGCCCAAGGAGCAGTATCGCTACATGCAGATCTTCGAGAACAAGGGTGCCGCCATGGGGTGCTCGAACCCTCACCCTCACGGTCAGGTCTGGACCACCAGCTCTTTGCCCGAAGAACCGGCTATGGAACTCGAGCAGCTGAAGAAATACCGCCGGGAAAATGGTGGCAAGCATATGTTGGAAGCCTATGCTGCTCTGGAAAGCCGGAAGCAGGAGCGCGTGGTGTTTGAGAATGATGCCTTCCTTGTCGTCTGCCCCTGGTGGGCTGTCTGGCCCTTTGAGACTATGATTGTCAGCAAGACCCACAAGCGTGCGCTGGTCGACTTAGATAGCAGCGAGAAGGTGCAGCTAGCGGAAGCCATTGCCGAAGTCACGAGACGTTACGACAACCTCTTCGAAACGCACTTCCCGTACAGCATGGGTATCCACCAGGCACCACTTGACGGAACCGAGGAGGAAATCGAGTCGTCATATCTTCACCTTCACTTCTACCCCCCGCTATTGCGCAGCGCCACTGTGCGCAAATTCTTGGTTGGGTGAGTGATTCTAAACTATCACGTTACGGTAAAGGTTGCTGATGAGTCATAGGTATGAAATGATGGGCGAGCCCCAGCGTGACATTACACCTGAGCAAGCGGCTGCGAGGTTGAGAGGCTGCGGGGGAGAGCTCTATAGGAAGAAGATGGACAACTAAGATCAAAGAGTATTGGATCAAGCTGGATTGTATGTTGTATACGTATGTGTTCTGACAGCAATGAATACTTGCATTCGTGGGTCCATCGGACCAGTCCCGGCCGGCTTCTGTGTTTCGGACTTGTATCGACTCCTGTCATCCCCCCCTTCGAGAAAGGAGCTAATCGGTTATGCGTGTCTCAATCACCCACGCGCAATTAATGACTTGCACCCTTACTTCGGCTGAGCCTCTATCCCTTGCTAATTCCTGCGTCATCATGCTCGTCCTTTTCGATTGCTCCACGGTCCACCCATTCAGTGATCTGCATGAAGCGGCTGAGGTGTGCATTCGACGTAGCTTTACCTTTTAGTTTAAGGTGGTGAAACATGGTTCACCTCTCATTCTTTGAGGCGCCAACTATCGATTTACGAACTTTGCTTCGCCTTCTACGTGCGCAAACCTCATCACATGTAGGATACTTTGCCGGCCAAAACACACTATACATCCTAATACGTAGAATAAGCGAGTTACAATCCGTGCCTTCACTGATACATCACCACAAGCATTCCTTTGCCTTTTCATTACATTATTGATATGATCATAATCTAGCCGATCCGTAGCTCATCCCTGCCCTAAGAGATTGAACATGCATAGAAAAAAAAATATTCAGCTGGATATCCGGCGAATAATATCAAAACCCCAGCACAACCTAAGCAGCCAGATACGCCTCCCTCTGCGTCAACATCCAAGCCAGGGTAGACGAAGCAACAATCAGAGGGCTGACAAAACGCCCCTTAAGCTGGGCACTACCGAAGCCCAACCACTCGCCGACAAAGTGTACCAGAGCAATGCCAAAAGTCCAGAGCGCGAGATCGTAGACAGCAGGGTTGTTGAGGTTATAGGCGGCGTACATGCGGACTACGGAGGAAAGGAAAGTCCAGGTACCGAAAGTCCGAGAAGAGAGAGGGTTGGTGGGCGGGCGACCATCAGCAGTTTTTCCGTTGTAGAGATCTGCGGCATAGGACTCCGATCGGTAAGCTTGGATGCTGTTTGCGGCGGAGACGACGGAGACCTGGATGGAGAAAAATGGTCAGGTTAGCATGGGGTCGGTCCGGGGAACGGGAGTGTAAACAATGGGGTTAGTACCAGGAAGAGCCATTTGGGCAGCAGACCCTCGAATGGGGGTAGGTAGGAGAGAAGAGCGGCCATGGTTACTATGATATGTAGCACTCCGTAGTGTTTGAGAGAACTGGCTGCAGAGAGATAGAGTTGTGGAGGATCAATTGGTTGGGAAGACTGATAATTGCGATGAGGATATTGCTTCTTTGGAGTGGCCGAGGTCTGCCCGCTTGGGAGGTCTTGGCACCGCCAATCCCCAACCATTATTCTGCTTTATGATTGCTGCCGCATCTCCGTCCGTCTCCGGATTCTTTCTGCAGCCAGCTTCCATCCCCACGATCTTCAATCGGCACGGGTTGAACAACAAGCAACCATGGACTTTCTGACAAAACATCTGGACTGCCTGTCCAACTGGCAGTTGAACCTGCAGCCTGGCTGGCAGACGGTGGGCGCCTCGGCTCTTCTCGCCGCTGGCAGCTTGTTCGTCGTCTCTCGGGCACTCGTTTTCGTCAGGGTCCTCCTGAGCTTGTTCGTGCTCCCTGGCAAGCCCGTATGTTGTCCCTGACAATCTCGATTGGAGACTATATCACTGACTTCCATTCTGCCAGCTCCGCTCCTTCGGCCCTAAGGGCAGCTGGGCCGTGGTCACAGGTGCCTCCGATGGACTCGGCAAGGAATTCGCTCTTCAGCTCGCCCGCGCTGACTTCAACATCCTCCTCGTTTCCCGTACTGCCTCCAAGCTTGATACCCTTTCCAGTGAAATCACGACCAAGTTCCCCTCCGTGCAGACCAAGACCCTGGCGATGGACTTCGCCCGCAACCAGGACAGCGACTACGAGAAGCTGAAGGAATTGGTGGACGAATTGGACGTGTCTGTCCTGGTCAACAACGTTGGAAAGAGTCACAGCATCCCCACTCCCTTCGCTCTGACCCCCGAGGATGAGATGACTGATATCGTGACCATCAACTGCCTGGGTACCTTGCGGGCCACCCAGCTGGTCGTTCCGGGTATGATGCAGCGCAAGCGCGGATTGGTCTTGACTATGGGCTCGTTCGGTGGACTTCTCCCCACTCCTCTTCTTGCTACCTACTCTGGCAGCAAGGCTTTCCTGCAGCAATGGTCCACTTCCCTTGGTTCGGAGCTCGAGCCCTACGGAATTACTGTCGAGTTGGTCCAGGCCTACCTTATTACCTCTGCTATGTCCAAGATCCGCCGGACCAGTGCTACGATCCCCGACCCCTGCTCATTCGTGAAGTCGGTCCTGACTAAGATTGGCCGCAACGGCGGATCTCCCACGTACGCGTACAGCTCTTCCCCTTACTGGAGCCACGGATTGATGGCCTGGTTCTTGACCTGCGTCACTGGTACCATGGGCAAGATTGTCGTTAGCCAGAACAAGGGCATGCACGAGTCTATCCGGAAGCGTGCTCTGCGCAAGGCCGAGCGCGAGAAGGGCAAGAAGAGCACCTAAGGTGCTTGGCAGTCGCTTCTAGATGATGACTCACGTGCGTTTGTCGATCAAACTGGGGTAAGGGGAGAGATAAACAAAGGAAAAAGGGAGTATGGAGAAGAACGAGCCGGTGGGGGGAGTGTCTGTGTGTGAGCTGAACCCTGAGCTGAATCTGTATCCACTGGGGACGTGTGGCGAACAGTCTCGGGGTTCGGTGAAAGGTGCATGCAGTGATGGAGCCAGATCGAAGACCGTCTAGATAGGAGCGGGCCGCATCTTATCTTCAGCGGAACAAGCGGCAGTGGCAGTGGCAGTGGCACAGGTCCGGATGGACCTTACCTTTTACAAAGTACTCTACTAACCTACACGTGGTGTGTGGTGTCTGTCGACAGGGCCAATCAAACCTCCGACCAGGGGGTTGTGGCTACGCAACCCATGATCGACAGCACCAAAGATGATATGATATTACTATGTTTAGCAGAAACAGATAGCATAAAGTACGGTTAATCTAATAATGGAGAAAGGGAAGATTTTCGCAGTTATCTCGGTGCTCCATGCTCTTTCATTCTACTAACAGGTCTAGTCTTCGCTAAGTCTGTCAAATGCGCGCGCGCATTACAGAGAATCCAGTGCAATGAAAGAAACCAGTGCAACTATGCAGATATCCACCGAGATCTCGGAAATCGGAAACTGCACATCAAAGCATGACTGAACTGAACTCAATCGGACTGGACCAGACCGGACCGCATGGATGGGGGCCGTCTGTCCTAATCTTGGGACCACCGCTGGTGGATAAATCTTAATGTTGCTTTGTGTCTGTGTCTCGGCTGTCTGATGACTTGCAGATAAGGATGGAGGAAGAAGGGGGAGCCTGTGGGACTGTACTACTGATCTGAGGAGAATTTCCTGCAGGGATAGTGCAGTGCTAGGAGGAGTAAGTTTCTGCACTCGGAGAATAGAATGGCGTGCGAGAAATCCTCCGTAGGGGGAGGAGACTCGGAGATAGCGAGAGTTGTATATATAGAACAAGGTGGTCCTGGCACGTAGTACAGACGATCAGATAGAGTAGATAGTAGATAGTAGATCACCTTCCAGGTTTGCTTTTTATGAAGAATATCTATTGAAGCTTAGCCAGGGACTTTGACTGTCAGTAATGGCAGTTCCAAGGTTTATGGTGATAAGGACGTAGTTAGAAGCAGTCAGAAAGTCACCAAAAGACGATGGAAGCAGGTCAATGATATCATGATCCTCAGGTTGCGGCTCTCCTTGGTAGTAGCTTAGTAGGTTAGTCTAATTGACATCTACCCATACAGTATTATTATCTGAACATAATAATGGGTTATTCTACATACACCACATGACACAATACCCATCAATCCATCCTCATGACCCTATACAGGCTTTCCCAAAATGACCACCAACCATCATCGCCACCACCAGCAAGAAACAACCAGCCCTGGCAACGTCCCATCGCACCGTCACCTCACTCACCTCACCTCAACCACGAAATCCCAGTTCTATTCTAACGTTCCTAGCTATCCCTCCTTAGTCATAACCCAACCCACCACACTCTCCCCTCTCATAGGCTCAATCCCAACCAACACGCATGGGTCGACCCCTGTTCCTGAAAATCTAGACCTTCTAGCAGAGACTGACTGGTACGACTACGGTGGCCACTACTTTTGTTTTTGTCCACAGAGCTCCTCGATGCAGCATCATGCAGAAAACCAGCCCGCCTTGCCCGCCAGCTCACAACATATTGCACACATACAGGCAAGGAATTCGCTGGTTACTGTCCCATCACGGCTGTATTATTTTCCATAGTATTCTTTAAGACAAATAGGTAGATCTGGGATGAGTGAATTACGTAGGTGTTGTGTTGTCTGAGGTGGTGAAACAATGGCTGCTGTTTCTGTGGTGGAACCCGCTACGCTATTTACTTACTTTCTTGGGAGGAGAAATTTTTTCTTTTTTTCTTCGGTGGCCCTGTTGAGTATGGATAGTTGGATAGTGGGACGGACGGGATGGGCGAAGAGACCTTTTCTGGTTAGCTTTGGGTATCGACCGGGTTGGCTTTGTCTCGGGCTCGGTGGGTTGCGTGATGCTGCACTTTCGGGATACTACGTCGGCTGATTGTGCCGGGATTATTCGATCGGTTTGTGTTACTTCTTGTGGTGGTTTTTCTGTGGTTGTATTATACACTGAGAGTGCATATAATGCTCTTGCTACGTCCTGTATGCTATTGCTATTCCATCTGGAGTTCACATGGGAGCTCGAGGACAGCAAGCAGTGTCTCGCTCTCGCTCTCGCTTGGAAATACGGCAATATGCCGGCATGCCGAAACCGACCTAACGGAGGGAAGTGAAACCTCACCGGAAGCCGAAAATGTCATCGATTGCAGGCCGGTCAAGTTCCGACCGAATCCATGGTAAGAGAGGGAGATCTCTGATAGGCTGTATGGTGCGAGTCAGGCTATATGAGCTCCAGCTAGAACTGGACCTGAGCATCGACGTGCACGAGGGGCTCTGGTTGGATGAAAATTTTCACTGGTGGAGAGGATCAGCCAACGCTAAATAGAAGATCCACTGGCCCGGTGAGCTTCAAACGGGAAGGGACGAGAAGTGGTGCGTAGTTAGCGTGAGATATCGGCACACCGAAGGCAGTTGGATGGACAGGCATCCCGAGACCGAGACGGTCGGCGGATGGCCGAAGTACTCGGGATGGACGACGGTGAGACTGGTTGTGGTCTCGGTGAGCAGGGTTGGCCGCTTAGGTGTGATGTACTTATCAGCGACGGTCGCTGCTAAGGAAGATATTTAGATTGCTGGTTAAAATTTCTCCCTCTCGCAGTTGAGCTGTCGGAGGTGATAGTCCTTCCCACCCTCCTTCATTTTTTTTTTTCGTTTTATTCTCCCCCTTCCCTTTGGCCGCTGCTGTCGGGCAAAAAGTGAAAAAGCATGTGTTCGTGAGAGTTCGGGATCGGCCAAGAGCCAAGAAGGGATTTCCCAACGCATGCAGAGTCAAAAATTAGAAATTTTTGTAAAAGAAAATTCTTTCGTGGTTGGACCCACTTGGCGCCCGGTGATCTCCCTCGTTTGGGCCTGAGGTTGCGTTGGAACCGGCAACTTTACTACGACTGGGCTTTTTTCGTGGCTCAGGGGCTGATCTGACGATTTTTGAAGGAAGGAAAAAATTTTCCTGCTGAGTTTGACAGACAGGTAATGGAAACGAAGAAGATTCCAGGAACGTAGTGGATCACGAATGCTCGTCAACAATGCTTTGTTCAGCAGGCGGGCTGAGGTTCCAGGAGGGTTCTGACTAAGTTGTTGCATGGCTGCGGGAGGCAGGGCGATAGTAATATTAGACTGCGTTAATATTATGCAGGCGTGGCTTTTTACTGCACCCGGCCATCAGTGATTCAAGGGAGGGTGGATCAGCCAATGTCGCCCCCCTCCTTCCAAACAAACAAATCATTCACGTTGTCAAGATGCTTCCCTTCCTTTCTGTGACACGGAATGGCCGGAGACAGCGATGTTTTAGCCACTGGGATTGCAGTATGTGGTGGTTCCGGGTAACATTGACATGTCAGTGAATCAATCAATGATGCAAACCGTTTTGGTCGTACGTAAATTGTTTGTCTGGTGACGGGAATCGGTCTGCCAACCCGACGACAGCCGCATCATAGTTATTATTATTTTAGATTATGATTCGGTTGAAGGAGGACTCGGTACCATTCATCATCGTCGTCATCAGCAATCATCATCAAGATCAATGCTCTCCTTTGGGATCAGTGTCACGGTCACACTGTGGCAAAACATTCTGTGTAGCCGATCTGGAGATTCCTACTCTATACAAGGATAGATGAAATCGATAGGCAATAACAACATCATCATCACCATCATCATCATCACAAAGGAGCTGTATACAAAGAGTATAGTATGCATGTATGCATGTATGTATGTATTTACGTGGGATACAGAATGTGTAGAGAATCAGTTAGGATTCGGAAAGTCACGACTCAAGAATCCTCCGAAAGAGGCAAGAATGTTGGTAACAAAATAACAGCAAAAAAGAAAGAAGGCAAAAAGAGCAGGTGATGCCCTCGTGACCTGCCCGCATCCATCATCCCAAATCCTCCCGTCAGGAACTCCAGCTTCATCCACTCCATTCTTTCTTAGCGCTACTCCATCCAATCTCCAGTCTCTCTCCTCCTTCCCTCCATCTCGGTTCGTCTCCATCCGCTTTTTCTCCGCCGGCGAAAACGGATTCCCCCCGATTCAGGTACTCACCGTCCACATCTCCCCGTTTGTCGTAGCCTGCTCCGGCTCTCTCCAGACAGTCTCTCCACTCTCTCCCCACTCCAAGACACGCTCTCGAAGCATCCAATGAACTCTCCGCCCCCTAGCTTCCGAATCTCCCACCTCGTTCGCCTGTCTTCGGGCCCTTGAGATCTGGGCCCCCGTTTTTTCTTGCCATGGTCCTACCCCGAGGATGGGGTCCCTCCAATCCCTGGGATGGAGGCGAATTGCCGACGGATGGAGCGTCAAATTCTTTCACTTCCATTTCAGTGGCATTCACTCGTTGACACCGTCATACTTACCGAGTTCATCTTTGTGTGCGGCCCCCCTCCCCCCTCCTCTCCCCCTCTGCCCGGACCCCATATATATCCCTCCATCTCCCCCGGGTCTGTCAGCCCTTTGGATGTCTTTCTCTCCCATCAATCTTCTCTTTTTCCCATCTTCCCATCCCTGGCAGAGGATTCCGCGTTGTATGAATCCACCGGCAACATGGGTGTCTCTAATATGATGTCCCGGTTCAAGCCTCAGGCGGACCACTCTGAGTCCTCCACTGAGGCTCCTACTCCTGCTCGCTCCAACTCCGCCGTCGAGAAGGACAATGTCTTGCTCGATGACAGTCCCGTCAAGTACTTGACCTGGCGCTCCTTCATCCTGGGTATCGTCGTGTCCATGGGTGGTTTCATCTTCGGTTACTCTACTGGTATGGTGACATCGATTCTCTGCAGCTAGTCCCCTCGGTTGCTAACCTTTTCCACCACCAGGTCAAATCTCTGGTTTCGAGACTATGGATGACTTCCTCCAACGTTTCGGTCAGGAACAGGCGGATGGATCCTATGCTTTCAGCAACGTCCGTAGTGGTCTCATTGTCGGTCTGGTAAGTGGCATACATCATGGACTGTCCCTAGAGACCAACCCGACTGACAACCTCTTCAGCTGTGTATCGGTACTATGATCGGTGCCCTGGTTGCTGCTCCTATCGCAGACCGCATGGGCCGCAAGCTCTCCATCTGTCTCTGGTCTGTCATCCACATCGTCGGTATCATCATTCAGATTGCCACCGACAGCAACTGGGTCCAGGTCGCTATGGGTCGTTGGGTTGCCGGTCTGGGTGTTGGTGCCCTCTCCAGCATTGTCCCCATGTACCAGAGTGAATCTGCTCCCCGTCAGGTCCGTGGTGCCATGGTCAGTGCCTTCCAGCTGTTCGTCGCCTTCGGTATCTTCATCTCCTACATCATCAACTTCGGTACCGAGAGAATCCAGTCGACTGCTTCCTGGCGTATCACCATGGGCATTGGCTTCGCCTGGCCCTTGATTCTGGCTGTTGGCTCTCTCTTCCTGCCCGAGTCTCCTCGTTTCGCCTACCGTCAGGGTCGTATCGATGAGGCCCGTGAGGTTATGTGCAAGCTGTACGGTGTCAGCCCGAACCACCGCGTCATCGCCCAGGAGATGAAGGACATGAAGGACAAGCTCGACGAGGAGAAGGCCGCCGGTCAGGCTGCCTGGCACGAGCTGTTCACCGGCCCTCGCATGCTCTACCGTACCCTGCTCGGTATTGCTCTGCAGTCCCTCCAGCAGCTGACCGGTGCCAACTTCATCTTCTACTACGGAAACAGTATCTTCACCTCCACTGGTCTGAGCAACAGCTACGTCACTCAGATCATTCTGGGTGCTGTCAACTTCGGTATGACCCTGCCCGGTCTGTACGTCGTCGAGCACTTTGGTCGTCGTAACAGTCTGATGGTTGGTGCTGCCTGGATGTTCATTTGCTTCATGATCTGGGCTTCCGTTGGTCACTTCGCTCTGGATCTTGCCGACCCTCAGGCCACTCCTGCCGCTGGTAAGGCCATGATCATCTTCACCTGCTTCTTCATTGTCGGTTTCGCCACCACCTGGGGTCCTATCGTCTGGGCCATCTGTGGTGAGATGTACCCCGCCCGCTACCGTGCTCTCTGCATTGGTATTGCCACCGCTGCCAACTGGACCTGGAACTTCCTCATCTCCTTCTTCACCCCCTTCATCTCTAGCTCCATTGACTTCGCCTACGGCTACGTCTTTGCTGGATGCTGTTTCGCCGCCATCTTCGTTGTCTTCTTCTTCGTCAATGAGACCCAGGGTCGCACTCTTGAGGAGGTTGACACCATGTACGTGCTCCACGTCAAGCCCTGGCAGAGTGCCAGCTGGGTTCCCCCGGAGGGCATTGTCCAGGACATGCACCGCCCCCCTTCCTCTTCCAAGCAGGAGGGTCAGGCTGAGATGGCTGAGCACACCGAGCCCACTGAGCTCCGCGAGTAAGCCACTCGCACTCGCGCGAACTCATTTTGCTAGTTGCTCTTGTACATTGAACCTGCATCTTAAGCTTTGATTTATTTAATTGCATGATTGCTCTTTGCATCGCATTTGCTAGCTAGCTATTATCGGCATGAATGCGTCCACGCACGCAATGTTTGAATGGCTTGACTCATCGGGAAGGATATGGTTGGGAACTACGACATCGGCGTTTGGTGATACCTGCAACTGCATACATCTGTTGACGTTGACATTTTTTTGAGGTTATTGAGAAACGATTTAATACAAGTATATACGAACCTTACTTGGTGATCCAGTAGATTTTTCACTTGTCTTAGTAATGTAGTAATTGTAGACAGTAACGTGGCCAAAGTGATCAGTGCATTCTCCATTCGACCATCTCCGTACACGGAATAGCGTCCTCCACATCGACTCCCTCGGTGTCAACACGAAGTCAGGAACGGCTCTACACAGCGGGTCCGGGGTTCTCTCTTCTACTGACCTTCTAGAATTCTTCTAGAAACCCTTATAATAATAGTAGACCACATACATTGCACGTGCACATTCCCCATCTACAAAGTGGTCTACATCACACATGAAACAATAAATACAATCGTTTTTTTTTTTTCCGGTCTCCTTACCCACCCCCTAGCAGATAAATGCAACGTAACACCTACCACGTGTGACATGATCCCACCCCTGATCTATGTAATATACCCATCAACCCAAGCATAAATCATCATACAGACCTTTTCCATGTTAGTACTACTAGTAGAGTAGTCGTTGCTACAATAAGCAAGTAGTCGTTCATCCTGAATGACTCACTATACACAGTAGTAACATGAGCAGAACCATCCTAGCATGCTTCTCGAGGAGAGAGAGGGGAGAGTGAGCAGGAACTTGGAAGATAGACAGATAACTTTGTTTTCATTTTTCTTCCCTCGAGATGAATGAATATGTGTGCAGGTGTTTGTGCTAGCTAGTACTACCCAAATTCTTGAGAATGGATAGAGAGTCAGTAGTAGTCAGTGTTTATCGATTTCATCTTGGTTGACTTATACAGTCTCTTTGTCATAGGGTTATCGGTAGTTGGTTCAGGGTGTATGTGTATGCGTATGCTTGTGCTTTTAGGTTCTTGGTTGTTTGGTTTGGTGGGGGAAGTCATTCGATTGACTTTTGCAGGTGTATTTCTTGTTGGTAGGTAGGGGATGAGATGTGGTGATGGTGGCAGTACCCAGTAGTTTTGCCCCAATGTGTCCATTTGCTCACTCAACTTACTCATCAAAGTGTTATTTGGATCAAACCATTCCTGTCTTGTCTCTCCTACTTGTCTACTTGCTATGATGAATGAGGATAATGGTATGCAGTAGTATGTCGTCGCATGCAATTCATACTTCTATAGACAATCTACTTCGTCCACCACAACACAAAGCACAACTAAACTCTTCATCAACATGACAATCGATTCGCGGGAATAAATCCCAGGTATTCAGGAGAAGACTATATTCATCCAAACGAAAAGGAAGAAGACGACAAAAGGAAACACCCCCAACGCCCTTTTTTGGAACACCCATGTTTCATGACCACTATGTGTATCGAGTACTGTATTAAGAAGAAGGGACTTCGTCTCGTCATCGACCGTCCAAATCCGGACGATGCCTTTAACGACGCTGGGTCTTGCCAATGGTACGCTTTCCGGTGTACTGAAGAAGAAGTTAGTATACTACATTGCAAGATGATCAGATAGATGCAAGAACTTACCAAGTGCTTGGGCAGAGAGGCGGTCGTGTGACGATCGGCCTCTCCCTGTCTTGCCATCCGGTTCATCTTCTTCTGACCCAACTTGGCCAGGCGCTCGGCCTTGGTGCGTGCCTGATCGTCCACAACACCATCGTCGCGACGGTTTGTCGCAGCCTGGCTGCGAAGACGGCCCTTGGCCTTGGCAATGGCCTGGCGAGGGTCCGACATGTCCACATCCATAGCGTCGTCCATGTCCACATCGCGGGTGGTCGTGCGACCACGGACCTGGCTTTGGGAACGGGCGCGGGAGGAGGCAGCATCCACATCGTAACCAGCCGCATCCAGAGCATCCGACATCTGGGACAGCTTCTTGGCCTTGGCGCTGCGGGGAATGGGAGCCCGGTTCTTGAGAGACTTGCGCATCTTGGCGTCGTTGCGCATCAGGGTCCGCTTCTCGCGGATCAGGTCCGCCTTCATACGGGTATCGGCATCCTCCACATCTTCGACACTCTCGTCGGACTCGTAGTAGCCATCGGCTTCCAGCTTCTCCTCCTCTTCCTCCAAAGCAGCCAGCTTGGCCTCGATCTCCGGGTCGACAAAGTCGTAGATGTTCTTGCCGTTCCAGACCTCGGGGATCTTGTCGTGCTTCCACTCGTCGTCGGCCAGATCGTAGGTCTTCTTGAGATCGATGTTGTAGACACCAGCACCACCGTTCTCCTCCTCGAGATCCCTCTCCAGTTTGCGGCGGTTGGGGTCGTCCTTGTCGTACTTCTTGAGCGTCTTGACGGCCTCAGGAATGAAGGTCTCGCGCTGCACACCACCCATGGGCTGAGCAACGTGGATACGGGCAAGGACGTCACCCAGACGACCACCAGGGGTACCGGCGTTGTTGGTTCCGGACTTGAGTTTCTGAGCCACTCGCTCGGCGAGGAGCTTGTCACAGGCGGCGTTCTTGACAGCAGTCACACCCTCGGTGGTGGTGCAAGACAACTGCAGAAGCTCGACATCACCCGACTTAAGGACATTCTGGAGCTCTTGCTGGTATTCGGGCTCCAAGTCCTCAGGACGTCTCACATCAATCTTGTTCACGACAAGGAAAACGATCTTGTTGGCGAACAGGGGCTTGATGCTGTGGAAGAGCTTGATCTGATCGCCAACAGAGTAACCGCACTGCTCGGACAGATCCATGAAGTACATGACCGCGGACCGAAGATGGGCAATGGCGGTAATGGACTGCATTTCGATGGTGTTCATCTCTTCAAGAGGGTGGTCCAGAATACCGGGGGTATCGATGGCCTGGAAACGCAGGTACTTGTAGTCAAAGTGACCGACGAACAAACTCTTGGTGGTGAAAGCATAAGGCTGAACGTCGACGTCGGCACGGGTGATGCTGCGCAGGAAGCTTGACTTTCCGACGTTGGGGTAACCGCAGATCAGGAGGGTGCGGGTGTTGGGGTCGATCGAGGGCAGACGACCCAAGTGCTGACGGACCTGCTCAAGGTAGACAAGGGGATCCTTGAGACGCTTGCAGATGGTGGCCATACGACCCAGGGCAGCGCGCTTGAGCTGCTTGCACTGGAACAGAGACTGGGCATACTTGATCAGGCGGACGTAGTCGCGGGAGACCGTTTCGATGAGATGCTTAGCAGTCGAAACCTGACCCAGAGCGATTCTGAAATGATCGGCATCGTAGAGGGTGTTCATCAAATCCTTGTCTGGGAATTGTCAGGATATGTTGTTGACCGAGAAACAGCGAAAGAAATGGTGGGGTTTGGAGCTTTAAAAGCAGGCAGGCGACTTACGGAAAGGATGAATATCCTGCAGTCTGGGGAATCCATCGAGGATAGCCTGGAACTTTTCACAGAAAGTCTCCTGGGTGTATTTGACCTTTCTGGTGTAGAAGCCTGTGGGCAGAGAAGAATTTTAATTAGTTTAGCCCGAATATTTCTGATTTGCCGCTTTGGGAGCAAGCTTGTGCATCCCGCACAGATTCTGAAGAACCCAAGACATACCGCGAATACGACTGATGTTAAACCCAGCACGGATCTGGGTAGGAAGCTGTCGCTGAGTGCGACTGAGGACGATGTCCAGGAATTCCTGGCTCGTGGGCACAGGAGCGATCTAATCAAGCGGTGAAAAAGAGACGTCAGATCGAATGTTTTTGCGACCGGTTTGGCTGGATCGGGGATCAACGAGGAGCACTCACATCTTTCCACGTCGTCTTCATGATGGGCACCGGGGATGGAGTCGATACAGTAGGCGACTCTTGAACAAAAACCCCGTGGTTAGTAAATAAGAGGTGGACAAGCGCAAATCTGCGTTGGAGCGATAAAAGAAAAAAAAATATTCCGGGCGGTCGGAGGCAGATTTTGGCGGGCGGTGAGCGCCGAGTCAATGTGGGGAATTTCCCCCCTTTGGGAGTCTCCCTGCGTGCTTCTAGGCGAGGCAGCCAGCCAGCCAGCAGCTGTTGGGTACTTACGCATATTAGTCGATTATATTGGATACTTTTCAAGTCTTTGAACCATGTCTATACCATATTTATTTACACTGACTACCGGGGACTATGATACAAATATGCCTGCCCTGACCAAACCATCCGTGGTGCTTCAATCCGGCCATCATAATACCAGCATCATCATCATCATCTGTCCCTAAACCCTCGTAGCCCGACAAAACGCCGTTGCTTTTTATCATGAACCCACCAGTAAGACCGAATCCTGTGTAATCCATAGCATGCGTCATATAAAATGGGGTAGTGTTAAAAGAGATCAAGAGAAACGAACAAAACGTGAGAAATCGAAGACAACATAAGGGGGCGAACATAAGATATAACACCATGCCCCAGAGATGCAGTAGCATTTAAGATCAAGCCCACGAGCGCTTACTCCTTGGCGAACTCGAAGACCTGGGGACTGTCAGCTCCGAACTTATGCAGCAAGATACATGCCGAAGAGAACTTACCATGTTCACCCAGCCACCACCGCCGAACTGGCAATTGCTAGGACCGCGGTTCTCAAAACCAAAAGACTGATAATAGGGCACCAGGGGGCCATGCGCAATGATGGAAATGCGATCGGCGATTTGCGCATCCTTGATCCTCTGGATATATGCCTTCATCAATGTGCTGCCAACTTGCTTGCCCTGATGCTCTGGCAGCACGGCGAGAGAGTGGATGGCAATCGTGCTGCCGTACTCGTCATGACCAACAGTCTCTCCATCCTCCACAGTCATGCGCTCTTCCTGCCACTTCGGCGGGAGCTCCATAGACTTATCCGTCACCACCGGGTTCGAGGTTCTCGTGGCGATGACATGGCCCACCAGCGTCGGGCGAGGCTTAGGCTCGCCCTCACCGAGGATTGGAAGAGTAAACAAGCCGAGACATAATTCCGGGCATCTGCTCAGGCGATAACGAAACTGTGAACCCAATTAGCCCAAGCTCCAACCAGTTTGCTCGACTGGCGCATAGCATCCAACATGGCACTCATACCTTTTCGCGCGAGCAGCGCTCGTGTTCAGGAAATGCCTCCTCGACCTTGACGCAATCTTCGACGTTCGACTCAGTGAGAACCTGCACGAACGGGTGCAGCTCATCCAACTTGGTGCGTTGGTGGACGGGTGGGCGACGGAACCAGTAAGGATATTCGTTGATATCGTCATGGTCCACAGCGACATATTCTCCTTCAACTTCTTCCTCTTCGTCGTCGTCATCCTCTTCAATCTCAGCCTCTCCTAGAGGCTGGCCATCGGCGTATGAGAACTCTGCGCGCTCTGCGCGGCGGGACAAGTCGCTTGCGGTAGCAGGCAAGTCGTAGCCTTCCGCATTTGATAACGGCTTAAGCCCGTTAATGGGTTCCTGGTAGTGAGAGTTGGCCTGGTCCGACATGATGTAGGTAGGTGTTCACGCGAGCTGAAGAGTAGTGGGGCAAGAGAAAAAGCGATGGCGCAACACTCGGGCCAGGGAGAAAGGGAAAAAACGAAGGGTGAAAAGACAGGCAACGTGACAACGACAGAATCAAGGCCGAGGGTTGACCGGAAGGTAAAAAGACGGGACGAAAAAGGGAATCGAGGGGTACGAAATGCTCGGAAAAGCCTAGAAAACCGGGTGGGGATCGATTTAGCTTAATGCGGCCGATAAGCCTCGGGGGGGTCAATTCACGCCAAAGCTGGCAATGGTTCACAAAAGTGGTGGAGTTGGGGAGGGAGAGAGAGAGAGAGAGAGTTTCAAGCAGGCAGGAACTGGCGATGACTCGAGCTGGGCAGGCGTCAAGGAGAAACGGGGGCCTTTTCTGGAACGCGCAGACAAGGGAGTCAATCAACCAGTCAGTCGCGCAGGCAGAGTTTGTGTGCGATTGAGATTGCATTGAGCGAGGGGGTGGATTTGGTTTGGTTTGCCACACGCGGAGGGAATGCGACAGATCTCCGGTAGGAGTGATTGGCTGGGGGTGGAGTGTCTGGATGATTGAAGGACTTTCCTCCCCCAGACCTAAAATCTGATGCCAATACCCATCGTCGTTTGGTGTGACTCTGATGGCTGTTTCATCTCTCTCGCCTATCTACTTCCCTTGAACCTTTCAACCTCATCTCCCGTGAGGACCTCCATTGCCAGCACTGACCTTCAGCTGGCAGTGCGATGGGCGGGCAATACCGGACAGGTACTGATAAAGGCTCCTGCAGGTCATGGCGGTACTGTATCATTACACGTCCATGCTCTCGTGCAATGCACTTTGCTGGCTTTTAATTGGCTGGCTTCTATTGATGGGGGCCGCGTTACCGTGGAGGTTACCGATACGTACATGTTTAGACTGGCTCTTTGGACGTCCCCATCTTGTACCACAATCTATCACTCGTAACCTCCAAGGTATCTATGATTTCCTATAATAGCAATTCTGCACAGATCTATCTTGCCATACTTAACGCTGTCTAATGCGTACCGATGGAGTGACTGGCTGTGCTGTCAACACCTTCTACCCTGCTGTTTTCTCCAAATCATGGCATCATCATGCATGGAATGCAACGTTGGATTCCTTCCGACACGAGGGGCTGAAGACACACCACTTGCACAACAGACCCTGGCATCCGGGCCTGCTATGATTCTTCAGCTTAGATGCAATCTGATAAGCTTGCCAGGCTATCGGATCCAAGCCCCTGTCGACGCTAGCAGTTATCGGAAACGAGGCACAGACACTCCGCTGCAGTCCGTCGGCGCTTCTGTCCAATGCCGACCAACGCATCGATGAGCTGGCAGACATTCTTATCTCAACCGCCATACTAGATACCTTTAACCCAGATATAAATTCAGCATCGATAGTAACCTAGTAACCTAATATACTTGTCTGCTTTGTCTGCTGAAGCGATTTGGACTGGTCACCGTTCTCTCGTATCAAGATGGCCAAACCATTCCCTGTTGATCATAGCTTGACATCTTTCTGGCGGTCGGAGCCTGATCCCTTGGACAACTTTCGCTCTACAGAGTCACTCCCAGAAACGAGTGACATCGTGATCATTGGCGCCGGCTATGCGGGAGCTTCGACTGCTTATCACTGCCTCGAGCGCAGCCGACTCGTATCAGCAGAACAGCCTTCCATTGTGATCTTAGAAGCACGGCAGGCATGCTCGGGAGCAACAGGGCGCAATGGCAAGTACCCAATCGAAGTCATTCCTAGGCTGCTTGTCAATATTAATGCATGGCGGGTCCTGCCGTGTAGGTGGTCACTTGAAGCCTGATGTATTCAATCGAACCGGTAATCTGGCCAAGGAGCACGGGTTAGAGGCGGCGGCCGAAGTCGCTGCGTTCGAGATGGAGCATGTTTCCGCTATTCAGGAACTTGTTGAAAAAGAGAAGATCGAATGCGATCTAGAGGTAAACCGAGTATGCGATGTCCAATTTGACAAAGACCAGCTTGCAAAGGTCAAGGCCGGGTACGATTATCTTGTCTCTGAGGGCGTGGAAACGATCAAGGATGTCGGATACACTCCGCCTGAAATGGCAGAGAGCGTAGGTCGCTTTCTACATTATCTACACACCCGGGACGACACGGCTTACATCGCCTAGGTATCCGGTGTAAAGGGGGCCTTGGCTTGCTTCAGCCAGCATACCGCCCGACTCTGGCCGTATAAGTTCATTATACATCTCTTGAAGCAGGCCGTGTCAGCCGGAGTAAACCTTCAGACACACACGCCTGTCACAAAGGTGTCTGACGTCCCGGATGATGAAGGCCGATGGACGGTGACGACAAATCGAGGCTCAATCCGCGCCAAATGGGTCGTCTTCTCTACAAACGCATACACGTCGTCCATTGCACCCGAGTACAAAGACAAGATCATTCCGGTGCGAGGATTCTGCAGTCGCATTGTGGTGCCCAATCCACCTCCATCGCCGCTCGAACGCTCGTATATGCTGCGATTCAATGGCTGGCATTATGACTACCTCATTCCCCGTCCAGATGGCAGTATTATTGTAGGAGGAGCGAAGTCGACCTTCTATTACCAGGACCAAGACAGCTGGTACAACAATACCGACGACAGCCGAACGGTCGAGGCGGCAGTGCGATACTTTGACAATTATATGCAGAGACACTTTCATGGGTGGGAAAACACGGGAGCATATACAGACCGTGTCTGGTCAGGAAGTATGTATCCTATCTCGCATGCTGTTCGTGCTCGTAGTATAAAATCGTACGGTGCTAACCTGAAAAAGTCATGGGATATAGTAGCGACTCGCTCCCACACGTTGGGCATATTCCAAACAAGCCGGGGCAACTCATAGTGGCCGGATTCACCGGACATGGGATGCCGCAGGTCTTTCTCTCAACTCGGGGCATCGCACAGTTGATTGTCGAGGGGGTTACGTACGAGCAGACGGGGCTGCCGCGTCTATTCAAGACAACAACTGAGCGGTTGCAGAGCCAGAGAAACAACATCTTACCCCTTCCTGTGGTAGGAAGCAAGCTGTAGGATAGCAGTAGGGCCGAACCATGGTGGCACTAAAATGAATCATCGTATCCAAAATGAATCCTAGACAATGATCAAGCCTATCGTATGGTTAAAGCGAAGTGCAGGATAAGCATCGAGGGGAATAACCTATACAGCACTCTCACCGCCTTCGGCATCTCCTGCGGGCATCTCGGTCTCGCCCACGGGGTTCTGTAATTCTTCCCCATGTCTATAGGCTCCTCCGCTATGAAGAGGAGTCAATGACACGATGCCCATCTGCATCGAGTGCTCCTATCCGGTCTCTCATTTATACAGCACATACAGTCGCGCCGATGACCGATCCCTGGGCAAAGGAGTGCGTCTGACGCAATGTCCGCGCTGCCAGCGGTTCGCGGACAAATACGTCGAGCATGATTTCGTCGTGATCTTCATTGATCTCGTCCTTATCAAGCCGCAGGTATGTGAATTGCACGCATAGGTAAGAGTCTCGCTGACGGATTACCAAGGTTTATCGCCATCTGCTTTTCAATCGGCTAGGGGGAGACGACAACCAGTTCGATGTAAGCGCACGCTATCTACGTCCACCTACGACATTGCAGACTGCAACTAACACATCTCATTTGCCTAGCGCTCCATAATCCGTTTAGGGATTCTACTACTCCTATTTGACGTCTACTTGACATGGGCACGGATTGAGAAATCTCCATCACTCGCAACCACCTTCCTTTCGCGCGCGCCCATCATCGTCCAATACCTCTTCTTCCTAAGCCTGAATGCGCTGGCGACTCTTGCCCACCACCTTACCATCCGTCTTCTGGCATCGATCCTGGCCCCAACGCCCCGCGGATATACTGGCTCTTCTCAGCACGGCAATGCGACAGAGGCGCCTATCTTCTCCAATCCCTCCACACCCATACTCCCATCATTCCCGTCGCAGACCAACAACAGCCAAACGCAGCTCTCGCCTACGCCAGCATCGACACTGAGTCCGCCGAAGCTTACCCCACAAGGCTCCTCCAACGATGTATCAACAGTAGCGAGCGCTTCAGGCAGTGACATCCACCATCTCCCTCCTACTACCCCACAAGGATCTTTCACCACCCTCCCACCACCTCTCCGACGTGCCTCCACCGCCCCGGCACAAAGCATCAGACCCCTTCCGCCCCCCTCACCAGCCAGCCCAACCGCTATCAGCACCGCCTTGCTTGTCAGCAGTTGCGCGAAGCTCTTCCCCATCCTTCTGGTCATATGGGGCCCCGACGGCAGCGGAAATGCGTCCAATGTCTCCGGCTCTAACAATACTTTGCTCAGCGCCGGTAGCCAGACAACCGTCATGCAGCAGACATTGGATGGCAGCGGCCTCGCCCCCGCAGCGACTCTCACCGCAGCTCACCCGACTGCCACGGGGACTTCGTCTCTGCCCGGTTCGTCCTCGCTGCTGGAAAGTCTTCTCAGGATTATGCCCGAGTCTGTACCTACCAGCTATCTGGCTAGCTTTATTGACCTGCTTGGGCCGCTGCTCTCTCTGGGCGCGGCGGACACGCATCTCGTGCTGCTGAGCAACATCGAAGCATTGTATATCCTGCTTGGGTGCGGGTACCTGCGCGCGGTGGCATTGGCGGTGGCAGGATTGGCTGCTCGGTGGACAGTACAGAGGGTGATATTGGGGGCAGTTGGAGTTGGTTAATATTTCTATAGAGGAGAGCATATTACTAAATACATAGACATAGCATCTTGATATACCATACCATACCATATACTCACTACACAGTAGTGAACATCTACACCAATCTCAACCCCACAGAGACGGTCGATAGACAAATAGGTATTGAAACCAAGCGAAAGAACAAAACAAAAAAATATAGTAGCGTAGCTATACAGTAATCCCACATTTTATATCATGGTATCACCTCCCCCCCTCCACTTCACCCTCAGTCACATCTCCCCCACGGCCACAGCACAGGCCCCTTATTCCACGCATCCCCTGGTATTCAACTATTCAACCACATCCCATCCCAGCCACATCGCCCTGAAACAGCCTCGCCTCTTCACAGGCAAACAGCAAAATAGCATCAAACTACTGCGGTACCCTCCCCGGCCGAATATCCGCCCTCTTTGGCACAATCAACGGATGCCACTGCGCCAGGAATGTAATAGCTACAAAGCAGTACCAGTTAGCCACGCCCTACCAAAGCCACAGAGTAAGAGCGAAAAGGGAATGAGTGTTGAATTCAACATACCCCACATCAAATAACAACAAACGAAAGAAAGCACGAGCGTGCTGCGGAAGACACTATTCCATTCCCAAAAGGCTAAACGTCAGTAAACACAGTACCTCCTCGATTGTATTAAAGGTGGGAAAGAGGATGTATAAAACGCACGTCTGATTCTCCCCCTTAGGACTAAAGATCCAAGCCAGGACGGAGGCAACAACCACGAAGATGAGGCCGATGATTAAACTCCAGCTGTATTTCCAGAATATCATGTTAGCATATGTTTCCATTTAGCAGTATCATAGCCATGATGTCTTTCTTATCCATGACTGGGAGAGCGCATGGAAAGATATCCAGTCTACAGACAGGTATCAAACATGACATACCCGTTCGCCATTCTGCTTTCTTGCTCCGATCGATCGATCGAGTATACGTTCAGGAATGATAAGTGTTGTGTCGTAATACAGCAGGTCCAGCCTTGCTGTTTCTGCTCTCTTTCTCTCTTGCTTGCGAGGTGTAGGTCGTGGATTTGAGGACCGGTGGAGGTAGGTAGCTATCTAGCTGGGTAGCTGACTCGCTGGCTGGCTGGTGAAACGGCGCAAATGCGGCTTTCGAGAAGTCGGTCGTCTGTTTGATTCGCTAGAAGAAGGTAGGGTCGCAGTAGTAGGTGGAGGACGGGGCTCAAACTGGATTGTCGCGCAGCTAGCTGGTCGGAACGGGGGACGGAGTTACGTGGTTATCGAGAGGGAGGTTATCGGCGGAGCTGCGCCGCTGCTCGGGGTTGATGCCTGAGGCAGAACTCATCATCTGGAGACGGGTTCTAGCTATGTGCTGCAGAAGGAAGATCGAGATTATTATTTTGATGGCTTTGTTTTGGACAGGGGAGTTTATGTTATGGGAAGAAGAATGATGAGAATAAGTCTAGCTGATGCAGGCCCTTGCGCAGGGTATTTTCGAGAAATTCTGTAAAAGAGACATCTGGGCTAGGAGTATAGTAGGCGAATGTCATACTGTATCAGTCTACGATATACACTGCACAATTTACACTTCAAGCAGTCAATAACCCACGCATTCACACATCGAGGGATATAGAACAATTTCACAAGACAAACAGGGTGAATCAAACGAGGCTAGTTTCCAATAACAGGCGGCAACAAAACGACACGAGACAATGGCGACAAATTCCAGCAACAACCGATTTAAGCGCCCTCACGGCTCTTACGGTAGCTGGCCTGCAGGAAGATGCCAATTAGTCACGATGAAACACCACCTGTGAATATTGATCGATCATACCTCTTGCTCAACCTGCAAGCCATCGACAACAGGAGCCAGCTCGCTGAGTATCTCGTAAGACCGCTTGTGGTACTCTAGCTGCGCCGCGATCAAGTCGGCCAGGTTCCGCAGAGGTTCGGGGGTATCGAGGACCTGAAAATTTCTGTCAGTCTTTACACTTTCTTCCACGCAGACGAACCAACGTACATTCTTCATCACGCTCACAGCCTCCTCGGTCTGTCCGACGAACTCATCCTCTGCCTGTTCGATCTCCGCACGAGCCTCCTCGCTCAGGCTGTCCCAGTCACCCCTGACTGCGGCCTTCTTGCTTGCCTTGATTGAGTCGAGCATAAGACGAGCGTTCTCGACGTTCTTACGTGCCTTCGCCGCGAACATCAAGTTCGTGTTAAGAGTGGTGTTCCAGCCAGCCAAGAAGCGAGACTGGATCTGAGCATCCTGGGCCAGACGGGCCTCGCCCACCTTCTCCGACGCCAAAGCGTACTTCTCCAGCGCAGTGGCCAGAGGGTCCTCACCATGCGAGCTCTGCGCCAGAGTCTGGGAACCTGCCAGAGAGGCGCGGGCAATAGCGTGGTTAAAGGTCTTGGGCTGCGGCTTGGCCGAGGGAGGGGCAGTCAGGGCAGCCTGAGCCTCGGCGGGAGAGGAGGCCTGGGAAAGGAGCTGGACCTTCTCGCTGATGGTGCGGCCCATGTCGTTGAAGGATTCGCGAATGTTGGGCGGGTAGTCATACGCCTCGTTGGAGTATTGGGAACTGCATGTGATAGGGCCAACATGTTAGCTGACTGAGAGATGAGAGGTTACGGGGGCAAATATCACGCACGTCACTTGAAGGAGCTTCTGGTGGACAATCTTCAGGGCATCCACCCGCTTCTCCAGCTCGATGTACTCATCGGGGAGTTGAGTCCGGTCGTCGGCCTGGCCGAGCTGCTCCTTGATCATCTGCTGAGTGCGCGCAGCAAAGGGCGAGAAGCTCGCGCTATTCGATAAGACATGGCTTGTTAGTAGAGATGCTTGGGTTGAAGTCTTGGCTGTATGACAACATCGGAGTGCCGCTGGAGATGCGGACAGTCTCCTAATCGGAGAAATTATAGCGGAGGGGAACAGTATCTCACCTGAGGTTCTTTCCGAACGCCTGGAACTTATCCATGATGTAGTTGGACACTAAGTCTCTTGAGTTTCCGAGTAAAGCACGATATATCTAATTTGAATACAAATGCAGGAAGTCTGCAATAGGAGGGTCAGAGAGAAGATGGTGTTGATGTGCAGATCGCGGAGTCGAGGCCACTTTCCGTTCATTGGTGCGACACCGCCTTCGTATCGCTGGTACCGCCACGGTTTCATGCCGGCATGAGCCAGGCACCCAGGCAGCATCGCTATCTCACGCTATAATCTGTGTGGTCAGTGTGGTCAGTTCTACTTTACTACCAAGTACCACACGTCTACTCTTTAGACAAACTCTAATGTGTGCAGCACTGGTCGGTTTTCTTGCATTGGCTAGGTCCAGAGAAGGCCGGGTAAGTATTAAATATGGTCTAAGCACACAATCCACAGAACAAACTCAGGAACAAGAGCTAAATAACGCGCACAAGCCCATGAAACAAACAAGAATCCCATTGTCGTTATCGTCGTCGTGATAGTATGGCGTCAACCGTACCAATCGAATCATAGTACAAGTCGTCATCGCAATCAAACTGGTATAGTACAGATGAAAAATAGGAGACACCGAAATCGTTAAGGAGGAAATAGCTGAAAGTCGTAAAAATGCTCCCCGAGTCCGCATTCAGTTACCCGGATTAAGTCAACGTCGCCATCATCGCTCGCATGAGCCGTGAGCTCGGGCCTATGAATATCACTTAGAATCCGCACTTCACCGCTTGCGTCGGACAAGGCTCATCCTACCTCTGCGATCCTTTTTCACCTCGAGGATCTCCTCTTCTTCGCCGTCGCCAATAATCTCCGTGTCCCGGATCATCTCTCCACCGCCACGTCGCTCGAATTGCGTGTATTCCCGCAGATCGTCATCGCTGTCTCGCGGGCGTACAACGATGGCAAGTGGGCCGGACTGAAGCTTAGTGGACTGCGCTCCATCGTCATACCGCTCAATTCTACGCACGGGCGATGACCGACGGCGAGGGCGACCCTGGACCGACACGTTTCGTGTCCGAGAGACCGTCCTGGTTATTTTCTTTTCCTCTAGCTCGCCATGGTGGTGATGGTGATGGTGATGGCGCGACCGCGACCGGTGCCGGGATGGAGATGGCTCGATGAGCAAAGTCTCATGGCTCGTGCGGGGGGTGTAACTGTCCATAGCGATTCGTTCCACTATGCGTTCGCGCTTTCTGTCACGGACGGGTGAGGGTGAGGAAGTATGCTTATAACGTGCTTACAGACTGTCAGCACCATTGCTCTCTTGATGGCAAGCACGTGGAGAACCTACTCTCGGTCATGCGCTTCATCTCACGACTTCGACTGATGACCTCGTCGATCTGCTCCTTAGAAAGAGCAACCTGGATGATGATCATTTTCCCCTGCAGACACGGTCAGCGTTGGACAAGGCCCAGGCCATGTTTCATTCCAGCTCGACTTTGTATCCATGAATATACACACCTCTTCCTCATACGGATAGCCAAATTCGCGGATCGCGCTGGTGTGAACCAGTTTGCGAGGCATGCGAGTTTTGCCTTTCCGAGGATACGGTTTCTCCACGTCGACTTCCTCTACCATTCTCTCACGAAACCGACTCACTGAGCGACGTGGGCGCTCGACAATCCGATCCCGCTCACGGAACTCCCGGTACTCTTCGTCGCCATAGTAGTCTGGTTCCGCAATACGAATTTCCTCGTAGTAGTCGGGCGAACGAACACGGTGGAAAGAGCCCCGTCTTCGCATTGGCGGGGGACTAGGAGGAGCTCTAGGCGGGTAGTCGCTATAGTAATATTCATCGATCTTGCGTGTTGGGCGGTCAAAAGTGTCCAGGGAAGACTGCCGGCGCAGAAGGCGCGGGCGCGGGGGAGGGCTCTCGGCATGGCGGTAGGTGACCAGCGGACCTGGGGAGTAGGCTAGATGTTCATCCTCGTAGAACATTTCGGAGCGACGGGCAGGGGGGCCGTATCGCTCCTGTTCCTGAAGGCGATATTCGAAGCGATCATCCTCTTCGACACGGCGGGGGCGCTCGAGTACCGGGGGTCCACGTGAACGGTGACGGTGACGGTGACGCTCACGTTCCCGCGAATAGTGGTCCTCGTCGAGAGCCCCAGTAGAGCGACGGTAGTCGCCGTATCGAGACATGTGTGATATGTTTGGATTTGAAGCAGTGGATGACCTGGTAGGGAATACTAGAGGGAAAGGAACTGACTGCAAGCGAACCGTGGGTGACGGCAGCGGCTGACTGGGGCGGGCCGTTGATTAAAATATGGCGGGGCAGGGTAAAAGAAAGCAGAACCGTAGATGTGAGAGATGGATTTGCGACAAGAGCGATGACGTCGAGGCTGTTTGCTGAACCGTGTATGAGAGTTGTTAAAGAGTCAACTAATGTAGATCTTCTTGTGGAGTGCTATGTGTTATTCCAGTTCCTCTTGGGGTGGGGGAGGGACTGGCTTTTGTATAGAAATGTCTGGATTGCAATGCAGACAAAATCTCCTACTGATAAATACTGTTATCTACATTGGAAAAAAAAAATATCATCTACAAAAAAATGCGAAACAAAACCCCAGCAGCGTGACGTTAGCGGAGATACCGCAAAAAAAACCGCCAAACCGTCAAACCACCAAAACACAAGTCCCCTGTAACTTACGCAGATCAGGCGGGCCCACGTGTATGCGTCTGGTCCTGATTATTCTTAGCCATTCGCCACGGTCCCTCGCCTTCTTTCGTTTCTTCCTCCGGCTGGCTCTTTCGCTCTCTCGCCCTCTCCGTCAGCCCCGATTCTGGTCTGCACCACTCCTCTCCGGGGCGTAGGCAGTGCAGGTCTGTCGGTCCAGCTGTCCTCTAGCAGTGGCTGCGTCATGCATCACGCCGCTGCGGGAGGGTGCAAATCCTACCCGGATGGAGCGTCTGTCTCTTTAGCTGCTGGGCCACTAGCCACCCTGCACGACCCCCCGGCTCGATCTTGTGCCCAGATAGTTTCAACAGGGGGAGTTTCATCCTAAGCGCATGCTGCTGGTAGGCCAGAACTGCTTCAGGGGAGCGTTTATTCGACCCAATGACATTTGCCTCCACGCATAGTTGGTAGCCTTGCGATGTGATACTAGTGTGATGGACCGAACACTTCGGAGAATTCCAGCTTGCCCCGACACCACTTACGTCTCTCTGGCATTCAGATACCACACCCACCAGTTGAGACCCATGTTGGGTCTCACTGGCGATGGGGCGCGATGATTAATTGGTTCCATGGAGCCTCCGTCCAGTGCGGACTACTGCATTTGGTGATAATCCCCCTTCATCACGATAGAGAGGTCTAATACTATACCTCTTGAGTGGCCTGATACTCACTCAGATATCTGGAGCGGATTGCAACTGACCAACTGTACATCGACCGGATCGCCCGCCAACAACACTATTGGAAACTCAATTAAGTTAACTCTCCACTTGTACACGGCTTTCTTACTGCTGGCGAATTTACTTTGTCTGTTTTTCACTGATCCACTGCGGGTTTCGAACGATCTCGACTCAGGGTAAGTGACTCGTGAGAAGCTGATGAGTACCTGAGATGATCTGGTATGAATGGACACCCAAAAGAATTACAGCGGGGCAACGTGAGGGGGAGAAGACTGTGTTCGAGACTAATGTTGTCGGAGATCTCTAAGAAAGTCAAGGATCATTGGTGCCTTCCTAAACACAAGGAGAATAAACGGATGCATTTGATTCCCAAAACGGAGTACACCATTAGTGACCGATGTCTTTGCTGGCTGCAGACTCGACGTCAAAAATAAAGCCATGGGGGGCGCGCGATAATGGCAAGCCTAGCAAGGGCTTAAGCCCGCCTAATCTGCACTAATGCGGAGCCAACGAGAACGAGGCCGAAGCCATCTCCCCCAAAAACAAATCTAGTCTGGTGCTGCCAACTGTCGTCTGCGCCAAGCCTCCATCCAGGCAAGTCACCTGCACGCCTCCTCAATGGCTGCTATCGTCGGGTACTCACCACTCACTGCTCTCCCATTTCCCTGTGTCTTTCTCCATCCTGGGCAGATCGCTTCGGGTCTAGACTGAGCTCAGGGATGTGCCCTGACCCCACAGTCTGCAGTGCCTTTGATTTTGATTTGATCGGCCCGAAGATGGATACACTTGACATACTACTATTTCGGTTGATACTATCAACAAAACCTTGGACAATGCATAGTCTCCAGGTCATAATTGCCTTTCTCCTAGGAGCTCATGATCCGCATTGTACGAGCTCAACCGGTCGTCCTTTGTGTCTTCCCCGGTAGTCCGACTTTCATAATCATCATTGGTCGGAAGCGATATCCCTCCCATGGGCTAATGTCCGTTCGTATAGCTATTTTCCGCTTGAAGCAAACTTCCTAGGAATTACCGGGTGAGTGCATGCCGTTCTTGCATGGTCTTATCATATTGATACCTAATGCTGGATATCCACCTTCCGTGGAGCCGGCAAATGGAGGGGGTGTCTCAATTGAATGAAAGCTGATCTCAGCAGTGTGTGCCCATACGTATTCACATCCAAGTGTTGCACTGTCGCAAACAATCTACACAAGAGCGGTGAGCGTGGGCAGCTGTTCCAGCTGTCCCCTATCAACAGGGCCAAAGTAATTCGAGACCCTCTCCGGAAGTCTTCGGAGTGCAACCTCATCGTGCAAGATAATCCGTCCCTGATTTCGCGTTGTCAAAGGGGAAGCGTGGAGTGGAGGTGGGTGCTACCCATTACCTTCCTGGTGGCTTACCCTGTGCCATGACTCAGAAAGGTACGTATGCTCTTGCCCACGAATTCGGCCGAGTTACCTACGTGATGCTCTCGGGATTCCTAATCTGGGATAATGGGTAAATCGGGCTCGTCTAGAATCTCTGAGCCCAACGTGTGAATACTGATAATGGAATAACCCTGGATTGTAAGCTAGAAAAAGAAATTCATGTCTCGAGCCGAGTCTGGCTGCTCTCGCACACGCCCGGCTCGTTGCGTGTTGCTTCAAGCGGTCAATCGCATTAGCTGTCGAGCATTGTTGTCAAAATTATTCGAGCACCGTCTCAGTCTGTCATGACCATCAGCAGCTCCGTTGTAATTAGACAATACTCTTTACGACATTTGTCGCGCTGGTGATGAGTTCGAAAGAAGGGTTTGGACCCTCGTTTCTTAGCACCAAAGTAGACCAAGCTTTGGCTATCACTACTACTCATACCATGATTTAGCTTTTGAACTGACGTGATAGCTTGCACTCACTCGAATCCCTGCTAGAACAATGACAGTTCTGCCTCCGTCTCTAGTTTCGCTCACCACAGCTTTCATTATCTAATATCAACCCCCAAGCGTTCTCAAACAGTCAGGGACACTTTCTAAAAGCTTTAGCCAATTCCAACTCCCTTTCTATTCCCAGACTTTGTCGCTACTATCTCCAGCAGGAGTCCATTTAATAGCTAAGAATAGTACTAGTACGACAAGTATATACTTGACAACACGGATATGGTATCTTCATCTCATGATCATCAGACCTTACTACCACTTCATAACGAATGTCTACAAGCCGAGTAGTACCTCGAGATAGAAACAGAAAGACTGGAATCCATCCCTTTGCCTCCCACCTTTCATGCTCCTCGCCGATTCTTCTCTCGAAACAAAGGCAATATCACTTTCTACTAGTATCTTCATGATTTCTAGTACTCTCAGTCCAGTAGTAGGAAAGGGATATGTACTGGGAAGTTCGAAACATCCTAATTGGGCAACTTGTTGGGTCATGAGATATATATAGATTGATTCACTGTCGACATAGTAGTAAATACTGTTGCTTCTCCATATAATCAGGTTGTAACATCTATCAGGAAGAATGACATAGATTGAATGTAGTATCATAGTATATACCAAGAATTGGTAGTATTAATTTTAGTCCCGCCTACAGCTCTTCGCATCTCCGGTTTCCTTAACCTGTTATCGACCTCACAGTACTACTACTTAGTTTTGATATTGCGTTTGGGCGAGTTTCAGGATCTGCATGGCATTATAGCATTTACCGAAGGCATGATTATTTATTATTTTTTAGTGTTTAGCGCCTGAGCCTAGTCTGAAGTTCATTAATAAGTATGCAATAGTTCTAAGACAAGGACAGATCATATCTGGCAACCAACCTAACAGGGATTATATCATGGTGTGCACAGTACACTAGTAGACTAGTATATTTTATTATCGTGCATAAGACTGTCACACTAAATCGTCTGCACATCAACTTCCAACCAACTGGACATGACCATCACAGCAAACAAGAAAAAACATTCCTAACTAGGAATCTGAAACAAACGACCCATGATACATAATAACCATTATTCAAAATCAGCCCTTACTACATGTTTCTGGAGCAACTTCTTTTTGCTTTTCTAGACTCGATCTCAAACAAGAGGAGACAGAAATGGAGAGATCACATCTGGCCCGACAGTTGACTAGTGCATGCATATGCACGTGCAGGGCCATGCGAGGAATCAGATCCCGCCAGGTGGTTCAGAAACGGACTTTACCGAACCAGAGCACCATGGAAATGGGCTGTCAGCCTGCGGATACAAGCGGGAGACGAGATCAGCCTTCTGCAGGGGCGGTGCGGATCAGTGGCGCAATGCGTTCGACCGGTCCTGTATGTAATTAAGAGCCCGGTCGAGCCCATGCAGGGTGGTGGCGACATTCTTTTTTCGAGGTGGATACATCACATACCGTGGACTCAGGCTGCGTTGGAGGGCTTTGTGCGACGAACCATCAGTGTCTGTGACTTTGACAGCAGCAGCTCCGTAGTAAGTCTCGAACGATGTGGACACAGCACAATTCAGATGCTGTCGTCGGTGACACCTTGATGACAAGGAATAAACATGTTGCCATGGTTGCATCAGGAGCCCTTGTCAACAGAAATTGATAGATCGTGTGGCTTGACGTTGACTGACAACGTTTCTACTGACTTGTAATTCAGGCCCGGAATCTATTGGCCTGTGCTTGAATGAAACCTTGCCAGCCAGCAACTACTACGAAGTACTCATACCCGATCCTCGATTGAGAGGTTCAGTACGTCATCTTCCAAGCTTAGAATTCCCATGGCCCAGCCAGCTTCTTCCGGGCGTCTGGCGATGGTGACGAAACGCCTTTCGCCGGGATTACCCAAGGAACTCTCTTGAACGGGTGGTGTCCACGTTGAGGCCCGTTCGTACTCAGTCGTGTCTTTCCGCTCATACGGAGGACCACGACCTTGTTTCGCAGCGACTCTCCACGCATTCTCACAACTGTTGGCTATAGATTCGGACGTCTTCCAACCACTTTTTTGGGAGAGGCTGCGCAGCCTTGTTACGACCCAATCTCGTTGCGCGGGGTCTGTGTATTGGATTGCTGAGAAGAAGATCGGCACGGTCATCTTGATAAGACAAGATCCGAGTGTTGGGCTCAAACTCCCGGCATCTAAATGAGATACTTGTGAGTTGTAGATCCCAGCCGCGATTCTTCCAATAGCCTGTGAGTACCCTGCCGTAGTCGGCGCTGCTACCTTTGCAGATACCATCATGGCGGGAGGCATCGATGGATGTAAGCGATGTAAGAGAATTCGTCCGGTGAGGTAATATCCCCACAAAACAGCTATAGTATGTGTCCGATACTGCAGAGCAAGCCCGAAAGGAGACGATATCGGAGTCACACTGTCGGGAGGCAGAGGCATGAAATACGGACCGAGAGCGCTCTCAAATGTGTCGAAAGCCGTTAACATACTTTCCCACTCAACCTCAGCTTCTTCGTATGAGCCGTTCTCGGCGCTTTCATCGTCGTACTGGCCATGATGACGAAATTCGACAAAAGCAGGTGGAGGATGTCTTGGTCCTCGGGACGGAGCCATGCCATAGAACGGCGGACCAGCCGTTGGCGCACCAGAAGGAGGCTGCACAGGGCCACCGGCCGACGGTCTTGTTTGCTGGTCCGGCATTCTCCCTGTGAAACGAGCCATAAATCTAGCGAGCCTGGAATCAGGTCGCCACTCTGATCCCGTAGCCTCCGTTGCTCTCAGCTTCCGCTTTCTGTCACGAACACCAAAATCTGCCAATCGTCCTAGTAAGAGCCACAGATGATCCGCAGAGCCATATATAGCGTCCAGTCGACCCATTCCGGCGCGCGGGGGACAGTGTCCCCATTGGGAGTACGGAATGCTGCTGCTGTCAGTCTGATGTTACACCAAGGAAGAATTGGGGATGCTACTGACAATAACGGCCCGCCACTAATAATGCTCTGGATGACATCCTGCTGTAGATACCACCAGTAGAGATCGCACTGGATACGAAAATTTTCAATGTCTTTCCTAGTAAAATGTCTCTCGGGGCGAGAGCTGGCTTGGCCATCATCGACGTGTCCGAACTCATCGTAACTCACAGCTCGGCCAATAAGATTGCCTATCAGATCTTCGTCGATGTCATGTTCCTTTTCTGCGAAAGGATCATCTTCCGAACCATAGCTAATCGAAAATAAGGGTTCCACTATGGAAAGGCTGGAGGATCCCTTGTGATGTCGCTCCGCCCAAACCCTGCGCCGCTGAGCCCGCAGGCTACGGGTCATGCCAGCAAAGTCAATCTCGCGCACCAGCTGAGCCGACCCTGCAACATGACTATTCCACTTGGAGTGGTCGGCCCCCATTACTTCGTAGTATCCTAGCAGAAGTGTAGCAGCTAGGGTACTAATCTGCTTGCGTCGCATGGGTAGGCCAACTGCGACTCCGACTCTTCTAAGCGCATAATGATAGTGCTTCAGAGAAACTGTTGGCGGGGCCTGCTGCAGGTAAGAAATATGTAGGCTGCTCAAAGCTAGGATGGCCTGCAGTAATGGCTGATTCTCCAAGGCTTTTAGAGGAAGCGTATAGGTCCAGAGTCCCTGTTGTGCCATCGGGACTGGGGAACCCAGCATGGTGGAAGGATCAATTGGATGCCGCTCAAAAACGGATAGAGTTGGCCCGGTAGAATGGATAAAATGCAAGAAAATGCGTGCTGTTTTGGGATTGTTCAGTGGAGAGGAGCCAAAAGTTGGGGAATATGAAGTAAGTATGTTAGGCTCATTCAGGTATGTAGTAAAAGTTCGAAGCTGCTGCTGGTCACGATTAGCGGATGCCATGATAAGGCTGAGCTGATTGTAATCCTGTGCCAACGTCTGCTCATGGCTCTCCTCGTCTGTATCAAGATCGTAATAATCGTCTTCGCGTTCTTCTTCGACATTTGAGAGTACCTGATACGAGGTTGGGTATGTGAATCTTCCGCCGGGTGCCCGGGAAGATGTGTGCGGATGTACTATGCCTGTATCAGTCGGATAGCGCAGCTCTAAGCCAGCTGACCGTTGTTGGTCCAGAAAAGCCAAGGTGTCTGCCGGCTCGCGGAGTACTGGATATTCCTGTTGCGACAGAGTATCTGACTGCAGTTGGAACGGAGCGGCGCTCGGCGCCTGAAACTCATCAGGCGCCGCGGTTGTGACTGGCTGGGGAGATTGTTCCAAAGTTGCGGTTGCAACGGGCTTTGGAGCGAGAACCGGTTGGCCAGACCAGGCTTGCCTTTGCTGGGAGACAGCATCATTGATATCCTCACTGGGAGGTGGCACATTGAAGGTCTGTGAACTGATGGCTGCTGGTTGCGAGGAGGTACCCGTAATGCCCAATGGATCCTTGAAGACTAGACGCGGACCATAGCCTTTGCATTCGCGCTTTGACTTGATACAATTGTTACAGATGGGCTTCTCTTCGCCACATTTTATGCGACGTTGCCGGCAAGCTATTTAGGGCTAGTAAGCTCAGGTTGCTCAGACACGCTCACCGGAGAGACTCACTTAGACACCCAGACTTGGTGCGTTTCTTAGGCACTCTCTGAGTAGATCCACTGCCCGAAACCGCCGTCGTGGAGTCTCCCTGCACTTCCGCCGAAGTGTCAGGACCCGGCGCGGCGTTTGGCCCACTGGCAGATGGGTCCTGTAGTGATTTCCGGGTTTGGTCGGTTGCTTGCATGGCGGTAGGGAATTGAGCGCAAGTTCGTTTCCATAGTCACAAGACAGCACCCGATAGTCTGTAAGGCGTCTGGGCTAGGTAACGAGTCAAGGATTCCGATGTGGAGACTCATAGCCTGTGGGTGTAAAGAAGAGCAGCAGCGAATAAAGCTTGGGAAGATCCAACGGGGAAGTTCTGCCGCCCGGCCGCTGCGTCGTGTGATTGGCCGAAATCCATAGATTGAGCACCTCAGGCAGTAAGGCTGCCCCGCTGGATGGAAAGTCAGGACATCTTCACGATGCGTGTTGAAACAGTCGATATCGAAGAACAGGTCATAAAAATGATGATGTTCATTGTTTATGATCATAAGCAGCTACCTGGTGCTGCCTCTGCCTTCGATTGGAACTAGTTTGGTCTTCATGATCGAATGATCGACGGATAGCCATGGCAGTACCATGTTACCATGAGCATCGATCGCGGTGCAATGCAGCCACCAAAGGAAGATCGATCACAGCAACAAAGTCTTTAAGAGTTGTTTTATAGTCCCGAACTAGGAGGCTGAGATTCACCTGACTGTCACAACCCCAGATCGCAGTACATTCCAAAAAGGGAATGGCGTACTGTAACCAACTATTCTGACCGCCCTCAGCCGACACGGCAGAAAAGCCGCCCGCTGCCATTCTCCGCCTTTTATTGCCAGAAATTTTTGGGATTTCTCCTCACCGTTCACGCCAATATTCCCGGTCTAGAATCACCAGATAATTCCTTAGGGAGAGACGAGACATTGGGAAGAGCCTTGCAGCGAAGCTTCTCGCTGAGAACACAATCATGTTCGCCGTCCCAGGCTGGTCCCTCGAGACCTCTGCTCTCAAGCAGCAGCAGGCCGAATCTTCCCAGAAGCAATCTTCGTCCAAGAGCTCGACTGGGGCTAATAGCACCCCCATCATCAGTAGGGACAAGAAGCGCAAGCGCGAAGATCATGTCACCAAGGGTAACGTGGATGAGATGTACCGTCGGCATATTGAGGGCCAGAAATCGACTCCCAAGGGCCAGAAGCAGAATGCGAACAACAATGGTGTGAAGGCTGATAGGAAGTCTAAGAAGGGTGGAGATGGCCAGGGAAAGCAGAATCAAGTGACGAAAAATCAGCCCAAAGACGAGAAGACCGAGGCTACCGGGGAGGAAGGAAAGCCTGCCAACAAGAAGCAGAAGAAGAACAAGAACAAGAACAAGCAGCAAGAAGGACAGCAAGAAGTCTCAACCGAAACTCCAGCCGCCGAGACCCTGCCTGTTGCTCCACCAAAAACAGAAGCCATTCTTACTCCTCTCCAACAAGCTATGCGACAGAAGCTGATTTCATCCCGTTTCCGCCATCTGAACGAGACGCTGTACACGACACCCTCTGCCAAGGCCTTTGAGCTTTTCAGCGCGAACCCGGAATTGTTCGACGAGTATCACGCAGGCTTCTCTCGCCAGGTCAAGGAGTCTTGGCCTTCCAACCCTGTCGATGGCTACATCAGGGCCTTCCGCGGTAGAGGGGCAGTCCGTGGCCCTCCCAAGAAAGGAAAGCCCGATAACAAGCGGAATTCCGCTCTCGCCCTTCCTCGTCGGCCCAACGGACTGTGCACCATTGCTGATCTTGGCTGTGGTGACGCCCAACTCGCCCGTGCCCTGTTGCCTTCCGCCCAGAAGCTGAACCTCAAGCTTCTCAGCTACGATCTCCATGCCCCCGAGGGCTCTCCGATCACCAAGGCAGACATCTCCAACCTCCCGTTGGCAGACGGCTCTGTTGACGTGACTGTCTTCTGTCTCAGTCTGATGGGCACCAACTGGGTCTCCTTTGTGGAGGAAGCATGGCGGGTCCTGCGCAGTGACGGCAAGGGCGAGTGCTGGGTCAGTGAAGTCAAGAGTCGCTTCGGCAAGGTGCACCGCAAGAAGGCACAAATTGGAGCAAAGAAGCCGCTCAGCAAGTCAGAGAAGAAGAAGCTCAAGAAGAAGGCTGGTGATGATGAAGGCTCAGACGTGGATGATGCAGATATCTATGCTGAAGACGCTCGTCCGGCCGATAATGACGACGAGACGGATATCTCTGCTTTCGTGGAGGTGTTCCGCACACGTGGCTTCCTCTTGAAGCCCGAGTCAGTTGACAAGTCTAATAAGATGTTCGTGAAGATGGAGTTTGTCAAGGCGGGTGGTGCTCCTACGAAGGGTAAATATGCCTCGACGGCAGGCGCGGCTGCTGGTCCTGGAAAGAAGAGGTTCATTGACAGATCTGCTCTCGCTGACAAGGGGATGACCGCAGAGGAAGAGGCTGCTGTTCTCAAGCCTTGTGTCTACAAGATCCGGTAGATAGCTGTGATCGGAACTTGAGTGTTACAATTACTAGCCATCTGTATATACTATGATATCATCGGCGACTTGTTTGGTCATTAGGAAGAAAAAGTTAACTTGCATATGAAAAGAAGGTCGGGGGATTTAACCATTCGAAGTCATTAGACGAGGTCGTTGTTCTTTTCTATGGATACCATGACAATTACCAGTCCGGACAGGACGAACTAATGTTGATATACTTGCTGGCCCATTATATCTTCATGCGTAGAGGCCCTCCTCATTGGTTGCTGCCCAGCTGCGCAACAGCCCTGCCCATCTCCTCATCGTCGTAAATACGGAAGCCCTTCTCCTTAGTCACACTAGCGAGCTGGACGTTCTTCGCGTCCAGCTTCTCCTCCATGACCTGCTTCAACGTCTTGAGAACCAGAGTCTCCGCCTCACCCAGCGTCAAGGAACGATGGTATTCATTCTGCAATTCCGCCTGCGCACCCTCGCTTCCGGACCCGATCGCCTTCGCATCATATCGGTAGAACGTTCCGGAGGGCTCCGCGTGGTATCTAAACAAATAGAATCAATCAGTACACACGTTCAAAGTAACGGTCTCACTTCCCCGCAGGTGAGTAAGCGGGAAGAACACCCAACATACAGTTGCGGACCATCCTCATCAATACCAGCGAGCAACAAGGCGACACCGAAAGGCCGACTCATGACGCTCTCCTCGTCATCCCCCGTCTCTCCGAATCGCAGGGCCAGGTCACAGATGGCCTGGGTGCAGCTCTCGACTCTCAACGGCTCGGCGTAGTGGAAGGCATGGTTCTGGCATTCGACACGGGCATGCTCGACCAGGGACCGGGCATCTGCCTGCAGACCGGACATGGCGCAGCCAATGTGTTGGTCGATCTCAACGATCTTCTCGACGGAGGAGGCCTCGAGGAGGCTGGAGGTGACACGCTTCTCGACACCTAGGATGACACCTTCGGAGGTTGCGACCTACAATGATGTTAGAATTATCGGAGGCCACTAGTGTAGTTGATGGTTTCGAGAAGGTGAGGTATGAAACGTAGTCGGGCAGGAATGGATGCACGTACACCGATCGCTGTTGAACCCAGCTTGATAGCTTCGAGAGAGTATTCGACCTGGAACAAACGCCCCTCCGGAGAGAAGGTGCTGTTATCGCATGGTTAGACACTGTATATGCTTGCATTGCTATGCAGCAAAGGGGCATCAGAGTCGTACTTGATTCCACGGTCTGTCAAGGAAAGCTGTTAGATGACCGCATCAGAGGGGGAGGTCTGACGGAGCTTACCGTATTCCGAGCGGGCAATGAACATGTTGGATTATGTGGGAAATGTGATGACAATTAGTGAGATGGAGGTGAGGTAGGGAAGAGTGGGGGAGAAAGGCGAGATTGGGATGTAGGAGATAGAGTGAGGACGGTAGAGTTGGCAGCAGCTCTTGGAAGCTCGGGCGAAGCTGTTGCGGTTGTCTACGCAAGTCCGGCGAGTGCCTGGCGGAGAGGGCTGTTGCTGCCCCAGGCCGCCATCAGGCATCCACGGCAACTGTTTGCTTTGCCGGATGGAACCCAAAACTACGGCTTCGGGACGTGTAGTCCGGGTCCAGTGGCTGCGGTTTCTCCCAGGATTTGAATTACATTCTGTTTACTTCATTCAATGGTGTTATTGGCACAGGCTGCATGATTGTTCCTTCTACCTTCCTCGACCTTGCGGGACCATGTCCGTCAATGAGCGTCGCGCCAGCTACATGAGCGCCCCGAGACCCCGCGTTGCGTCCAACCGCGTCGCCGACGCTGAGAAGCCCGGTCTGCGCAGCGGTGCTTCCCCCTTGCAATCGGAGAATATAGACCATCGCGGGAGCACATCCAGCCAGAAAACCAGATCGTCTCGCGATCAACAACATTCCGTCAGCGACAAGCGTACTGAGCGAATGGCGATGCATACGCGAGATAAGTCCCAAGTCCGAACGAGAAACCCGGTCAAGGAGTCGTCCAGTGCAGGCAATAGAGGTGAATTCATGGAGAGATCCCGATCGAAACGAGGACCGAGTCAACCCGAGGGGGCCAGCCCCAATTCCCGAAAGAAGGAGAAGCAACCGGCGGAGAGTTAGTCTTACTTCCTTGAGCTATTGGCAGGTAGAGAGATGTTCGCGCGCTAACTACATATTGCTCCAGCTCCATGGAACCCTCAAGCTTCGTTGATGCCCCATTCTACAGCACCGTTAGCTAGTCGAGTATCGTTTCCTCCTTTGGCTTCCGCTCTGCCTCAGTCGCTTCAACCAACACCGCTCCGCGAACTTTCGGCCGATGCGCAGGAAAAGGCAATACTGGAGGATTTGCTATACGTTTTTATGGGATTTGAGGGCCAATACATTCACTACCGGTCATATGATCCGTCTCAGGAGAAGGACAGGCTGACTGGACCTGCCTTCCAGCTACCCCCGGGAATGGACCCGACTCTAAAGGAGCTTACACAATCGACCTTAAAGATAGCAACTCACTACAGTGCGCTAGAATCATTTGTGGAGGTACAGAGTCGCGCAGAATACGGAGCAGTCAGCCATGCGCTATGTGCGACAATCCGGAAATTGCTCAAGGAGTACTTGGTCCTCGTTGCCCAGCTGGAGCACGAATTGCTCAACAACCCGAGCTTCACCCTACATGTTCTTCATTTACACCTCATGCCGACGAGCCAATGCTTGGCTCAGCTGTATACTTTGGGTCAGGAGCTACTCCGACGGAATGGGCTTTTAGACCAAGATCTCGACGAGTCACTCGACGATTTCGACGATGTGGACAATATCCTGGAGCAACTCAAGGAGGGCGGAGAGCTTGTGCCCGGAGCCATGTCTAGCAAGAGGATCTGCAAAGGCGGCAATGTTTTGCGGCTCCTTACTGAGCAACTGACGACATTCTCAGGCGACCCGACCACGAAGGCTCTTTTGGAAAGGCTGCTGCGGGATGCTAGTCGGCCGTATATGACAATGCTCAATGAATGGTTGCACCATGGAGGCATTAAGGACCCACATGGCGAGTTCCTTGTCAAAGAGCAAAAGTGGATCAAGCGGGAGAAGCTCGAAGAAGATTACACGGACGAATACTGGGAGAAGCGATATACAATCCGCGAAAACGAGGTTCCGCCACAACTGGAAAGCGTCAAGGACAAAGTTCTTCTGGCCGGAAAGTATCTGAATGTCGTACGAGAATGTGGTGGTGTCGATGTTAGCAAAGCAGTTAAAGATGTTCCAAAAACTCTCGACGACCCTCGCTTCCTAGAGAACGTCAATGCAGCCTACACATATGCCAACGCATCGCTGTTGAATCTTCTCCTCACGAAGAACTCACTTACGACCCGCTTCCGTTCCCTCAAGCACTACTTCTTCCTGGATCGCTCCGACTTCTTCTCTTACTTCCTCGAGCTCGGCGCATCTGAACTACGCAAGCCCGCCAAGAATGTCAACGAAAGCAAGCTCCAATCGCTTCTTGATCTGGTGTTGCGACAACCCGGGAGTATCGCGGCTCAGGACCCGTTCAAGGAAGATGTCAAGGTCCGAATGAACAAGGTCGGGCTCACAAAATGGCTGATGCAGGTTGTAAGCGTTTCTGGTATCGATCAGGATAACCCGGAGGCGGCAATCGAGAAGTACCAGGCACCTACAAGCCAAAGTGGAGAGGACGACAAGGATATACTGGGCTTCGATGCCTTGGAGCTGGATTACTCTGTTCCCTTCCCGCTATCCCTCGTTATCAGTCGCAAAACGGTTCTCCGGTACCAGCTAATATTTCGACACATCCTGTCACTCCGTCACATTGAGACTATGCTTGTCACATCGTGGCTAGACCAGAGCAAGGTCATTGCCTGGAGGCACAAGTCTTCTGACCGACGACTAGAGATGTGGAAGAGGCGCGCGTGGAATTTGCGTTCCAAGATGTTGGTGTTTGTACAGCAGCTCCTCTACTTTTGCACGGCCGAGGTCGTAGAGCCCAACTGGCAGAACCTCATGGACCGGGTAAATGGCACTGATGCCGATGGCTCCGAGGTGACCGTCAACGGCACCAAACAAGTCAATCGCACTGTGGACGAGTTGATGCAGGACCACGTGGACTTTCTGGATACATGCCTCAAGGAATGCATGCTCACACAGGCTAAACTGCTCAAGGTTTGTTAGCAAGTCCACTATGATGGCACCGTACTCACAATTGACCAGATCCACCATCGACTCATGACCTGCTGCACCATGTTCTCCTCCTGGGCCACATCCTCACTCGCGCGTGCGCTCGCGTCAGCGGACCCTGACCTAGCGGGAAACAAAGCTGCTGGTTCAGACGGGCGAGGCTATGACCCGTCGCGTATCGACAAGCTAGAGGAGACATTGAGGCGATGCGAGGAGCATTTCAACCGACATCTGCGGATTCTGATGGACAGGTGGGTATACCTTTCTGCCGTTAAACGATAACGCTAATGATATTATAGCTTGAACTACTACGCCGCGACTGAAAGTGTCGTTCTTCTTAAGCTGGCGCATGCCCTGAGCGCGATCAGTAAAGAGGACTGAAGTTGAGGACCTTCTTTCCTCGAAGAAAGGTTCCCGCGGGTAACCTCACCACCCTCGCAGCTTGGAATAACATTCAAGTCGATGGTTCTCCACATTACGCGGCGATATCCAGCACCTAAACACAGCCGTGCGAGGCCGTCCCTTACTGAGGGACTTCTACAGGCCCACCCCAAAGCCCTACAGGCCGCGCTTGCGAACTGCTGTTCCGTGACAAACAGGGAGTCTCTGCCTCTCTGCCCTACAATGAACGGCGCAAAACCTCACCTCACACTCGTACACCCTCCTCTCCATAGTTTTTGTTTTATTACCTTATGTGTTAGCCCACGGCAAGGCTGGAGTATCAGGAAGAAAAGACGGACGGGACATGCTTGACGTCCGATAATGATTTGCGAATACCCACTACTCTACTTAATAATGCAATGCAATGAATGACCAGATTATGAACGAACAGAAACAGCGTATCATCATCATCAAACATCATCATTAATCCTTCTGAATCCGCCCCAATAGATCCGCAGTCACGTTCCGTGGCTGTGAGTCAACACAAGAAGAGAAACCGGAATCGGAATCCCTCGGACGGAATCCCCGACCGTAACTGAGTATCGCAACGCTTACCCGAACAGTGATAGCTTTGCTTCATTCCAGCCCATAAGAAGATCAAGATAGTGAGGGTAAGCTCGCATCTCTCACCATCTATAGTCATGTAGCTGAAATTATAAGCCCCGAGCCCGATTATATCGGAGAATAATATATAATAAGCAAGGCAAGAAACGCATCAGATCACCTGCCCGTGACATGATCTCACTGAACGGAGTAATACTATATGAACCCCTTGTATCCCCCCCCCCATCATTCCCCCTCACTGCACATCATCATCACCGTGCCATCTGTCTACTACATTTTACTTCCTACTATTCTTTTGATCTACCTCAAATAAATACAATAAAATTTACAAACCTTCATATCTCCAAACAAACATCAAGCTTTAAATCAACATAACCACCAAGATGCACCCCCTCCTCACAACCCTCAAATCAACCCTCACCCGGCCCCAATCCTGGCTATCAACCAGAACCACCCCATCCCCAATAACAATAACACTAACCACCCTAACAACCATCCTCCTGCCCCTCCTCTACAGCAATTACAGAACCTACCTCTCCTACGGCCCCGGCGGCGCCCCATATAACCTCCTCGGCTGGTTCGGGGTGACGTTCCTCCTATACCCATTCGGGCGCAACATGACCAGCACCACCGTCTACGAGAAGAAGATCGCGAACGGCGAGACCCAATCATACCTTTCCGAAGACACAGTAGACATGCTGAACGCACTGAAGAAGGAGAAAAGGCCCGCTGTGGGACCGCATTATGTGCCGCAGCGCCAGATTGGGGAGTTTGCAGGGGAGGAGGTGAAGAAGGTATGTAGTATATATATACCATAAATTTTATCCCGGGGGGGGGGGGAGGGGGGTAAGAATATATGGGGGAGTATTGGTAAGCTAATATGTGGAGAGTGTAGCACCTCGACGAGCAATTCTACGCCCTAGCAGAGCAGAACTCGCAGTTGGTGAAAATCGCCGACTCGAGACTGGAGATGCATGCGGGTGCGATATTCCTTGCGACGGAGGAGCTTGCTAATAGGAATGAGACAACGAGGCAGTTAAATGGCGAGTGTGTGCATGTGCATCGCTTGAAGGATTATTCCTTGCATATGGTTTTGGCGCCTGCGGATTGTGAGTTCTTTTTCTTCTTTCTTTCGACTTCTCCTTTGGTTCTCTGATGTTTTGTTTCATTGGGATTGAACGTTTTTTTTTGTTATGGGATCATGAGAAAAATTGTTTCTTGGAGCTTTTGCTCGCTGGTTACTGACTTTTGTAGGCAAAAAAGTCTTCGATGCTGGTTGGGGTCAGCGACATGGTTTCAGTGGTGTGAAGATTCCCAGGGCCTTGATGGGCGGTAAATTGATTGAATTGCCATCTGAGTATGTGTTGGTCTATGCGCCGAGGACGAAGGAGGAGGTTGCACTGGTGCTGGGTCTCACGAAGGCGAGTCTAAGGTATTTGACTGGCGAGGAGGTGCAGTGAAGAAAGAATATTCCGCAGGAAGGAAGTACTCGGCAAGATCGGGTGTTGTTACGTGTAGCATGACCCATTGTATAATACGCTAGTCAAAATTTTGTACGCTAAAGAAAGGAAGAAAGCACCCCTCTCTCACTCATGTGAACTCATATATTTTTTCTTGCATAATTGGGTGGTGGTGATCAGGGCACCATGGACTACTAGTTCCGAAACGGACAAAGTGAGATGCATAGTCCACATGACCCTCAGGGCCTTGCAGAGAATATATGATATTGAACTAGGCTGGAGTACTTACATGACTCAACGCCCCCCTCATCTAACTATTAGATTTCTTCACGATCCTTCAGACTTCAAATCCGCCGTCGACAGTAGCACTATGACAACTGCCGCAAGTACAGTGGGCACCGCCCCAGGGCACTAGCGGGCCTAACCGCCCCGTAGATAGGCCCCGACGGCAGGCCTTCCCCTACCCGAAACTGAACCATGGTTCTGGGTTTGCCGCCCACTGCCTGCGTGCCCTGTGCCCATGTCCTCTTCCCATGTCAGACCCGACGACATGGATGCTCTAATCCCAAGCCCGTCTGACGGCCTTGACATGCATGACCTCCCTGTCTGCATGCATGGGTTGCGCTCGGGGAATATCATGGCCAGATCAATGCACGCTCTTGGCGCAAACCTAGCGGAGCAGACGGGTCGGCCATCTGTCCCCATCGAAGCCACCAGCAATTCGGCTGAATGGGAGACCGCGTTTCATGTGTCACCTCTGCGGAGCCCGGCTGTTCGTCACAGAAATGCTTTCTCCTCGGGCTCGAGTGTCCTACTGTCCCTGAGACTGGGCAACACTATAAGGGAGAGAAGGGAGCCAGTCCCGGGCTGATATTGTGACGGTGCTGCGTCGGCCGTTTACCAGAACAGGTATGTCTTAAAGTCTCCGCATCTGTTTAGGCCCCGATCATCTGTCGCTCAGTCGGACTCGGAGTCACTGTTCCAACGCCACGGGAGACGCCATTGGTCTGTCCCTCAGGGGCGGTCGCATGCCAAAAACTCTGCCAGCCTCGACTTGAACCGGCCATCTCAGGTTGCTGTTAGTCGCCTTCACTTTGAGCCCTTAGATCATTGCGCGATACCCAAAGGAGCGGTGAGCGTGTCGGATGCAGGTCGACTGTCATAATAAGAAGGGGCAAAAAATCCTGCATCGAAATTGGGAGGGCTAGTGGCAGACTTAGCACCTCCCGACCTTTTAGATTCACCTACCTGTGCTTTACAATCGTTCAGTAGACAACCCCACCTGTTTCGAGCATTGATGCCGTCATACATTACGTCCCTGAAAGCCTTGTATGTTAGTAGAAAGCTAGGACACTCGCCGTGATTGGGGAGTCGCTTCTGCCTCGAAGGTGACAACGGGACGAAGCCAGGACTCCCGACGGCTCTGCGCCTCCAAAGCCCGAGAAGTCTTTGGCCTCCAATAATTGCGACGAGACTAGGTGACCCTAACTTTGAGTCTTTGACTGGCTCCTTGAGTGGAGCTCGAAATTTTTGACAGTTTCAACCCCCTCCGACCTCGCTTTGCTTCCCCCCCCTCCCCTGTGGAAGGATATGGTCATACAGGATGTGACCAGTAAGCGGCTGAACAATGCAGTTCAATTTGTACCGTTCCACCGCTTCATTTGCTTGTGTACAGCCTCGCACACTAAAAGCCAGGCTCACTTCTGAACCAGGTGAATCACAAGGCTGTCATTCATAGTTGCTTGACAAAGCGATTCTGTGTGTGGCTATCAAGTTTCCTTAGTCTGTGGCTTAGAATGTAAACTCACTAGTACTTGGCTTGGCTCATGCGAAAGACCTTCCTTAGAATCTAAGCAGGCACGATACGAGCCTAGTAACAACACCAAACTTTCTGCGCCCCGGTCATTGCAAGGAAGTCGGCGCGAATCCTTCGCCTTATAGACAAAGAACACGAGCCGATGAATGGCCAAAGCCATTGTGCCACCGTGCCTTCCAGGCTTGCGGCCGGTCGTATCCTACAGGATTGGTCTAGGGAGCCATCCTGGGCTGCCTGTATGCTTATTCTGTCGGATTTATTGACCCCTCCGGAAGGGAACATCCCCTCCTTCCCCTGGGCCATGAAAGCAATGTCTCCAATGCCCAAATAAGCATGTATTTGACCCAAGCAAGGCGTACACTCAACAAGCTGTGAATTAGTGTAGTTCGCGCATGGAGTATCCTGAGTTCGGTCTTGCCTGCTCGGAAGTGCGTTTCAGGGCCATCCTGCCAATGATATATGGCCTTTGCCCTTTCTGCCCCCAGGCGGATGCTTGGTCCTGCACAGAGCGGAAATTCCCACCATCCGTACTAAAACGTACGGACGCTGAGTCCCGCATAGTAAGTACTCCCCAACTCGCTCAGCGAGGCCAAGATAGGTACCTCCTTGTCTGTGCCCAGTGGGACTTTTATCGCCCTCCAAAAATCCGGTGTGTGCCGCATCAACCGCTTTTGGAACATCCACTGGGCACATATCCTCCATTGCTCCTTTCTCCACGTTATAGAACCCCCTTTTGCACATGATTTCTTTTGCCACACATCAACATAATCATCTCGTCGTATTATACAATTACCTGAGAAACAAGAAAGAAAAAAAAAAAAAAAACAATGACGTACACAGCCCGTTGCCATAACCCGTGCATGCTGCCAGGAGAGACTGACCTTTCTTTCATCAACAAGGAGCCCTGACTCGCAGACGGAGAATCTGGACGAGACGTATCGCCACACAATGACCGTTCACGGACGCGAATTCCAACAATATTCGATTGATAATGAGATATCATTCCAGCCAGTTGATCGCGTAGAAACCAAGAACCTTGCACTACCGAGAACCATGACTGACATCCCACATTACTAGGACGAAGCGAAGCGGCTCGAGCTCCAGAATCACGTCTTCAACATGATCTTTGATAATCGGCTGATCTTCCCGCGAGACTGTGAGCCTCAAAGAGTTCTTGATTGCGGTCACGGCGCGGGGTCCTGGGCCATTCAGGTGGCAGAAGAATTTCCAGAATGCGAGGTCAGACCCGGGCAAATAGCGCTGCCGTTTTTGACTGACTAACGACATAACTGAAAAGGTCATCGGTGTTGATATATCTCCTCATATGATACCAGATGACGAAGATGACGATTATGATGTGGCGGAAAACTTGGAGTTTCAGGTAAGACTCCTTCCTTTTCTCTCCTGATACCTATGAACGTGCGTCTGCCTAGTGTCAGAGCGCAAGATTCATCTCAAATACGGATTTTCCTGTCTCTCGAGCTGTTCCCGTCCAGATAATCTAATTTTTGATTCCGTAGGTCGACGACTTGAACCGCCCCTTTACCTTTCCCCCTGGATATTTCGATCTCGTCAATTCGAGGATGATGGCAGCAGGTATCGACGGATCCCGATGGTCGTCATATATACAAGACATCAAAAGGTCCGGTTGGAAGGAGCGGGCCCTAGGGTCACGGATGCTGTGAAGATAATGCGAGACTGACTTCAAGGTGTAATAGAGTTTTGAAACCAGGCGGTTGGGTGCAGTTGGTTGAAATTTACTTCAACGTCCAGTCGGATAACGGTTCGCTCACGGAGAAGCACGCATTGAGACAGTGGAGTACAAAGCTCATGAGCTCAGTCGAAGGCGTCAAGGATCTTCGTATAGGCACTCGCCTGAGAGATCTCCTGCTAGCAGCAGGGCTGAAGGAAGTTGAATCCACAATGATACCTATCCCCCTTTGCGAATGGCCTAGCGGTGAGTTCTTCCAAGCCAGTATTAGTGAGTGAATTCCTGACAATCCAGTAGAACCGAAAATGCGAGACATAGGCAAAGCCAACCGCAAGATCACCCGACGCCTGCTCGCCGCAGTGGCACTCTATCCATTGACCCAACGCCTGCACATGTCGCATGACAAGTTCCAGCAGCTGATCGACCAAGCACAAAAAGAAGCGGAAAACCCAAGCCTGAAAACATATTTCCCTTTGTAAGTAGGTCTTTCGAATGATCCGAACAGATGCTGACGGTTCAGGTACGTTGCTATCGGACGAAAGCCGACATAGAGGGTATTAGGGATGGAGTAGCGGTCATAAAAATGCAAGTTTAGAGCCACAGCAAATCGGGAGTATTGTTGGGCTGCATTGATGATTCGGCACTGTTTGGATATTAGAAGACTAACTTCAACGCTGAAGTTAAAGATAAGCTAGACAATGCCCAGTCAAGGGAACCTCTTCACTCATTCTTCATCCGCAACCAGCTTTCATCTGACTAGCGGGTAGAGCTCCAGTACATTGTCACGCATATTCCCAGGGAATCTCCCTCCCATTGGTCGTCTTTCTCTCGACGCCTGTTGGGACACCAGTGAGGTTCCCTGACGTTGTCATTCAGCGTGGTCGAGTCCTGCCGCCCACCAAGGCTGTCCCAAGTTATAAACAGGCACAGAATTGCCCGGGGGATGATTCCAGTGGTGCTGGTAAAGGTGATGGCGTTCACGGGAATATCTTGAGCAAATGCACTGACGGATTCAGTTCGAAATCCGGCTGGACGGCTTCTACTAAATCGGAGACAGGAGGGAGCCATGCAGACAGGGCAAGAAAACATGCTCATTGCAACTGACGAGAGTCAGTCGAAAAGCCGGCCATTAGTACCATTGCTGACGACCACCGATGAGGGGAGTGACGGCCCAGCCATCATTAAGACCACCCCACCAAGAGGGAAGTGCCGGTGGTGAATCGGGTGGCTCAATTAGCTCATCTCGGGAGATGAATCGCGGATGTTGAACGAGTCATGAATTGTGAGAGAAAGAGCAGAGCTGACACCACAGGAATGGCCACAAACTGATGGAACCTTAAAAGTTCAGGGATACAAAGAGGTAAACCAGGAAGAAGAAGAAAACAAGAGTTACGGCGACAAGAAGAGAGGAGGCACAGCGTTTCGGGACGGAACCAGAGCCACGGGACCAGGTGTGCCTGACTACTGGCCACCGACTGACTCGAACAGAAAAAGACCGCCCCAAGATAAGCTCAGGCCCTGATGCTCTGCTCGCAGCAACCCCCCGTCTAAAACCACTACAGGTGCACATGGGGCAAGACAATGGTCTACGCCGTCATTAGTACCAGCCCGTCCTCGATCGATCAAGCCCCGTCGCCCCATCTACCGTGTTTCTTTGGGCAAGGACGCGATGGAAGCCCTGACCTTCCCTACCAGCAGAAAGGGCTCTCTTGCTAGATATTCATTGGGGCATGTACCGCGCTCTACTACTACAATAGAATGAATGGTCATGGAGGCTTACTTAGGCTTTTTGTAGGCCTTGTCGCCTATGTTTTCCCACCATTGAGTCCGATTTGGAGCAAGCTGCCGCACAAGCCCCCATAATAACCAGGGGCGCACTCAGTGAACATTGACAAGGCCACCCTTTGTCCGAGGGATACTCAATGGCTAGTTCAGGCCAAGGAGCATGGATACTAGCCAATCTATCGTATACCGAGGCCTTCCGTCAGGTCGAAGTCATACGGCCACCTATTTGCGTGAAATAACCACAGATCTTTGTTGACCCGCTTTGGCGATGGGCCCAAATGGGTCGGGATCAGAGAATCGCAGCACATCGCTTAATAAAACGGGATCATCTCCTCAATTATACGTGAAAGCCCGCACCAATCACCAGGATCTGATACATCAAATCGTCGTGTCATACCAATTGAGCAACAAAGACCATTCCCTTACTGTAGCTGATCTACCCATCAGACGTGCTGGGCCTTTCCTTTTCTTGCGCCATAGATCCTAATAAAATCTAGTGAATTATCAGAAACATGCCCCATAGCCAAGACCGTAGTGACGCCGTAAGAGCCTCCATCACACAGACGCTCGATCATCATCCCAGTCGCGCTTGGGCGCTTACGGCGGGAATCCCATACAATCCTTGGTGCCTGAATGAAACCTTAATTCACAGGCACCAATGGGTTACCCAATCGGGTAAGCACCCGCGGGGACTCAGAAAAAGTTGGCCGCCATTCGATCATCAACTCCAAGTCTCTCTCCATCACCGTCGCAGATCACAAGAGCCACCCCTGGACTCAACATGCCTTCCACCTACAAGAGGGACAAGCCGTGGGATACGGATGACATTGACAAGTGGAAGGTACGCTATATCACCCAAATCTAAAACATCGAAACACTCGAACCCGACCGAAACTAACCTGCAAATTTGTTGCGACCAGGTCGAACCCTTCCAAGCCGAAGACAATGTCGCCGGTAGTTTCGCTGAAGAATCTTCCTTCGCCACTCTTTTCCCCAAGTACCGTGAAGTCTACCTGAAGGAAGCATGGCCCGTGGTGACAAGAGCGCTCGAGAAATTCGGTATTGCCTGCACGCTGGATTTGGTCGAGGGTAGCATGACAGTCAAGACGACCCGAAAGACGTTTGATCCTGCTGCGATTCTCAAGGCCCGTGATTTGATCAAGCTGTTGTCGAGAAGTGTGCCGGTGCAACAGGTAAACAACCCTGAATTTATGATTCCTAGGTTACCAATAAAGTTACTAACACTTTGAACTAAATAGGCCCTCAAAATCCTCGAAGACGACGTCGCATGCGACATCATCAAGATCCGCAACCAAGTCCGCAATAAAGAGCGCTTCGTTAAGCGTCGTCAACGCATTCTCGGTCCCGGTGGATCCACCCTGAAAGCCTTGGAGCTGCTCACAAGCACCTACATCCTGGTCCAGGGTAACACGGTCTCCGTCATGGGCCCCTACAAGGGTCTCAAGGAAGTCCGTCGCATCATCAACGACTGCATGGCCAACATCCACCCGATCTACCACATTAAGGAACTCATGATCAAGCGCGAATTGGCCAAGGACCCGACCCTGGCGAACGAATCCTGGGACCGCTTCCTGCCTAACTTCAAGAAGCGCACGCTGTCCAAGCGTCGCGTGCCGTTCAAGGTCACCGACAAGACGAAGAAGGTGTACACTCCTTTCCCGCCGGCGCCGGAGAAGAGCAAGGTGGATCTCCAGATCGAGTCGGGCGAGTACTTCCTGTCCAAGGAGGCCAAGGATCGGCAGCAGAAGGAGGAGGTCATGGAGAGACAGCGGTTGAAGCGCGAAGAGAAGATGAAGGAGCGCGAGAAGGCGTTCGTGCCGCCCGAGGAGCTGGATGCAGCGGAGAAGAAGAAGGAAAAGAAGGAGAAGAAAGAGAAGAAGAAGCGGAAGCGCGATTCCGAGGCCGCGGATGTAGATGGCGACGATGGTGCCGAGAAGAAGGAAAAGAAGAAGAAGAAGAAGTCCAAGTCGAAAGAGGATGCGTCGGATGGAGAGGCGTGATTCTTCTGCTGCTGCTGTTGCTGCCTCCACCTTTTGACTTGGTATCTTCTGTCGGTCTCTATTTTCTTTCCTTTGCTTCGGTTATCACCCTTCGTATACTACGTTCGATATATAAGGCGCTTAGGCATAGCATGGGCTGGAGTTTTCTTTCTTTATTCTTCTCACTTATGTGCCCCTGCTATTTACTGGGAGGGGATATAAAAAAAGCCTGTGTTGAGTGGGATTGGTCATGTATAACCTACTGAGTTGGGAGCTATTAGTCTTTCCAGCTGACTTTATTTGATATGGTACGAGAATTAAACAGATATGAGTTTCATAGCCAACATTTAAACCCACGCCACTTGTACAATTCTCTATACATATAGCCCCCTCAGCATCTCAAACAGACACCCTCCGTAAGTAATATCGGTTAAGTATACACCCCCCAAAACCACCAACCTCGTCTATACCGAACTGCACTACCCCCAAAACAAAACTCTACCTACTCCAATTCCTCCCCATCCACCCCTCCCCTCCCCTTCAAGAAAACCCTCTGCTCCTTCCTACTCACTCCCAAATCCAAAAAGACCACCAAGAACCCAAAACTAAGCACACTCAACGCAAAAAGGAAATAAAATGGCATGGAGCTATTCCCCGACGGCGAGGCATCGATAATGGCGCTTGAAACGAGCGGCCCGATGAATGAGGACGTCTTGCCCACGATACTGAATAAACTGAAGAAGAGAAATTCGTGGCCGCGAGGCGTCACTTCTGATATCATGATCTGGGAGTAGCTGTACCAGGGGCAGACGAAGAGGCCGTAGTAGGCTTGATAAAGCTGGATCATGGGTAAAGGGTTAGCAGTTGGTGGAGAGGTGGGGGTTGGTGGATGTATGTTTTAGTGGTATATAAGGGAGGTGTTGTGTGTGTGTGTGTGTGTGTGTGTGTGAAAGATGGGGAACTCACCCAAACTTCCCAGAGATGATGGAAGCCGAACTTCTGGGTCCAGATGCCTATCATGCCCCAGCCGTCGAGGAGGATGATCGCTATGGCTATGAGGTTGAACATGGTTTTGGTGCTGAGGTTGAGGCGTTTTTGGGCGTACCAGAAGGCGTAGATGCCGACGGCCTGGGCTGCGATGCCGACTAGGAGCAGATAGGTCAATTGGAGTGTGTTGTAGGAGACGATGCTGTTTTGCAAGGTAGATATCACCGTCACTGTTGTGTTGAGGGAATCGCCGAGGAGGAAGTATCCTGTCATATGTATGTTTGTCAGTGGCATGTACATGATACCAAAGTGACATATAACAACTACAATGAAGATATCCCTACCGATAAGATATATAACGCTCTGTTTCAACTTCCAAATCTGTCTCGCCGCGTGAACGAGCTGCTTCAGCCCAGCAACAACAATATTGCTCCCCTGGGGATCCTGTCCTGGGCGTCTCTTCTCCAAAACGAACCACGGTAACGAGACGAGAAGCCAAACACCGCTAGCGAAAGCAATGAGCACGCTCAATCCCCAATTATTGTTCTTCTCGCTAGCATCGACATTCAATGCGAACATAATCCCCACAATAACAGCCAGCACGAACAGCTCTCCGACCGATTGCACATAGAAAGCAATGTTCGCAAGCTGACTGCGCTTCATCGTGTCGGCATGGTCGTACTCATCTCTGGAAATACTTCCTGCGACGTATTGCTCTGCGACGTCCTTCATCTCCTTCGTGTTCCGTGCGAGACCCGGAAACGCTGCCGTCCAGAAAGTCAGCGTGGTCTGGTAGGCGATCAGTCCGACGATATATAGTCCAACTCCGACGTGCCATTTGTCTGCTTCGTGTACACCCAGCCAAGCGAAGCCGATGGCGTATGCGACGACTGAGAGTACGATCAGTATATTGGGTCGCCAGTTGCCAAAGTCTGCGAAGCTGCCGATTATCAGGAAGAGGACGACTTGGATGGCGAAGGAGATGCCGTTGCTTAGCAGAACGATGCTGTCTATGGATCGTTGCTTTCCGGCGAAGTAAAGGGTGCCTTGATCTCCTGCGGCTTGGGAGAGGAGGTTCTGGCAGGCAGTGGGTGCAAAGTCGGTATTTGCTGTTAGCTTTCTTTCTGGGAAAACGGCCGTGGTTGACAAATGAGGGCCTTACTGAATAGAGACAGGCCATTGTTGCCTATATAGTAACTGATAGCTGTTGTTTAGTACCAAGTACACAGAATATTGTCTGTAACGCACGCATAATAAGCCCAGATCTCCCATCTGGTGGTGCGAAAGTTGTCGTCGATCTGGTCGGGCGCAACTCGTTGCTCGACATCTGTATCCTCGTCTAGTTCTTGCACCACGTTCAATTTTTCTGGTTTGTGTTCATCACGAGATGGATGGTCGGAGGCAGAGTTAAGAGAAGCCATTGTCAGGATTGTTTGACAGACTCACCCTTTCTCTCTGGTTTGTGAACGAATGCACGCTTGCAATGGCCCCAAAATGTAGCGGGGTCATGACCCCGCGCGCATTTCCCCGGAAGGACCAGTAAAGCGAGGCAGATAAGCGGATAAGAAGATCACCCCGAAAGCGGACATGAAGGCATTCCGAGCCAGCTGCGTCATTCTGCAGTCTTTGGGTGTGCGGTCTCTACAACCCATCCTTTTGGATGTGATGGTCTGGAATGAGATGCTCGAGCGGCTGGTATTCTATTGAGACACATGGCTTTCTGTGTCTATCTACAAAATAAGAGGTAGCATTATATACACGCGAGATGATTCCTTGATATACTGGTCATGGTAGCCAGGCTCACAGCTTGGCTTGCCCACTTTCTATCGACGCCCAGCCTTGCTCGTCGAGTTTCTGATAGACTGTGCCATTCAGCCAGTACAGCTTATCACCACCCCAATCCGTCCGAGGGTCCCAACCCTTCTTGGTCAACGCTCCCTTGGCTTGCTTGAAAGTAACTCCTGTTTCCACCCTGAAAGAGATCAGCAAAGCCCAAGGCTTGTGGGAGGCGAATGGTACTTACTTTTCGGTTAGTCGGACAAGGCGTGGGAATGCATACGATGGCACACCCTTCTTCTTCAAGTCCGAGTAAAGTCTGGCCATGAGACTTTCCTCAGTTGCGGGAGAGGCATCCTCCAAAGTGATACCAGCCGCGCCAGCTTGACCATCGTATCTAGCATTCTCCGTTAGCATTTCATCACATTGCATTTTGCAGGACAGGGGCAAAATCCTAGTATCATACCCATTCAGCTTTACGCCGTAAACAACCGCATCATGAACGGATGGTATCCGACATATGTGATCCCTGATTTCTCCAGCGCTGACATTCTCTCCCTTCCAACGGAAAGTATCACCGACACGATCCTGGAACCGGACCCAGCCATCGTGATCCCTCACAACCAAGTCTCCAGTGCGCTGGAAGAGGTCGCCCTTCGTGAATACATCCCGCAGAAGCTTCTTCTCAGTCGCATCCTCGTTGTGCAGGTACTCAGTCAGCAAGCCGCGGCTCTTGACCCGGCCAATTGCCTCTCCCTCTTCACCAAGTTTGGCCGGAACACAGAATCCCGTCTTGGGATCCCGGTAGGGCATCTCCGTCTCGGTATCGTACTTGACTATGAACGTATCGTCTTCGAACCATCGCTTAATGGGACCAGAAAAGCCCACCTTCCCAGCACCCCATGCTCCTTCACCCCAGTTATCAAATTTCGCCACGCCTTCCGTTGACCGATAGAACTCGCGAATCTCCGGAACCCCAAATCGTTGGCGGAAGCGTTCCCAGATCTCTCCGCGCAACCCGTTGCCACTCGCGACTATGCAGTTATGATCACGATCATAAGGGGAAGGGGGCGTCGACAGCAGATATCTGCAGAGCTCGCCTATATACAGGATACGTGTGGCTTTCGAATCGTGAACGTCCTTCCAGAATTGAGAAGCGGAAAATTTGCGCCGAAGGCATAGAGTGCCTGCATTTCCAACTGAATAGCAGAGACCGGTAAAGTAGGCCGTACCATGGAAAAGTGGGAGAGGTGAATATGTGCGCAGGGGGTAGTACTTGGAGCGATTATCGAGATCGGTGGTGTTAGGGTTAGACGTGATCAGAGCCATCATGTTGCGGATGGCACAAGCCTTGGGCTTGCCCGTTGTTCCCGATGTATAGATCAGAGCACTCAAATCGCTGATAGATCTTTTAGCGGCGGTTGTCGCAGAAGGGGAGTATTGTTGTAACTCGGACGGCGTGATCACTTGGATTTCCCCTGCAGAGCTGCTGTCAAAGGAACCTAGGTTCAAAGCCGCATGAGGCAATTCGGAGCACACGAATTGCGATAGATCGGGTGTTGAGACAATAAATTTGCTCCCAGAGACGTTCAGGCAGTGGGTGAAGGTATCGTCTATCCAAAGAATCGTGAGTAAGTAATCATCTCCAAGACCGTACACAAGAGGCGTCTTATCTCCATACCGCGCAGATTGGTGTTGATGAGAGCAGCAACAGCCCCCAGTTTAGAGAGTGCATAGATTGTCACCACCATTTCGGGGGCATTGGTGGTGAAAACACCAACGAAATCTCCAGTATGAATGTCCTTGGTGTGAAGCAAGGACGCAAACCTATCAACAACTACAGGTACAGTCAGTCAAAGGAGCACGCAAGCTGGTATACAGAGCTCACGTACGATCTTTCAGCTGACTATAAGTCCACGTCTTGTGTTCAAACCACAAGGCCTCAGCTGCACCCTGTCCTTCAACTTCCACCACCCGTTCCAGCATCTTATAGAGCGTGGCGGTATCGCCTAACTGGGCAATCCGTTGGCCCAGGCGATTTGCCCATGTTCGTTCTTTGTATAGCAATGAGAGATCGGTCGAGATAGAGAATTTGGCGTTGATATAGGCCCCTGCAGCGGCCGAGAGGGCCGAAGCAATGGCTATGGAGGGGCCACCCAATTCGGAGAAGTACTCCATGTGAAAGGTGAAGCTGGGGTAATATCTGTATGGGAAAGAATACTGGTTGCAGAAAATAGGAAATGAGCTTCTTCTGCAGGTTCACGCTCAATTGCTTAGACAAATTCGAGTCAATTGCGGGCAGATAGCAAAGTCGGACATTCAACCCCGCATCAGGAAGAGGTTCAATAATCAGAATATAGGTCTGGCTCCGCTCTGATACGGGGAAGTGGGCAAATATAGGAACAGAATTGTGTCACGAAAATCCATGCGCTCGGAATCTGGGGTCGGGACGTGAGCCACCGAAAGCTGCCGTCCAGTGGTGGGGATTACTAGTGTTGACTACGTACACTTAGTCTGTTGGTATGTACTCTGTAAGCATGCTTGGAGAAGAACAAGCAGCGGCAAAAGAATGTTGAACTGGCTTCCGAGAGATGGCACGCGAGGCGTCAATTGGAGGGGCGCCTTTCTCACCCCTCCGCATAGATAACGCGCGGGCGCAGGTCCTTCGAGCCGGATTCCCTTGCATTCTGCAGTGTGGTTTTAGAGATGCATCCTTCAAGCCCGATAGCCTTCCAATCTTCTGTAGAGATCCTGCAGCGGGTTTGAAGTGGTTCCCAATGTCCCCATATCATACCAGGCACCTCAAAGGCGACCACTACCTGGCAGTGTCTTCAGACCTTGATAACTAATTGGGACATGGATATGACTCGACTCTCATCTCTGCATCTTCAGCAAATCCGGGGAGGGCAATTCTGGACGCTAAACCGGCCCGTCACTGACCCACTCGATTAACCGACGGTAATGATCCTGTATTGGAGAGTCTTTTACCGGAGGCAGAGAGTGGCCGACTTCCCGCAATACGTGCTCGTTCTGGAAAAGGACCGACAGCCGAGGCGATAGAGGTGACGGTATCATACCGCCGTGTAATTAAAAGGCGGCATTTCTCTCGGCTGCCACTCAATCACTCGGTCTCGCCCTTGAACCCGCTTGATCTGCAGACGTTTGGTACCGAGACGAGTTTCGGCTCGGTAGCTTTTGGCTAGTAATTTACTGTATTGTCTAACCTTGGGTTTCTAGGAGCCGCGGTTGTTCTTTTGATCCCCGTGTTTGCCCCAGGTTAATAATAATGGTTGTCTCCAGAGTATAGCTGATCCATTTTCTTTACTTATTCCTTAATAGCTTTATAGCCTTCTCTGCCTTTCAGATCTCAGTAGAGGTGCTCCGTTTTCAGAAGCAAATTCCTATTTCTATCCAAACGAGGAAAGAGAGAAGCAGCAGCAGCAGCAGCCCAGATCATGTCTTCCGCGCAACAACGATTGACCTCGATCGCAAACCAGCTTTCGGGCCCTGGTGCGGCGTCTGCAAAGCAAAGGGTCTTGTCCAAGAACCCTGACGATATCGTATGGCAATAATTGGCGCAGTCTATTCGTCTCTGGAATAACAGAAACTGACCAGTGGCAGGTGATTACACTGGCCGTTCGGACCCCGCTCACAAAGGCCAGAAAGGGCGGGTTGAAAGACACGAGTCTTGACGATCTTCTCATCTCGTTGCTGACGGTATTGCCATCCCACCCTCTCCAGCGCCGACATGTTCTCCGTCTCATATAGCTTCTAGTCCATCCGTGAAAAATCGAATCTTGACCCCAACCTTGTCGAGGATGTTTGCGTTGGAAATGTGCTGTGCCCCGGCGCAGCTTACGTCGCCCGTTCAGCTGTGCTAGCCGCAGGATTTCCGGTCACAGCTGCCGCTTCAGTCGCCAATCGATTCTGTTCCTCCGGATTGCTTGCCGTCCAGAACATCGCCAACCAGATCATGGCTGGCTCTATTGATGTTGGTATAGCTGTGGGGGCTGAGAGCATGAGCACCAACGCCGACGGTGGTTCTCCAGAAATGTCCTCCAAGATTATGAACCACCCGATTGCCTCGCAGAACATCCAACCTATGGGACAGACATCCGAGAATGTTGCCTCACAGTTCAACATTACCCGTGAAATGCATGATCGGTTTGCCGCCAACAGCTACCAGAAAGCCGAGCATGCCCAGAAGGCGGGATGGTTCAACGACGAGATTGTCCCAGTGAAGACGATAATCAAAGACCCCAAGACGGGCGAGACCAAAGAAGTTGTCGTCGACCGGGATGATGGTATCCGCTACGGCACCACAGCCGAGTCTCTGGGCAAGATCCGCTCTGCGTTCCCTCAATGGAAGCCTAGCGCAACTACAGGCGGTAACGCCAGTCAAATTACCGATGGTGCTGCCGGTCTCATTCTCATGAAGCGATCTCGCGCCCAAGAGCTCGGTCAACCCATTGTGGCCAAGTTCTGCGGTGCTACTGTTGCAGGCTTGGAGCCTAGGATTATGGGCATTGGTCCATCAATCGCTATTCCCAAGATTCTTACCAAGTTCGGTCTGAGTAAGGAAGATATCGACATCTTTGAAATCAACGAGGCATTCGCCTCAATGGTAAGTGGTCATCTCTCATCGGGGCTATAGCCACCCGCTCATTTTGATATAGGGAACGTATTGTGTCCAGAAGCTAGGCCTGGATGAGGCCAAAGTTAATCCCCGTGGCGGTGCCATGTAAGTAATGAATCGACAAATTAAAGCCTCATGAAGCTGACTATTAGCAGTGCTTTTGGCCACCCTCTGGGCTGCACAGGAGCGCGCCAGGTGGTGACCGCCCTTTCGGAATTGCGCCGACAGAACAAGAGGATCGCAGTTACCTCGATGTGTGTTGGAACGGTAAGATCTCCTTCCAGACTTGTGCACCCTGCAGGTGCCGAATTTCAGGCTAACAATGTCTTTATAGGGCATGGGCATGGCTGGTATCTTCGTCTCTGAGCATTGAGAGTGAAGTAATATTGATATTGATATTATACCTTGTAAATAGTAGCCTCCACAATGACGATTCTACTTTCAAGTTTAATTGGGTGTTCACTTGGTTTTCACACTTTGTACAAAATCGAGGGCGATTGCGGTGCAGTAGTAGCTGTGTGGGTTTAGAGGAACGTACCCTGTAGTTATCTAGATGTATAGACGTTGTAAGTCAATAACGGCTGCGCTTCATCCGGGGCGGTGGGTCATCCCCATGCCATGAGGGTTTCGGACTCCATAACTTTAGTGAGACGGGTAAGGAATCCGTAAGCCCCATCTAAAGATGGGCATTATCACGGGAAGAAGGTCACAGAACCAAACTACAGGCCTTCGGCATGCAGTTCCTTGTGTTTACTCCATGGTATGGTTTGAGATGAGTATCCATGGGATCTGATGATCTAGGACAAATGTTTCCTAGTGCCAAACGTAAGGTCAGACGCTAGTCCATCACGTGCATTCCCAATGCGTCCGTCGTCATCGGTGGCTGCCAAGACAGGCACCGCCGTCCCATGACACCGCTCTTCATCCTCTCTTGCCTCGTCTCTTATCTGTACCTCTGGTGATTCTTCGTCCGTCAATACTTTCTCGAATATACTTCATATTAGCTTAGCTAGTCCTTCGCTATTACTTGATTCTTATACGCAACGAAAGCTGCTGCTTTGTGTCCTCTTTGCGACCATGAAGCTCTTATCAACCGCCGCTACATTCCTCCTCTGCGTCGCCCCCTTCTCTACCGCCCGGTCTTTGGACTTCTTCAACTCTCAAACCCCCATCAAAGCAGAGAATGAGGCTGTGAAGGGCGATAACCCTCTGGTGTACTGCAATAACCCTTCAAACTATATTCTGCAAATAGAGCGTGTGGACCTCACGCCTAACCCTCCCCTGCCGTACGCTTCAATTAGCCTGCCTTCCCCGAACCGAATCGCATACTGATCGCTCTATAGTGGGAAGACACTCACCATCGAAGCTACGGGTACTTTGAATGAGAAGATTGAAAAGGGTGCTTATGTGAATCTGGAAGTCAAATACGGCCTGATTACTCTTGTCAGGCAGACGGCCGATCTGTGTGAGCAGATCGTCAATGTTGACCTTGAATGTCCTCTGGAGAAGGGCGAGATGACCTTGACTAAACAAGTTGAGCTGCCCAGACAGATCCCTCCGGTATGTGATTCCCTACTCTATACCGCTGTCGATGTCGAGATTAACCAGGTCATGATCAATCAACAGGGCAAGTACAATGTGCATGCCGACGTTTACACCAAAGACGATAAGCATGTTACCTGCCTTGAGGCGCATAACATCGAGTTTAAGGCGGGCTTTATCTGAAAGCTGACTCGGTGCTTCTGGGTACATGGCCGCAAAGCCTACTTTGCGTTGTTGACGCTGGATGTCCTTGCGTTCTATTGCCTATAACGAGCTGACGTTACACTTGCATATGTTCTGGTTTTGTTTCTCTGCTTTCCTCTACTTAAGTCCGCCTTCATCCTCAAGCCTTACAGTGACATGCCAATGTTTACGAAAGCCATGCCACGCTCTACGACTGTTGCTAACCTTTCGTTGCGCTACGTCCTCATCGGTGTTCTGGGTCTTGGTTTAGTGCCACATATTGTAGTCCATCCTTATCATTGTTCTTATAACCCGTGGCCTCCTTTCACTGGCATTAATCAGCATCTGTACTAAAATGCATTCGAAACATTGATCTCATTGACAGCATAGTCTAATGAAACGTACAGGTAGCCAGGCTTAGTGACCAGCGTATCGAACAACAACCCAGAATGGCTGCTGTGAGCTTGGTGTTATCATGCATAAGTGATATGATTGGGTATCTTCCCCTCCGCCTTCGAGCTAACTCTCATTCCATGTGTATACTTCCGCGAAACGGCAAACAAGAGACTGCAATGAGATAACACCACCAGATGGTAATACATATGAAACCTCAAATCGAAATGAACAGCGCGCTATCTCTACTCTCCAAACAGCCGTCGCACCCGCTTGAGTACACTATCCTTTTCAGGGTCATATGGGTGGTCCTTGCTCGGGATCTCGAGAACGGCAGGGAAAGCCTCGGCGTAGGAATCGACGCTGTGCCGGATACGCTCTGCAATCTATATCCAATTGTAAGCGGCCGTATGAAAGCACTCAAATAATTGTATAATTCGCAGGCGTCGCAGGTTAGGGACACTGCGAAGTTGTAACAAGGCACATACATGCTGGTTGATAAGGACAATGGCGATATCTTTCCTCTCCTGAGTGAAGTTCTGGAACGCTTTCTCGATCGTGGCAGTCTCAGTCTTCGAGTCTACCACAAGGAAGTTTCGCTGGGCATCTGCGCCATCCGTGACATGCTTCAATATATCATGTTAGTTGTGGTCGCATGTTTGTCGTTATCTGGCTGTTGTGCTTTGAGGATACGTACACCGACACCGGCAAGGAGGAGGCCTGTTACGGAGCTGGAAATAAACAGTCAGCGGAAGTGCCTCTCTCATCGGGTAGTAGCGGTATGTCTTACTCTTCATCTCCTATGACCGCAAGGAACTGCCGGTCCTAGATGTGGTGTATATGGTTAGTGACTGCTGTCAATGAGGAGGGGAAACCTCGGGATATTACCTTGTATGATACGGCCGGAGCCGCCATGGTTCAGGGAACAGGGAAGAAGCGGGCGTAAAGACTGTAAACTGCTTATATACTGGCGAAGTTCTGCGGCTGAAATTAGCTCGCGTCGCCCTGAGCCGATATACGAAGGTAAATATGTCCCTGGCGAGTCTGGCATCCCGACTCTCTTGCGGGAGACGTCGTCATAACGGGCGCCGGCGTCGCTTATCTAAGCCGAGGCCGCGCTCCACCCTTTGTTGTTGACAAGCGGAAAAGGAAAACTTCGGCTTCAAACTATCGCATTCACCAAAGGTTAGTCTCGAAATTTTCTGTATCTTGGTGCTATATCTGCGGAATATGGTTCTAATACTTGTTTTCTGATTATCCAGCATTCCGCGTCGCCAAAGTCACCATGCCCCGGCTTGTCCGCCGCCGACCATTGACGGAGCGCATCAAGTCCTACTTGAATCCTCTGGACTTTCTCTTGTGGCTGTCGGAGGAGATCGATACTCATGACTGGGACCAGTTTGAGAAGAACTGGGCGCTTCCCCTGGGGATAGCTTTGAATGTTGTCTTTTTGATCGCCAGGGCCAATAGTCAATCATACGGCAGTCAAGCCATAGATGATGTCTTTGGCGATGATGGAAGCACTCCATGGCTCAGTTGGTTTGTATGTGACGCCGAATCAACTTTGACTTTGCCTTGAATATACGCTCCATGTGCTGCATTGCTAACGCAACGGGTGATAGTCTTCCTTCATCGTCCACCTCCTCACCACCTTTACCGCGTTCAACGCCTTCTATACATTTTACCGGAAGCGACACTATCGCATGTTTGAAGCATCGATCGATCAGGCTCCTGCAACTCCCTCCGCTCACCGAGTCCGCGTTAATTCGACTCCTGTAACCGCTTCGCCACTGAAATATCTGGCGGATACGATAGCCAGATCAGCCCAGTCGAGAGCCCACCCAGACGCACAGCGAGATGTATGGGAACTTGCCGTCTGGGACCCTCTACCTATTTGCATTCGATTGTTCTGCCTCTTCAGTCCTGGACATGTCTTGGTATACTGGGTTTTCCTGCCCACTCAGCTATCCGATCCCCGACCAAGTGTGACTATTGTGACCACCATCTTCATAGCGGCACTCCTCTCGGTACAGATGACGTTCCTTTCCTCGTCCTATACCCAGCAAGCGAAGGATTCAATGGTGGTTCATAAGGAGGTGCTTCGTGAATACGACACCAAATACGTTCACCCTCGTACCCAGCCTCTGATGAGAGACGTGGCCACTCAATTCTCCGAGTCCGATTCCGATGTCAAGCAGAATAAGGTTGATACCTTCACGCCCACTGTCGTACTTCATAGAGGCTTCAAGACAAGCCCAAATCCCAACTACGTCAGCCATGTGGACCCCGAGGGCCGCTCTTCCATGCGCCAGTCCTTTGCAGCGACACCTACTGGAGTGTCTCATCGTGCAGCCGCGTTGCAGACCCCGAGCCATCTGCGAGATGCTTCTCCTATTGTGCGAAGCTCGATCTCTGCAATTCGCCAGCCTCAGTTCCGTCAGACACCGACGACTACAGGTGATGGTGGAAGCCTTGGCATTTACTCGCATGCCAACTCGCCTCTGAAGAAGTCTACACCAGCCAATCTTGAACGTCGTCTTCAGAGCAATGGTGACTTCTTTTACAAAGAACGGGGAACAAGTGCGATGAGAAGGCCATCTAGTCCCCTTAAAAGAAGTAATGTCCCCGCAGGCAGTCCCTTAACTCCGGGACCGAGACGGAGTCAAGTGGACGCACGCCGCGACAGTGGACGGTTTTAGCCTGAGTTGTTTGATCAAGGCGTCATGCGCCATTCATAACAGTAGCATGGAAGGAGTAACTCATGTATAGTATGCTATAACATCATACCGGCGTTGTCATCAGGTCATCATTGAGACTGTGTACCACTTGTGACCGTGGACTTCTTTTGGAGCATCAGGTGCGGCGTTAAATCATCCAAGCTTATGAATCCCTGTTTCTCATTAAAAACTTTTGTCTATTGTCTTTTGACTTCCCTTTGGCCATTGTACGACTACCTTGGACTTTCTCTTTGAAAACAATGGGTGCCCGGGTTCATTTGGGAATGTAGGCTGGGGTCTACTGATGGCTGATAGTGATCCAGCCGCTGAGCAACATGTTTAATGCGAGGCTGGACGACTATAACCTAACGGATTTCAGTTCCGCTTTCAAGCCGGTTCTACATGGCGCAGCTTTGACCGTCCTTAATGGCATACTTTATGTCGCCGGCAGCATCTGATTACTCACTGCTTATGATTGCACCTTTACGTTCGTGAACCTGTGGCGTTCGCTGTTTCCACACTAGGAATTCGCAGGTGACAAATGGAAGCAGCAAGTTCAGCTGCGTGATGCTTGCAGTTTCCATGCCGAACTATGTCACAGGTCCAGGCCTACATTCCATGGTGACCTCTATCCGCCCGTTGCTACATTCCTAATAGTGGCCAGCCCTGGCGCACTATACATTCCACCCCTTATCATTACATACATTATCCCTGCCCTACCACGCGGAACGCGCCCAGTGATGGGGTTGCCCTGCCAGCTTTCTTTCCAGACCCCTGTCGCGTTCCGATGAAACCACATCCACGACCAAACGCCCAACGCCTGCACGGGCGTGATTTTGCATACACTCGCCCGGAGAAGAAGAGCATTGAGAGATATTCCAGCGCTGGTGGAGGAATGGGTCATTGTTTTGACACTGTCTGGCTTTAAGGTCGAAGCTGCTTGGGCTGCAGCAGTCCTGAACGGGTGAAAATGGAGGAATTCTTGCATCTACCAAATGGACATCTGCTAAATCTTCAGCCTCGACCCCGCCACGGCAAGCGGACAAGAGTCAGTAACGAGGTATTAACGCCCACGCGAGTGCAAGAAACTACGCCCAAACCCGACGAGCGTCTCAAGTTCGGAGGGAAAGACAGCACCAGCGCTTCGCCTGACACGGCTCCGCGAAAGAAGACCCCTACCAAATTACCCCTTCCCAAGTCTCTTACCGACAAGGAGAAACAGCAGCCAAAGGAGCAACCCGCCACTTCTGAACAGAAAGGGCATCGCGCAGATAGAGTTCTTCAGCCGAAGAGGTCGTTTGGAGCACTGCAGCGTTCATCCCCCAAGAAGACAGACAACGATCGCGACCAATACTGGCGCAAAGTGAAGGATAGGTTTGAGAAAGATATTCCCGGAGCATCTTTCAGTAAAGAGAAACCGAAGGAATACTACCAGGAGGCCTACCGAAAGATAGTTTCACTAGCCAACTCTCCAAGACAGGAGATTGCCAAACAGAAGCAGAAATTGGCGGGAGGGGTGCCTCGGGGCGACAAAACAGTTCTCCAAGGTCCGAGCCCTCCAACAAAGATTCCGAATTCGAACGACATTCGAACAAGTTTTGGGCGCACTGCGAGAGAAGGGGGAGCAGGATCCTCTACTGGTCAAAGAAAGCGTCCGATCAATGTAAACCAACGAACGCACCTGAACTTCAGCAGCTCCACACCAGCAATATCGTCTGAGAGAACAGACACTAACACCGACTCCTCCGAACACTCACATCCCTCAGTTTCACCCATATCCGCTCCGTCCAGCTCCTTAACCGAGTGGGAAGACAAGTTTGTTGTTAATATGCCAACGGCTAAGGAGCCAAATCCGCCGATCATGACTACTCAACAAATCTCCGATTTTCAGCAAAGCATTGAGAAAGTCCACAAGGAAGGCGGGGCGATGCTAGATCCAGACACTCTCCCAAGCCCGCGTACCAGAACCCCCGAGGATAGCACCAGCAATCCTCCTGGGCAAGAAAAGACTTCGACGGGCCTTGATGGTCAAGATTCACGTGTCGGCCGCCCCACTGAAGTCAGTGATTCCAATTGTTCATCAGGACACCGCCGCTATTATAGCCCAGAAGAAGTCGGAAAGCAACGGTTCAGCACAATATGGGAAGAGGGCCCTGCAAAATCGGTGAACAAGACCCCCGCTGCAAACCCAGATGGTTCTTTTTTAGGGTGCAAGGAGATCAACGGGCCTTACGACAAAAATCCGGACGAGATTCTGCTCTTCTCTATGACGGACGAGCGCCCCAGAATGATAGACATCCCGTCCGGACGATCCAAGGTGTCGAAGGAAGGGAAGCGAATCACCAGCAACCGTGCAACGTCGACATCTCCGGAGAAATCTGTCGTTCAAGAAGAATGGAAACCAATTTCTCGGAATTTGAAACAAGCCCAATGCTCGAAGCCCTTGCCCAAGACAATGTGTCAAGAGGCAAAGTGCCGCCTGCCGGACCAGACGGAGGTCTCTGCCAAAGCGTCTATGACGGAGAACCTGGATCCATCAGCAAACACAACCAAGCAGCACGACAAGCAGAAGTTGGGCCGCAAGTCGGACGATGTTTTCATTATCACACCCACTATCACACGCACTATGGTGACCATGGCAGACTTGAGAAGCAGCCCAAAGAATGCAGACGCGCAGGAGCCCACCTCTCGCGCCGCGGGAGAGATAATATCGGACTCACGAGTAAAGCAGACACTGAGCAGTTCGGCATCAGGCTTGCGAAGGGCTACCCAAAACTCTTGGGAAAAGTCAAATACGCCATGCGCAGTATCTTCAACTGCAGTCCCTCCTACCAATACACATCCCACCCCCAAAAGTCGAACAGAAGCCGACCGTACCTCTCCGCAAAGACCCCGCGCTATTCGTGGGTTCATCCGTACGCAAGGACTGCCCAAGTCCAAAACAGAAATATCCGGCGAGCCAGTGTGCAATAATCAGCAGAAGCCTTACATTGCTAGTGTATCGCCTAAAAGAGGCAACACACACTCATTGAAGAGCGCGTCGGATACGACACTCGTTGAGAAACCGTCAACTCCCGAGGCAATTTCTCCTACGGCCTCGATTAGCAAAGATAGGTTTAGACAGGACAGCGTTATGCAAGAGGCTGGACCTATTGAAGTTGCTGAACTGGATGGGCAACAAGTGTCTGACACAGCAAAAGAGTTGTTCTACTCTAAGATTACTGATTTTAACACTGATCTACATTGCAACGGTCTACCTACCCACAACAAGGAAGCGCCAAGTCAGGAGATAATGGGCTATGTCAGGGATGCTCTTATAGAGCTTACCGGACAGCTGCAAGGTCTCTATGATGAAATCATGGCCAACCGGCATTCCCGGGCTATGCTAGTGAAGATCACCTTCAATAATGTATTGAAAATGATCGAGCACTGCTTGCATGTCCTCAAAGATCTTCTGGGAATCCTGGCCCTCTACAATACGACAGGGTCCTGGCCAAAACCCACTCGCGAGGATTTCGCTCGGTCATTGATTGATCTCTGCAAGGCTATGGTCTACCTCATTGCGCTCGGGTTCGTCATGATGGTCATAGGCCGAGCAGCCGGGTATGTGGTCCTTGTTGGCAGTTGGATTGTGTGGTTTGCAAGGCCCTTCGCATGGTTACTGGGGGCATTAGGAAGGGCTCTCTTGGTATAAGCTGGTCTGTCCTTGGGTTAGTCGGTTTGGTTGTTGATATAAAGCGGCCTTGGCTCAGGTTATGCTAAGGTAACACCTGTTCTGCTTGTTCGCTTACATTTCTTTCAAGCGTGACAGGGAAGCACATGACGTTCCTGCTTAACCGTGTGTCAATGTTGGTTGGTTATCATGTATCATGTTTCCAAGTATTTTTAACGTAATGCGGTGTATCCATTATTACCTCCTGTACCTAGTCTAGTCTAGCGACTCGTTGAATGTTAAATGAAATGCATCTTGCCTGATGTTTGTTTCCCTTCCATAGAGATAAAATGTAATCTGCCCTCGAATGATGATTAAGCCACCTTCACTGACTACGTTAGTATTTACTTGAGTTTAATACCACATCTATCCTCAACAGATTTGAATGCATAGCTATATCTCACTCACTTTGACGCATCAAGCTCTACCAATACGATTCCAAAGTAAAAGGAGAGAAATATGGAAAGAGGAAGAAATCATGCTTCTATTGACTTATAAGAAATGCTAGGCATTATAATACTCGCCTAGCCAGCACCTGTATTTCACCACCGCCATCACCACAACAAGAATGCAAAAATGTTGAATGCAAACAGAAATTATGAGAGAAAAAACCCGGATATATAAGATAAAATGCAAAGAAGGAGGAAAAAGAGAGTTGATTAAGTAGAGAGGCCAAGAAGGGAAGAAAAGTATCAAATGCTCCATTTAGAAGACTCCGTTCCAAATCCCATGTTGAAGAGGATCACTTTTTGTTGAAATGCATAAGCCCAACTCCGTCATCCATAGTGTGTTGAAGATCGTAAATACCCCCGAGAATTTATTTTCTGTAAGCCGTCTCTGTTGATAGAGTTGAAGAACAAAGAGAGAGATAGAAATGTTGAGATAGAAGGCCCTTTTCGTTTCCGGAGAAGAGCTTTATCATGAATAGATGAAAATATTGTTGAAGATGTATTTTTTTTCCATGCTCGATGGGTTGCGAAAGCAAAAATCCGAGAATAGGGGGGTGGGGGTATAAATTTGGAAGGTGAAGATGTCATGTTGAAATAGAATAAACGCTCAGGGAAGAAATCGTTGAGAGGTCTTCATGGTCGTGCCGCCGTAAAACGTTGCAAAAGCCCGGGAGTGTTCATTCGGGCAGGTAATCGTTGAGGTTGAGATGTTGAATTAATAATATATGTTGAATTAGGAAGTCGTAAGTGAGGTTGAAGAAAGGCATATAGTAAATGGCGGACTGTCCCCACGGGGGCTGCAGGAGCCACATCTAGTTTTTCACTGCAAGTTCCGGAGCTGCTCCGTCAGTCGCGCCATTGGTCGTTCCGTTTGTTGCTCCGTTCGTGTGAGCTTTCGGCTCACCGTTCTCGACGGGGATTTCAGTATCAAGTTCTCGGACATCCAGGTCCTTGAATAGATCAAAGAGGTTGCTGGTGTTGTGGAAGTCGTTGTTGACTGGAAAGCTTGTGTTAGCCATCATTTTCTCAGCAAGGGCACTATATTGGGAGCTCACCAATGTTGACAAGGTGCCAGTTGTCCATCACGCCCTGGATCAACTTTCTGCTGGGGCTGGAGGCATCATGGCATTTGGCCCAGTCATCACCCAGACGGTACGCCTCGTCCTTCCAAGCCAAGAAACTGACAGTTTCCACGATTGTGGGCTGGACGATCTCTCTTCCAGCGAAGATACCCCAGGTCAGGGCATTGGGGCTGTCGCGGGTGTTGGTGCGCAGTTCACCCGTCTTCGAGACAGCATGGTACGTAAGGTCACCATTCTTCTCGATGCGAGCGATCAGCTCGTCGATCAGGTAGGGCGGGACCAAGAGTTCGAGATATGCCTTCTGGTAAACATATCCATTCTTCGGTCCCCATCCATACACGGGATGGGAAGACTTGACACCGTTCACTGCCGGCTGGGAGTTGATTGTGAAGAGACCCTTCTGGTTCAGGTCAATGAGACTGGTCTTGATCGCGTTGGCTTCGGTAGTGATAGGAGTGTCGCTCCAGGGCAACCGGGCCAGCTTTCCTTCGAGGAAATTGACAAAGATATGAGTAAGATCCCGAAGGGATCTGGGCTCTCCCCACAGCTTGATGTTCTGCTCGTTTGTACCCTTGAGGCCGATGCCATAGCTGTCAAGTTCGCCGAAAGCAGGAGAACGAGAATCGGTCCAGCGACCGTTCGGGAATTCATCCCAGGTCTGTGTACGGGCGATGTAGGACGAGTTCCGGTTCCTCCAGAAGATCGGGCGAACATCCTCGGCTCTGCGGTTCAAGCCAAGTGATGGCCTCCAAGGCAGAGCTCTCTGAAGCGGTGTCTCTTCGGAAGGCATGAGGTTGAGTTCGTCAAGGACCAGCTGTGTGGACTGCGCAAGGTTCATTGTGTAACTAGCCAACCCCCGTTAGTCATTGTCTGACCGAGTTAGTTAAAGTAGACGTAAGAGAACACTTACAAGTGCAGGTGGTTGATACCAGCCGCAATGAGCCTCCTACACATGTCTGCAATCAGCCGCTTTCCAATGTCCCTTACAGCAGCGTCGTCGTTCTTCACAGGTTCCAGTGCCTCGAGCCAGTCCGGGGGAATCCGAGTTTTGGTCCAGTCCGATCGTCGGATGAACGCAGCGTAGGTTTGAATCGGCATAATACCAGGAATAATGGGCACATGGATGCCCCTGTCCCTGCACTTCTTGACCCAGCCGATGAAGTTGTCCGTGTCGTAAAACATCTGCGTAATGACAAACGATGCTCCAGCATCAACCTTCTCTTTCAGGTGGTCGATCAACTGCTCCACATCCGGGTTGTCATCCGCACCTTCCGGATAGCCTCCCACACCAATATCGAAGTGGTTTCCATACTTGCTCCTAATGTACTTGACCAAGTCTTTCGCATAACGGAATCCTCCATCTGCAGCTTCCCAAGCCTCCTTGTCACGCGGAGGATCTCCACGGAGAGCCAAAATGTTGGTGCAGCCTGCTTTGTAGGCAGCCTGGAGTGCGGCGTCCACCTTCTCTTGGGGCATGTCCGTGCAAGTCAGATGCATGCATGTCTCCAAGCCATACACCGACTGGGCAACGTTGACCATCTCGCAGGTCAGGTCCGATAGTCGGCCGCCAGCCCCCCACGTGATATCAATGAAAGAAGGACCTAATGCGTGCATGCGATCCATTCTGTCGTAAAGATTCTGAACACCTTGGGCCGTCTTCGGGGGGAAGAACTCGAAGGAAATGCCCGTCCTTCCGGCCGCTTCATTTTGAGCGAGCTTCTCTTTGATGTGCATGGCGAAAAGTTACACTAGTGGTTGGCAGAGTAGGTCAGATTCTGGTCCGTGACAAAAGTGATGAACCGGCAATTCAGAAGCCAGAACAACGGTTGTCGAGATAGTAAGAAAGTTGGACTTACACGTCCCAGGCCACTGCAGGAGAATAGGATTACTCGGAAGCAGGTATCATACACGTCCTGCTTTCAAACGCAGTTCAGGTACTGATGTCGTGACTTTGTGGCTCACCGGTTCCACCAGGGACAGCAAGACCACTTATAAGGGAGGGAATACGGGGGGGTAAAAATCAAATTTTATATGAAGCAGCACCTTGTTAAACTCGGAAAACCCCGTAGGCAACAAAAACGACGGACAAGAGAGAGGAGGAGAAAGAAGAGGAGCAGCAACGAAGTAATCGAAGCCAGTGGAAAAGGTGGGGTCTGCTTTTAAGCCGCCGGTGTGATTCAGTCGGACGAGTTGGAATCCATCCACCCAGCGGCCAAAGAGGGGGCCGGCCTTCGGAGATGGTGGGCCGGCACGTGCCCCGGTCTGACTGTCCCTTCTTATTAATGGTTCTTCCCGCAATCATGACTAGTAAACTACTCTTTGTAGTTATCTACTCTCCCTTCGGTAAATTCAGGGCAGGCAAGGGATGGTTTTGCTGGTCTGGCTGTAGAGTCAGGCCAATACACAGCCCTGTCTTTGCAAAGGACTTACTTGGTCAATCTACTACGAGTTTTAATTGAATACGGAAAGATCCTTCGTGGTTTATCTATTCTTCAGTGTCTTACTATAGATAGTTTACTATTTCTCCGCCGGTTCGGAGTCTAACCTCCCGCGTCCCGAAAAACACCGAACGAGGAAGAAAAAGAAAAAGAAATCTTAAAACCCGAAAACAACAATTATTGCTACATCGAGAGATTGTCTAAATACTCAGGTAGGATTAGGGACTTCAAGCTATTCAGAAAAAATCCAATATCGATCTTATTTATGGTGGTTACTTTCTTAGATAGCATGATAGTATTAGCAGGTTACTATTGTTAGCAGAACAACAGTCTCAGGATATAGTTCTGATTGAGTCACTCCGCCAACAGTCTGGAAACACTTCATTTCAGTTCACGCCATACTACTATTGCCAAACATCTTCAGATCATTCAAACATCCTTTAATTACAATGAGTTAAATTACAATGAGTGCAAGTTTATTAGACAGGAATTAGTTTGCTGTCTCTCCTACTGTCAGCGGCATAAGGTGCACATCTAGAATGCTCGACGCAACAAATCATCATCCATCAGTGGCTGCTGGTCTTGATCGAATTAGTAACCATGAAAAATACCTTCAATTAGGCCATTGCAGGACCAACTATGATCATATCCAATAAGATTACAGAGACTGTGATCGAACAGCTAATTCTGCATTACGACACGAATATGTCTGATGGTTGCTGAGTGCGCCTGTGCCCTCGTGCAAGAGCATACCAAACTTTGCAGCTCTAACTTGAGCTTGGGCAGCACATCATACATGCCTAAGCTCCATGACAACTGCTCACGTCTTGCTGATTTGGGCGAAGCTTATGAGGATTCTCCCGCAAGGCCTACCGAAATATAGTTCTAACTGCGGTTCATATATCTAGACCACTATATCAGGCTAATGGCCAGCTCCAAGGGGCAAAGGACCATCTTCATAATATATATACGGCTTCTTGTGAACGCAATACAATCTTGCTAGTGTTACTAGGTTTTAATGTACGTTTTAATGACATGTTTTGACAAGACTTAGCATCGAATATTGCAGATTTCAGAGTTTATCTCTTCCAAAAAGTCTTCTACGACTCCATACTGTCTTACAAGACAGCAACCCCATCTGTAACGCCTCTGCTATTGGGTCCTAATATGCCATGCGAAGCCACAGTAGAGCTGTAGATGAGCTGTGAGTATTCCTAACAAATACTATGTGATCGTGTGCTTCACTATCAGTCAGCTGAGATTTTCAGGCTAATTGACAAGCTTCTCAATTAGCTGCCATGCTTCAAACAGAAATTTGTGCTTTTGCCATAAGTCAAGTACAGGACTAGCGCAAAGGAAGATGTCCTAGATTGTTCGATACATTCCATAGTTTGCAGAGAACGACACCAAGAACGCTGAAGTACCTGCCTGCAATCCCAACTGCATACTTGAAACTACAACTAATGCGAAACTGCGGAGATAACCGTCTGCCATGGCTCCTATCCTTGATGTCTTGCTTCCGAGTACACTGTCAGTATAGGATACCTATTTTTGGCATTCAGTTCCCTCGCTAAACCAGGCCAACGTCTTCACCCATAGTGGTACATACCAATGCTCAGAACTGTCATAAATGCGACAGATAAATAATAAGTTGACACAACAGTCAATATGTTGTACAATGCTGTGAGATCTTAACCTTCAAGCGATTGATGCATGAATAAATGAGGTCGCTAAAATGTATGTTACAGCGGTGTTGCAGGGAAGGAGCGGTTGAAGGCAGCCACAGTTACTCAATTACTGTGGTGGAGTCACCTCGCATTCTCCGCAACAGATTGACTGACAGCGAGACTTGATGATGGAGGTCTTGAGGCATAAAATATGTCTAACTGATTACGATTTAACTGATGAGCTGCAATGGCGCAACGTCAATTCTGTTCTACCGTACGTTTCAGAGGAAGATATCAGGGAACGCTAGAATTTCGATTGTGAGCGGCTACAAAGACTGAAGTGACAAAGTCACTCAAAACGCAGGCTTTCAAGCTAGTGCTACCCTTGTGTGCCTCGGATTTGATCCTGGATGTGACTCCAGCCTGCGCTGCTTAAGGACAAAGACCTCTGCGCAACTTATCGAGAAAAGTAAATCGCCTCAACCTCGGTTGTTATACCGGTAAAATATTGTGATATCTAACACACCCTCAGGTTGGACAGACCACATAGGCCGTGTCCTTTCCACCTGCTAGGAGTCGACCGACGGACTTTCACATCCATCGATTTAGCTTTCATGAACAAAGGTATTAGGTGGAGTGTTATCTGGAACCGCCACCCAGAGGGACCGGTGAGAATGAGATCCCTGTGGCGACCCGGCAAAGAGGTAACACAGGATTCTGTCTCCAAGGTTTCCTAAGAGAAGAAAGATTAGAAGCTTTACTTGCATCATACTAAACAGTCGGTGAATACCCGGGTAAATTCTTACGTATTCTATCTTCCCCTCCCTCTAATCCGATTTTACTTCTGACCAGGAAATTTTGTACCCATTTCCGGCCTCCGAATTTTCCAAATCAGAGCAGGATGTGAGTTCCAGTGTACTAGGGTGTGGGCTCTGCAGGGTGCCTTTTCCCTGTTCTATCATTAGCCATATAATATCCCATCTGCCTGGTCGGCCAGCGCGCTTGGGAACACTATCAACAAAGGTTCGCAGATGGCCTGCATGAGCAGCTAAGCTAAAGTCTTGTCAGTGATCCACAAAAAGTGATATATAAGCTTACTACCATGCCATGTCGAACAAGTCAACTTTGTCCGGGGTCTGCAGTATCGATGCAGATGATATGTGCTTGGGCCCCACTGTCAAACCATGTGCCTATAGGACTTACCGGCGCCTGCACACTAGATAATCCAGCTCACATAGGAAGACAAAAGCCTGAAGATCAGAAATGGAACTGTGGCTCAGACGCAATATTGCCTTCAATGGCAGATGGGCAAAGTTCACTACACTGTGCACAGACCATACAGCGGTAAACCTAAACCAGGTTCTGTCTCTCCACTTCATTTACAATTCCATTGTGCATGCAACCTATTGCTAATGCCCTACAAGTGAGCACATCATCTTGGATCACTCAAGCACCAGACCAATGGCTGCCACACCGCATAGAAGGACGAACCGGTCGCTAAGTACCGAGGTGAATTGTGATAGTAGTATGGATTCTCATTCATGTATTCACGTCTGACGTCTCCATCTTCGGTATCTACCCTGGCTCTCTCAAGACTGTCGAATGAGGCGACCGCTCGTTGTCGTAAAATCTGACAACAAGGAGCTGTAGGTGGGGTGGGGAGCTGAGAGGATCTACTGCCGCAATGCCCAAAGACTAATGCATGCATTCAAAGTTTTCTAAAGCCACTTGGTATACTATCCATCTTTTGCATGATATACACGAGTGCACCTTGAGCCTCTCTCAAGGAAGGCTGGGCTCTGAACTGGACCAGCTATTGTGGACCTTGGCATGGGGCACACGGGCATTCTTGGTCAGACATGTCAGGACACTAAGATCTTATGGCATCTAGTATTATGACAAGGTTCTACTGGTATCTGGGAAGGAAGTTGTTTGTAGCAGAGAACAGCAGTGATGTGTTCAATTCGCAACAGATACCCAAGCATGGCTCTATCGGCTGAAAGGTTCGATGCGGTCCGCGCTCGGGTGGATGACAGTAACACAATCCAACGTCCAAAATTCTGCATACGTATCTAGTATGAAAGACTACCGGAAGACAGGGTTCGATATCAAGTGGATCGAGCTGATGTGTTGTTGATCATCGTTCGTCCGAATGGTAGGTGAGCAGGGGCCCTCGTAGCGATCATCGGAATATCCAGCCGCCAAGATAACCCCAGGGAAAGGATAAGATTAGGGACCAGATTCGACTTGGAAATTCGACAAGCGGTCTGGAGTGTGGCTTTCCCCACTTTGGCTGCATGAAATTTTCAGAAGAGCCAATAGCAGCTTGACTGAAGCAGATTGAGTCGCGCTAATCTGAACTTAAGAGTTGCTTCAACCACGGCGACGGTATCTAGTCGCATCTTGGAATGTTTGCCTGCATTCATGCCATCGCATCGTGGCAGTAATGCCAGGGGCTTGCGTTTCTGGATAATCACAGATAGACTGCAGTCAACGACGTTTATATGAGGCTAAGCTAGTGAGATGTCAGGTATGGCATTATGGACATTTACCTCTCCCCATGGCATCGCACGGATTACAATACCGCCCGAAGCAGGTAGCAGTTGTGCGTGGCTTGCCTATGCATATTACATGTCACTATCATTTGACAGTTGTCCCGACGCCACGAAACAGGCATGAAACTATAAGATTTCAAAGCAAGGGAGCGCGTCTATCGCCAGGGAAAATTACCGTAGGTGGACGTTCCAAAAAGCCCCGGTTCGGGTTTACGATCGATCCAGAGCGTTACACACACCTTTTTCTCTCCTTCTCTCTATCTCGAGCGATGGGAGCACCCAACTCGATTAGGGCCTGACAAAGATTTATAATCAACATCGGAGCAACTTCTCTGAAATCTTACATGAGTATATGCTCCATTCGTGTGGCACAATTCTCTTGGCCCTTCATGACTTCTCCACACAATGAAGGTTATATTGAGTAGGAGTATATTTGCGCATTTGTCCCTAAGAATCTTTCGATCCCATGGCTGGCTGAATTGACCCTACTATATCTGTATTTCTCCTTTCTTCAGATCGACACCAAAGCTTTTCAATTTTCCTCTGGGCAGGAAACTATAACATCAGACGAAACCCCATCATTGGTTGATTCTTGGTATCTCCCAGTAGCTTATCCTCCTTGCATGAACATCGCACCTTATAAGGATGAGTGGCATAAGTTGATATTGCGAGCTCTGCGAAGGAAAGTAAGCCGTCACTAAATAGCACAAACTTGATAGACGGCCAAACTTCTGATGTACCATGATTGAACCACCTAAGAAGCTAAGAAGCAAGGGAAATGAACGCAAAATCACATTGATAGTCAGGCTCCATGACAAAGGTAACCGTGTGATCACCTTCTCGCTTCTAATATTTCCGAAACCTGCCAAGTATATTGCTTTTGGTAGGTATTCTTCCATCCTACCGGACTGCAACATTGCTTTTTCCATGGTCTGACCACCCAACGATTAACTTCCGGCGGCCGATCGCAGCGATAAGAGGCTAAAGCTCTGACAGGGGCCCACCGCGTCATGATTTTTGGGCATGTTCCTTTGTAATGACACTCGAGACTGAATGGTTAGTCCTTCAAGAGGCCGTGGGCTCTGTTTCATTTGATCAGTAGTCACTGCAATGTACTCAGCATTGAGAGAAATAAGTAAGACTACCGTCTATTTCTATGCGAGTCATGGAATGACGTATCACAATGCGGACATAAATGCAAAGACAACTACAACTGCTCGGCTATCCCGAACGTTCCGATCAACAGAGGCAGTTACACCGTCGTGGGTCCTAGCATTACGCACGCGACGAACTGATTAGTATCAATAGTCCTTCCTTGACCCGCTTTTTGCCGTGTCCAAGAGAGCCGCTAGAATAAGCCAAGTTCTACGGGGTCCTCGTAAACTAGGACTTCAACAGTCCGTAATGCGCTCACCACTTGCATCCAGTATCTGAGGCTTAGCGCATGCAGTCCTGGATGATCAGCCTGGTTCCCTCGCCATAAACAGAGTGTGGAAGGCGCAGACCATGACAAAACTGTAACTACGTGGGCAAGCCATCGTTGCTGATAGGCTGGTGCGTCAGCAGATATTGAAGTTTAAATATAGCACGGATTTAACACGAATAGTACGAGCGTGCATAGATTTCTTCTGCCTTCGCTTTCTTTCCAGACTGCCTCGTGGAACACGATCGCCGTCCGCGTATTGCTGAGGCCTAATCTCCAACATGCTTGCAGGACACAAGGGTGCAAGGCGAGCGTTCTCACCGTTATAGTATATTATGGACGAAATAAACAAGGAATTGTGGAAATGGAAAGGCCAAGGAATATACCTAGTAGTATATCCTATGTAGTAGGAAGTACGCGTATCCTAATATCCTAACAAGGCCCTCTTACTACTAATTTGCTACTTAGTTAGCATTCGTCTAAGTAGACGATCTAATACCGGTTTGACTTCCAGAGTATAGTATGCTGCTCACATTGAAAGGCATGTGCTATCGAGTGTACTATCAGAACATGCGCTGTATCTTGCATTGGCGTCGATGAGACAAAAAAAGAAGCAGATTCGATATGGACCATGCATTGACTACTGTCCGAACGACCATCGTGATAAGGAAGAGAAGAACGCCTACTGTGAAATACTTGACTCTGATGTGATATATCAGGCGCCCTGACTTGGAACGAGCGTATCTTAGCGGGATCAACAGTACCTGATGGCGCCAGAGTTTAGCTAATGGGAAAGCGTATTTGGTCCCCGCCAGACCCACTAATCGCCACAAGCGGTAAGAATCCTGGGTTTGCGGTATCCGTGGAACGGCACCCCGGTACATGGATACATGGATACATACATCCATACATTTATCGTACATACAGGACACAGGACTGACTACCGCTTGTCCTCGCTTCGTGTCTCCTCCCAGCATTCCCCTCCCACCTTCACCTTCCCTCGAAACCAATGGCCAACTGCGGTTTCTCGTTTTGGATGGCAAGGCGATGTGAGCCCAGTCATCACGGAGGTCCCGGTGGCTGGACTCGGAAATCATGGCCCAAGCCCCCGTCCTCAAGTCATGGCAATACTCCATCTGCCTCGCCATTTGTCTAGTAGTACACCGATGAGAAGAACTAGTTATCAGCCTTGAACAGCAGAATGGCAACCAGTTGGGAAAGATCGTCGTTTCTTTTTCCTGTATCAGGCGAATTCATTCCCTCGCTGAGCTTCCTGTCTGCTTGTATATCATCGTCAATGATGCTTTCTCCCACTTATCCACTCTGATCTTCCTTCTTGCAGGATATCGGACATATCCTCGGGCATATTGTTTTTCTTTTTTTCTCTTTTATTTATTTTTTAATTTCCCCCCTTATTGTCTTTCTATTCTTGCGTTGCCGCCACAGCAGCTGCATACGTTGTGGGTTCATCTTTTTCCTTGCTCGGTTTATCTGCTGCTCATGATTCGCTAACACCATCATTCAATAGCTCCCCCAAAGCATAAGAAGGAAGACAGGCTACGCTATCCTTGGGCATATTTCCCAGCGGCCACCCCCTACACGAAATACTGCTCCAGTTGGCTACCCATCCGGTCAACTCTTGCTAGCTTCTTGGAATATATGTTGAGCATATAGTACAAGAGAAGCAGAGAGCGGTTAGATTTCGTGTCCGTTGACGATGAAGTGGGGGATCGCAGGCTCGCTGCTTGCGCTCTTCGCACCAACAACGACAGCCTGGCCTTACGAAGCATCTTTGGTCGATTACAACCTCAATGTCAACAAGACTGCGACTAGTCCTTTCGAATACTCTCCACCAGCATGGCCGGGTCACAAGTATACGGAGTCACCCAAGAACTGGAGGTTTCCGTTCTATACAATCATGTTAGACCGTTGGGTAAACGGGGACCCCGCCAATGACAACATTAATGGCACTGTTTTCGAGCATGATCTCAATTCCAATCAGATGCGTCATGGTGGTGACGCAGTAGGCCTGGTTGACACACTGGATTACTTACAAGGCATGGGCATAAAGGTTCGTGTTCATTTTTCCTGATCCCACCCCGCCTCTTCTCCTGATGTCCACTTTGACTTTGCTCATGTTATTGAACGTTTGTAACAGGGTATTTACCTTGCTGGTACTGTTCTTATGAACCAGCCTTGGGGTGCAGATGGCTACTCGATCTTGGACACGACCCTCCTCGACCAACATTATGGCACTATCCAGGTATGGAGAGACACTATCGATGAAATCCACAAGCGTGGAATGTATGTCATATTCGATAATACGCTTGCAACGTAAGTCTGCCATGCTTCGATTGTGCTCCTGCGAACCAACTGTTGACCAAGGGCATCTCATCAGCATGGGAGATTTGATCGGCTTCGAAGGTTACCTCAACGAGACAGCCCCATTCACAGTCAAAGAATATAAGACACTCTGGAAATCGGAACGTGAATATGTCGACTTTCGTCCCGGAAACACCTATAATGAAACCTGTGACTACCCTGCCTTCTGGAACGAAACTGGTTATCCAGTGGGAAAATACGTCTACGAAGAGCTTGTGGGATGCTACGACAGTGATTTCGACCAATATGGAGATCTTGAAGCCTTTGGTGTTTATCCAGATTGGCAGCGTGAATTGACCAAGTTCGCTTCAGTCCAGGACCGTTTACGTGAGTGGCGTCCCAGTGTACGGGATAGGATCAAGCTTCATTCCTGCAACATCATCAAAGCTCTGGACATCGACGGCTTTCGCTATGATAAAGCTATTCAATCGACTGTAGATGCCTTAGCAGACATCTCGAATACCTACCGGGAATGTGCTCGCAGTGTTGGAAAGGAGAATTTCTTCCTCCCTGGTGAAATTACAGGTGGAAACAATCTGGGCTCAATCTACCTTGGCCGTGGTAGACAGCCCAACCAGTACCCAGATTCTGCTATGGATGCGATCAAGTTGACTAACAAGTCTGACTCGAAATATTTCTTGCGTGGACCCGACTTGGAAGCTATTGACGGTGCTGCCTTCCACTATTCTGTCTATCGCACTCTTACGCGCTTCCTCGGCATGAGCGGTAATTTGGCTGCAGGCTATGACCTTCCTCTGGATTGGGTGGATGCTTGGAACGTCATGATGCAAAGCAACGACTTGATTAACGCAAACACGGGGAAATTCGACCCCAGGCATATGTATGGAGTCACAAACCAGGACGTTTTCCGCTGGCCTGCCATCCAATGGGGTGTCGAACGGAATCTTTTGGGTATCTTCATTACGACACTGCAAATGCCTGGTATTCCTCTTCTACTCTGGGGAGAAGAGCAAGGCTCTTACATAATAGACGCGACCGCAGATAACTACGTTTATGGTCGTCAAGCAATGTCACCGGCCACTGCCTGGAAGACCCATGGATGCTCTGCCATTGATGATACCCAGTATTATGACTGGCCTATCACCAAGGGCCGGGACGGTTGTAATGATATGACTGTGACCTATGACCACCGCGATCCCACTCACCCCATCCGGAACATCATCAAACATATGTATCAAATGAGACAACACTTTCCGGTTTTGAATGATGGTTACTCACTACAGACATTGTCCAAGCAGACGAGGGATATCGTTTACCCGGGCTCTTATGGTACAGCGACAGAGACCGGCATGTGGTCTATATTGAGAGATATCATTTCAGATGTTCAAGATCTGGGTTCTGACAAGGCCAATCAGTCAGTATGGCTGGTGTACCAGAATGACAACAAGACCGTTACATACACCTTCAACTGCAAGAGCAATGCTAGCGCGTTGATTTCTCCATTCGATTCAGGAACCACTGTCAAGAACTTGTTCTACCCATTTGACGAACTCAAGTTGTCAGACAGCCCGAAGAAACTTCATCTCAACGGTTCCAAGGAGTACAACGGATGCCTTGATAGTCTGACACTGAAAGCCTTTGACTACAGAGCATACGTTCCCAAGGCTCGTTGGGTCGGCCCCGGACCAATGATCACCAAGTTTACACCTGGTCATGATGCCCCGCTTCTTTCTACCGTTGCGTATGATGAGGCTGAGGACATTGATGTGAGCATTGAGTTTTCTACGAAAATGGACTGTGACTCTGTTACCAAAGCCATCTCCTTCACATCTCAAACGGAATCCGGTAAAACACCTTCCATTGACAAAAACAGCGTCAACTGCAAGAGTCTGCCCGGCGCTAATGATACTGATACACAATACATCGGTCAACTTCCGAGCGCATGGTCCTGGTCTGCGAAGCTCAATGGCGTGTATAATGGTGTTCACAAAATGACTATCAAGAATGCCACTACGTCTGACAAAGAGGAGTCTACGGGGTCAACGGACCACCTGTTGTTCCGTGTTGGTCAGAGCGACAACCCACTAGTATTCACCAATTCCAATTACTCTACCAGCCTCCTGAACCAGTATGACAATGGCACACTCTATGTTCACCACAGGGCCGCCGGTGCCAGCAAATATCGTTATTCGACAAACTGGGGAACTACCTTCAGTGGATGGTTCAATTATACTGGGGGTAACGTCAGCATCGAAGAGTTGCCTTGGTCCGGAACAGAAAAGCAAAAGTGGCAGGGCAAACATGTGCGAGTTGAATACTGGAGCCAATTGACTGGTAGTAGTGATTATGTTCAAGAGGGCGATTACGACTGGAATGGTCCTAGGCGACGTTTCCCACACTTCTTCTTCGATGGGCCGTACAACCAGTACGGTTATGACGCTGGCTTGGATAATGTCGTGAAGCAAGACAGTGAAGGTTACTGGAACTTCAGAGTCGTCGCTGAATATCCGGCACAAGGCCAGTTCAACGTGTGGGGCATGGATCCAAATGGTAAACCCGATGAGTCGTTTGTATTCGGTGACGTGGACGGCGATGGGGTCTTGGAGCGCATGCCTCCTTCGTCACTCAGCAAACTGTCTGTCAACATCACTGAGAGACCTCCATATCCATACCTCGTGTGGAACGTTCATCTGGATGATGGAAACATGAGACTCAATCTTCAGCCGACTGGCTCTCGAATCGCACAGTTGATCATCTATATCCTACTGTGGCTGGTTCCCATTATAACGGGCGCTGCGTGCGTTTATGCCTTCATGAAATCGTTCTATCAAGTCAAATTCAACCAGATCGGAGTGGTAGAGAAGAAATCGTTCCTTGGGACAGTTTTTGGCACAGGGAAAAGCAAAGACGGCCAATCCACGAACGCCCTAGTACGCCTGGCTAATAAGTCTGGCTTCTTGCAAAGCACATCGGCCTTCGGTGCAGGAGTATCACGGAGAAGAACAACGCTTATTGCAACCATGGAGTATGACATCGAAGACTGGGCTATCAAAATCAAAATCGGTGGCTTGGGTGTTATGGCCCAGCTGATGGGAAAGCACCTTGGCCAGCAGAACCTCATCTGGGTTGTTCCATGTGTTGGCGGAGTAGACTATCCAGTCGATCAGCCTGCTGACCCGATGAAAGTCAAGGTTCTTGGTAACGAATACGAGATCAAGGTTCAATACCACATCGTGAAGAACATTACTTATGTTCTACTTGACGCTCCCGTTTTCCGCCAGCAAACAAAGGCTGAACCATACCCTGCTCGCATGGATGATTTGGACAGTGCAATCTACTATTCAGCATGGAACCAGTGTATCGCAGAAGCAATCCGGCGGTTCCGGATCGATCTGTACCACATCAATGACTACCATGGCTCTATCGCACCGTTATATCTCTTGCCTCAGACGATTCCAGTTTGTCTCTCGCTTCACAACGCTGAGTTCCAGGGGCTTTGGCCTATGCGTACCCAGAAGGAGAGGGATGAGGTCTGTTCAGTCTTCAATTTGGATACTGACACTGCAAGGCGCTATGTCCAATTTGGAGAAGTCTTCAATATGCTTCATGCCGGAGCAAGCTACCTCCGTATCCATCAACAAGGATTCGGTGCAGTTGGTGTCTCTAGGAAATACGGCAAACGCTCGTACGCACGCTATCCTATCTTTTGGGGCCTGAAGAAGGTAGGCAACTTGCCTAACCCTGACCCATCTGACACTGCAGAATGGAATAAGGAATTGCCGAAAGACAGTGAGATCGAGGTTGATCCCGAATACGAGGCTAGCAGGGCAGACTTGAAGCGACAAGCGCAACAATGGGCTGGCTTGGAGCAGAATCCCAATGCAGATCTTTTGGTGTTTGTGGGCCGTTGGTCCATGCAAAAGGGTGTAGACCTTATTGCTGATGTGATGCCTGCTATTTTGGAGTCCCGTCCTAATGTTCAACTCATCTGTGTTGGTCCAGTCATTGACCTCTATGGCAAATTTGCTGCATTGAAGTTGGACCACATGATGAAGCTCTACCCGGGGCGGGTCTTCTCGAAGCCAGAATTTACAGCGCTCCCAGAGTATATCTTCTCTGGTGCCGAGTTCGCCTTGATTCCTTCGCGCGATGAGCCCTTTGGGCTTGTTGCTGTTGAGTTTGGCCGGAAAGGCGCCCTGGGCATTGGCGCACGCGTTGGTGGTCTTGGACAGATGCCTGGCTGGTGGTATAATATCGAGTCTACCACAACATCTCACCTTCTGCACCAGTTCAAACTTGCTATTGCAAGCGCCTTGAACTCCAAGCCCCAAGTTCGCGCGAAGATGCGGGCTCGATCTGCTAAGCAACGGTTCCCAGTCGCTCAGTGGGTTGAGGACCTGGAGATCCTTCAGTCTACTGCAATGCGCATTCATAGTAAAGGGCAAGCGAAATCAAACGTTCCGCCCCTATCGTCTGGATTCAACACACCCAGTGGAATGATGACACCTACGATTGCATCGTCGGGACACATCACACCTAGCGGTATACAGACACCCCCCATCGCGCATTCCCGGGAAGGAAGTTACTCGAACGTCCGCCTGAGCACATTGGGGCCACAACAGCGGAATACGATTGTTTACAGCCGACCCCCAAGCCCTGGATCAAATGAAAAGCCCAAGTCAGGACTAAGCAAGCATCTGTCGCTTGGTGTGCGAGCTGGCCCTGGTCACCTGGTCCGTCGCGGTCGCCGCCGTATGAGAAGCAGCATGGGGAATGAAGAAAGCGCGAATGCTTCCAACACCGAGGAGAGCAGCGACGACGACATTATGCCCAGCCTTTATGGCGAAGATGAGTATACACTGACCCCCGAGCAAGCAGAAGAGGGGCGTCGGATAGAAGCAGCACATCAGCTAGACCCCCAGAGACAGACCCCTACCAGGGACTTCTTTAGCCGAAGACACTCAAGCCAGAGCTCACTTACACCCAGATCTATACTTTCTCCGTCTTCTCCTGGGAGCCCCGAGCCTGAGGAGGCGATTGTGTCGCCTGCAAGGTTCTCTAACGAACCCGGAAACCGTCTCAGCAGCGCCTCTGTTCTTTCGGTCGACTCAGTCATTGGTGAGAAGAAAGATTACAAACTTCAAAAGGTCGATCCCTTCTTCACAGACAGCACCGGTGAATATTACAGGGTCTTTGATAAGAGATTGGAGAATTTGAATGGTCACAATTCCGAATCGCAACTCTGTATCGAGGAGTACTTGAAGGACAGCGAGAAGAAATGGTTTGGTAAATTTAGAGATGCAAGACTTGGCCGCAACCAGTCGCCTGCTTCTTCGATTTTCCATGGCAAATTCGACAACAGCTCGCCGATGAATTCGGATTCCAATGTCGACATGAACTCGCGCGAAAGTGGAAGCCAGGAGCGCAGAGAAAAGGACGAGTTCCTTCTTGGAGACAATTATGTTCCACCTACCGGGCTGAGGAAATGGATGCAAGTCCGAATCGGCGATTGGCCCATTTATTCGCTCTTCCTTGGTCTTGGACAAATTATAGCAGCCAATTCGTACCAAATCACCCTGTTGACAGGCGAAAATGGTGAGACAGCGAAGAAACTCTACGGGATCGCGACGGTGTATTTGGTCGCTTCCATTGTTTGGTGGATTTTCTTCCGGTTTTTCAAGTCGGTGTTCGTCCTGTCTCTTCCTTGGCTCCTATACGGGTTTTCGTTCGTGGTCATTGGATTTGCACACTTTGAGAGCGACGGCTTTACTCGCGGTTGGATCCAAAACGTTGGCGCCGGCCTGTACGCTGCAGCTTCAGCCAGTGGATCGTTGTTTTTCGCCCTCAACTTCGGTGACGAGAACGGAGTGCCTGTCAAACAGTGGGTGTTCCGCGCATGCCTCATCCAGGGAAGTCAACAGGCCTACGTTATTGGGCTATGGTATTGGGGCACGAGCATTTCCCTGGCGGTTGAGAATGGAAACACCAATGTTCAGGGCAACATAACGAACACCTGGAGGATGACGTGAGTTCTCCTCTGCCTTGGTCTTATGCCGTTGCTAACGTACTACAGGGCTATCTGCATGCCCATTGCAGTCCTCCTTTGGGTCATTGGCCTCTTGATCTTCTTCGGTCTACCGAGCTACTACCACCAGGCACCCGGCAAAGTCCCTTCATTCTACAAATCGGTGTTCCGGCGCAAGATCATTCTCTGGAACTTTGTGGTCGTCATCTTGCAGAACTTCTTCTTGAGTGCGCCTTACGGACGAAACTGGAGTTGTAAGTATACACAAAGATTCATCCGCTCTTCCTGCTCTAACGGCCGTGACTATAGTTCTTTGGAGCTCGGCACATGCAAAAGGCTGGCAAGTCGGTATCCTCTGCATTGTGTTCTTTGGCTTTGTTTGGGCTGGATGGTTATTCCTGTTTGGATATCTGTCTAAACGCCATAGTTGGGTCCTCCCAGTCTTTGCCTGTGGCTTGGGTGCCCCCCGGTGGGCCCAGATCTGGTGGGGTGTATCAGGCCTTGGGCTCTTCCTTCCTTGGGCGGGTAGCTACACCTCTGGCGCCCTTGTATCCAGGAGCTTGTGGCTGTGGCTCGGAGTCTTGGACGCTCTGCAGGGTGTCGGGTTTGGCATGATCCTTCTTCAGACCCTGACTAGGGTGCATATCTGCTTCACGCTATTGGCATCGCAAGTGCTGGGTTCAATTGCAACAATCTGCGCAAGAGCATTCGCACCGAACAAGATCGGACCCGGGCCCATCTCTCCGGATATTACAGTAGGAATAAGCGCCATAGCGAACGCTTGGTTCTGGATTGCGCTCTTCTTCCAGTTACTCATTTGGTAAGATACTACTCTCGTTATCCTTCCGGTCAAACTTCCAAAAACTAACAATGTACCAGTGCCGGCTTCATGATGTTCTTCCGGAAAGAACAACTCACAAAGCCCTGATCCGGCTCTCCCACCCTAACAGTGCCCAGCTCGATCATCGATAAGCTGGGCCTAAGACACATATACAATAATCTCCAGATTGACAAACCCCGCGGAGGAAAATACACGTTTTCAGCACCCCACTCACACTCATATATTGCGCGCCTTGTATATTACCATACATCCTCTCCCTCATCGGCACGACCGGCTTGCATAACGTCGCATCGCAATTGCATCATACCCACTACGTTCACGTATATATACCTGCGTGATTTTATCGTTCGTTCTCATTGTTGGCTGCTTACGAAAGTATTTGCATTCTTTTCTTTTCTACATACTGACGAACAGGATGTGTTTACGCTCGCTTGATACCACACTTGCTGCTGCTTGCAATTTTTGGAAACGCGTCCATGGGATATTGATTGATTGACTGACTGAGTGACTAAATGATTGCTGCTATGTGCATGACATACATGGGAGGATGAATTGTTTGTTTTGATTGATGGATGGAATGATTGGGTGATCGATAATAATGATGCTTTTTTCATAATATACTTGAGGGGATTTGTTATTGCCTAGTGCACGTTTTGTTCTGTTGTCGTGTTGTTTTTGGTTCATTGTACTGTTGTTGACTGAGATTGATTTGATTTCGTTATTACTCCTACTATGCGTTTTTTCAAGCGCCTTGACCAAGAAGAGTCATAATAATATCGGGCCAGTATTATAGTAATCCTAAATGGTAATTATGGATTTACGAAGATATTCCTGAGACCAGTGTTGTACGAACAAGTTTTTTCTTGTTTCTATTAACCCTATTCATATGGTATCGTCCTTCCTATGCCGAGATGCAAGTCATTTTCCCCAAACAAAAGTGATATATAGCCGAAATCGAGTAAAAGGAAATAGTAATGATAAAAAGAAACCCCGAAATCCAGCTTCATCATCAAGTCATATCAACAGGAAAATTATAATCAAGTCTTCACTCTAACCCCCAAATGTATGTATGCGTGCAATCTACCACTCCAAAGGCTCCGACTTAACGTCGCCCCTGTTCGTCTTGGGCACCGGCGCCGCCTGCACCATAGTAGCGCCGCGGTTACCTCTCTTCAAGTAGCCACTGCCATCCAACCAAGGGGTCTCAATGGTCCTCTTGTTCTCGAAGCTCTTGATCTTGGACTCCATCTGCAGAGTAAGGCCAATGTCATCAAGACCGTTGACCAGGCAGTGCTTGCGGAATCCATCGACATCAAAGTCGGCGAGCTTGTTACCAGCGGCGTCCTTGATCTGCTGGTTGACGAGATCGACCTCGACTTCGCGGCCGGCGTGGGCCTCAGCGGCGATCTTGGCCAGGACGGCCTCGTCGCTGATGACGACGGGCAACATGCCGTTCTTGAAGGTGTTGTTGAAGAAGATATCGGCGAAGGAGGGGGCGATGATGCACTTGATGCCGAAGTCGAGGAGGGCCCAGGGGGCGTGTTCACGGGAACTACCGCAGCCGAAGTTGGGGCCGGTGACGACGAGGATCTTCGAGTTGCGGTAGATGCCTTGGTTCAGGATGAAAGAGGGGTCCTCGGCGCCGTCCTTGTAGCGGAGCTCGTAGAACAGGGCGCTGCCAAGACCGGTGCGCTTGATGGTCTTGAGGAACTGCTTGGGAATGATGGCGTCGGTGTCGACGTTGGAGCGGTCCATCGGAGCGGCGATACCCTTCAGGGTGGTGAATTTGGGCAGGCCAGCGGAGGAGGTGGCGCTGGCGGAGGAGTTGGTGTGGGGTTCGTTGTCGGCGGGGAGGTCCATGATGCGCTCGACTTCATCTTCAGTGGTGGGCTCTTCGTGCAGTTCCTCTTGCACGTCGATCTTGGGCTGCACCTTGCCGAGGACGGGGCTGGTGGTGATGTGCTCGCGCACGTCGGCCAGCTTGCCAACGATGGCGGCGGAGGCGGCCATGGCGGGGGACATAAGGTGAGTGCGACCGCCGGCACCTTGGCGACCCTCGAAGTTACGGTTGGAGGTACTGGCGCAGCGTTCCTGGGGAGAGAGAATGTCGGGGTTCATGCCCAGGCACATGGAGCAGCCGGCCTCACGCCATTCGAAGCCCGCGTCAGAGAAGATCTTGTCGAGGCCTTCAGACTCGGCTTGTTGCTTAACCAGACCAGAGCCGGGTACGACCATGGCACGCTTGATGTTGGAGGCGATCTTCTTGCCGCGAACAACCTTGGCGGCGGCGCGGAGATCCTCAATACGGGCGTTGGTGCAAGAGCCAATGAAAACCTTGTCGACTGTAATGTCCTTCATGGGGGTGCCGGCCGTCAGGCCCATGTATTCGAGAGCGCGCTTGCAGGCAAGCTTGCGGTTCTCGTCCTGGAAGTCATCGGGGCCGGGAACGACGCCGTTGATGGGGATGACGTCCTGGGGGGAGGTACCCCAGGAGACGGTGGGGATGATGTCCTTGCCGTCGATGATGACGGTCTTGTCGTAGACGGCATCTTCGTCGGAGGCCAGGCTGGACCAGAAGTTGACGGCCCTGGTCCATTCGGGGCTGTCGACCTTGGGAGCAAGAGGACGACCCTTCAGGTAATCGAAGGTGATCTGATCGGGAGCGATCATACCGGCACGGGCACCAGCTTCGATGGACATGTTGCACATGGACATACGGGCCTCCATGCTCAGGCTGCGAATGACGGAACCGCAGAACTCAATAACGGCACCGGTACCTCCGGCGGTACCAATGACACCGATGATGTGGAGGACGACATCCTTACTGGTGACACCGGCGGGCAGCTCACCGTCGACCTGGATGCGCATGTTCTTGCTGCGACGGGTGATGAGGGTCTGGGTGGCGAGAACGTGCTCGACCTCACTGGTACCAATACCGAAGGCAAGGGCACCGAAGGCACCGTGTGTGGAGGTGTGACTGTCACCGCAGACGACAGTTGTGCCGGGGAGGGTGAAACCCTGCTCAGGACCGATGATGTGGACAATACCCTGACGCTTGTCGCCCATGCCAAAGTATGTGAGACCGAAGTCCTTGACGTTCTCCTCGAGGGTGCTGCATTGCAGGCGGGAGTCGTTCTCTTTGATGAACTCATCGACGTTCTTGAAGTTTTTGCGGGAGGAGGTGGGAATATTCTGTTATTTGAGTCAGTTAGATGGCTGCCAGAAAGTCGATGTGGGGGAAAAAGAAATGAAAGACATACGTGGTCAACGGTCACCAGGGTGCAGTCCGGCCGGCGGACTTTACGACCAGCATTCTTGAGACCCTCAAAAGCCTGGGGGGATGTGACTTCGTGGACAAGGTGTCTGTCAATGTAGATCAGAAGAGTACCATCTTCCTGCTCGTTGACAATGTGGTGGTCCAGGACCTTGTCATACAAGGTCTTGGGTTTCCTATCAGCGCCGGGCATGAGGGGCAATGTGTAGAAGATCAACGGAGATATAGAATGTGGGGAGTGAGAGTGTGAGTTTGAGAGGGAATGAGGAGAAGGGAGAAAGCCCAGACACGGGGGAAGACAGTGAAAGATAGATAGGAATATGAACAGTTGGACTGGGGAGAAGCGAAGATGGTTTTAACTGGGGAAGACCCGCGATGTCGCAGCGCGGGTTGTCGAGGGGCAGCGCCGGTGTCGGTGGTCAGCACCCAATTGCTGGGTGGCGATTGGCTGCGGCCGAAAATTCTGGGGTCCGACACCGGCCGGAGTGGCGCTTAGACGCGGCAAATGACGCCGCCCTGACTAACCGGTCTGGATTGATTGGATTTGAAGAGTATGAGTTGCATGTGCGGATTGACACTAGAAGCACCTAGTTCATGTAGAAATGCAACAGCTGTCTATCTTTCCCGGATGTGTTGTAGTATCACTAGCACTGTACAGATTGCAGGCATCCAGTCTGGCCGCATCCACTTCTTGTTCAGGTTGGTCAGGATCACGAATAATCATACATCGGCACATCATTGACCGCCAACCTCCGGATGAACCCCCGGAGTCCTTTGGAGTTCCGGTCCGATAATTTGTTTAGTCGGGGAAGAGCAATGATCAGCCCACTTGGAATGCTTAGCTTGCCCGGTCAGTATTGGAGGGCATGGCACTAGCTTACAATATTGCCTAATTTGATCGACGAAATTACTTTTGGCCGATTTTCTGGCGCTATAGTTAGCTGAGCATGGCTATGTCTCGCACGTCTCCCTTTTTACACACGTCAATACTTCGCAGGTCCAACAGAGCCGCTTTCGATAAGCCCAACTAGTGGTTCCCATAAGGTACGAATCAGCCGATCACACTTCACGGCTTCCGCTTGAGTCATACCCGCAGGTAGAGAGCTATCCGTTATCGGGGCATGGTGCAGCCAGATTCGAGAGCGAGAAGATGAGTCAAAGAGGGAGCTGCTCGACTTGTGGATCGACCACACGTTATTGTTCACACCTTCTGTGTAGTAAGTATTGTTGAGTTTTCTTAGATTTTGGTGCCAATCGGACGTTCCCAAGGAGACATTTTCCCGAAAGATGATAATGCGGGCCGTTTGCTCTTGTTCGAAAGTTGCAGTAAGCTATTAATGGTAGCTAAGAAGAAATTCAATATGTTATGCCATGCTACCGAACAGAGTACAATGCATGGTTTACCGATGAGGAGAAGTGTTTGTCAACCTGTCGACCTTCTTTAGAAGGTTTCTGAATCCCCGATGTCTTACGTCTCATCTTCAGCAACAAAATTGTGGGATCTTTCGTTCTTAGGATCCTATGAACCAGCCAGTCAGTGTCAACTCGATGCTACTGGGGCACCTTTCCTGTACAAATAACTCACTCGTCTCCCAAGTAGGACGCTATGGCAAGACTATTCAGAAAAGATAGTAGTGAGTAAGTGGATCTTATATACTCTATTGGAGTGCACCATTCATCCCTAAGTCAACAAGCGAAATTTGTAGGGACAGGGCGGGGTACAATTTACAGCTCAAATGAGGTTTATTCTCCATACAGGCGAGATGTTAGGATTTGACTAGATCGCTTGTGGCAGCTTTGGAGACAACTGGCTTTTTATGTCGGCTACGGACATAGGCATATCCGTCAGTGCTTCTTAAAGAGCCGTCAATATAGAGCGGGCCCAAGGGTGGTGCAGCACAGATGGTAAGTGACTTAACTGGATGGCATAGGAGAGACGAGGTCACCATCTGAGTATCCGTACACAGCAGCCTTTCGGTTCGGTAGCGGTGTTGATTGGCTAACTCGGATGGAGTACGGAGTAGATATCTATACAGTGGCAGTAGTAGAACGGGCCCCAATACTCCACTCGTCGGGATTTAATGAGGTTTTCTGGGATTGTAGCGGACTAGATGCCCTTGTCTTTGCGGTCAAGTCACCGCCTTTCGTCGATCTTATCATCCCTCTTGTATTCTTCTTGCATATACTAGTACTCCAAAACATCGAAGCAGAGCAATACACGAGTACAAGCGAGAGAAATGAAGGTGCTAGTAGAAAAACATTCGACGACTGGCCAAGTCTGGAGATGAAGAAAGCCGAAAGGGTAGGCCGTTTACTGCCCTACCTGGCTTCCTACCATGCAGTCCAAGAAGTCTCTAGAAAGCCATGGACACAGAATTGCTAATCCTCCTATGGCAATGTTGACAAAAAGAATGATTAGGCGCACAATTCTACTACCTGCGAAATCTTCTTTAAGCCTCGCCTGATCACAAATGTCTGAAGATCCCGAAGAACAATAATCAAGCCATGACGCCGGACTCTCACGTCCTCATTGATGACATGGTTCACCCGGATGTCGGGTTCCCCTGCCAGCAGGCGCAACTCGACACATTGAGATGGCGGCGTTGGACATTCGGGTGCGGACGCAGGAATAGTGTAAAAGGCTCTTAGAGAGCACTAAATTGAAGATTAACCAGGTGCAAACTTAGACGGAGAACTTGAACAATAGTGTGATTGAGGTTGTTGTTGGTTAGTTGATGTTGCCTCCTACTCTATTACGTTGTATTTTTATATGGTCATTCTCCAATTTGGTAGGGGTAGTAAAGCAGAAGAAAAATAAAGCTGGTGTGAGAGAATTCACTTTTTTAATTAGAGTCTTCCGTTGTTGTTGAGGTATGGGGAAGAGGTCGGCGTGCAGCAAGTGATATCTGGCACAGTGCACGGCTTGGATATCTTTAGGTTGAGATACATACTAAGTACGTAGTGGGTGTGTTGGTGGAGGATGTGGGGTATGGAGAAGATGTGGGGCACTACTAAGTATTACCAATGGAGACGTCCCCCGTTCATGATGTTCTTCAGCTCCATACACCGATGGCTCATACATATTCTGAATATTTCACGACACTGTTTAGCTCCAAGCCAGCTTTGAACACCACCTTGGGGAGCTGATTAGGGGTTTTTCATGGCAATGACAAGGGGGGATACTAATTGTTCGTTCATCCGACTATTAGACTGTCTGGGTTGTCTGTATAGTCTAGGTGGCGGCAAGGAAGGGAGGTCCTTCCGGGTACTCGCATTCGATATAAACATCTCCATTACAATATTCTATACTATATCATACTGCCACTACTATACGGAACCCCCCAAGGCCAGGTTATCTTCTCGGAATACCAGCAGTGCTAGGCGGTGCCTCACAAACAGACCAGCAAGGCCGCAAAATGTCTGAACAGCCACCATGCTCCACGCTAGTTGGTTCTCCTTCATCGGCCCAGCCCATACGAGCCACAGGTTGAGGATGGTGAGATTTGTAGACTCGACAATCTGGCCCTGTTCGTTCTTGGTGACTCGCACCAGCCGTAATGTGTGCAGAAGATTGAGAGCAGTAGCCACCAGTGGTGATGGTGGCACGGTCCATTCGGTCACCGATGCATCCAACAGACCAGTGACGGAATTGAATTTGGGCAACCGATGACGCGGGCAAGGGATCAAGTTAAAAAGTTGTGGCGTTGAATATAAGAAGTTGAAGATCTGCGGGATGAAGAGCAGCAGGAGCGTCTTGCTGAAGTGGCCCAAGATGCCAACGACGGCAAACACCATGCCCGCAAAGTAGCAATATGTATCTCCCACAAAGACTTTCGATGGGTACCAGTTATGGCACAAGAGGGCCACGGATACTCCAACAAAAGGCAACAAGAAGTATAGGGAGAACAGATGAGAGTCTGTTGCCGGATGCGGGTATGGCGTAATGGGGGCCAAATATAAAACGTCGTTTGCTATCAGCAGAACCGCTATCACCAAAGACTGGGCCACTTCAACTCCGTTGATTCCAGCCAGCATGTTGATGGAGTTAGGGCAGAAGATGGCCACAGCCGCCATGTAGGCATAGTACAACCAGCCGAGGTCGATAGTGGAGCCCAGATAGGGCTGCAGCGGTACTGGCACGACGACTTGCGTCACACCAAAGTCCACAAAGTACACTATAAGCATTGGAATAGCTCCAAAGGCGGGAATCAGGACTTTGTGTCTCCATCGTATATCAAGTAGGTCGTCGCCAATTCCGAGAATGACAATACATTGCAGTGAAAGAAGACCGGAGAGATAGGACGCAAGCTGTGAACTTCCGCTGTCAGTAGGCTAGCGCAGATCAAAGCACTCAAAATGACACTGACCTTCCCGTGAGGAAACCGGTGTAGCATCCGGCCAGTCTCAACGTGTTCTACCTCAATTACGACATCTCGGTTGCCTCCACCTGAGGTGGCAGCCACTATATCCTTGTAGAAAGCAAAGGGAATAAAGAAGATCAGAGCAAGGAGATAGACAATAGCGCAAACGGCTCCCATTGTTTCCGGTCTAAGCGCAAGCCCATTAGCATTGGCCATGAGGTCAAGTATGCAATGAAAGACTATCATACAACAAAATGAAGAAACATGGGTTTTTTCATACATTTCGGGTCTCCTGGGTTTCGCCATATCGCGTCCTTTCAGGCCTGCCTTCAAGAACACCGGTACAAGCCATCTGATCATACTAAACGTGACTGCGAATGCGATACCGCTAAACGCGAGCGAAGCTACCAAGGGCGCACCATCGCCTTGGAAGGTATTCAGAAGGATGCCGACGCAGGCTCCCACCAAGGCGAAGAGCCGCCAGGTCTCCTGGCGAGAAAGAGAGCTTGAATTTGCTGCTGCCATCGCGCAAATGGTTCGGTATGAGCCTATCTCCAAGGCCTCATGCTAAGTAGACTTTCACTTCCATCAGGACGCGTAATCTCCCTGGCGCTGGAGAAAGGCAAGGTGGCATCAAGAAGCAAGTGGAGCAATTGGGGAAGGAGCTCTATTCTGCCGGCACATGGGTGACCGCCATTCTTTGTCTAGGCGGTGAAGGCCAGCTCCGACCGGCATCGGGCGTGACTGTCTTACCTAAGCTGCCTGAAGCTATCGCATCCCGGCGCTTTCATATGCACGCCTTGCTTGGTTTCTATAGGCGATTGCAAGGCCGTATCTACATAGATCAGGGGAAGGCTTCAACCCCCTACCTCTTAGGTTTCTGCAGCTGATCTTCGACGCGTCTTTGAATGTTTGTTCCCTGAAGGTGGTGGCTAAAGGCTGGTTGCTGTGCACTCTGATTGATTGGTTTGATCGTCTCGTCTCTGATTGGGGATACCGCACACGCCCACTATGGCTGGATTTGCCGACTTTGACGCCGGTCATCGAGACCTAGTCTCGGTCACCAAATTCAATTTTTACGGCAATCGCATTGTCACGGCTTCAACTGATCACCGCATGAAGGTCTGGGACCAGAAAGACGGTGAATGGCAGCTCGTAGATACTTGGCGTGCCCATGACGCGGAGATCCGTGATGTAAGCACTCCCCACGGCAGTGGCCCCTTATTTCTTGGTATCTGGTCTGGTATCGTTCTGTTTTAACTGTTACTCAGGCGACCTGGAATGGCCCTTTCACGGGCCAGCACATTGGTAGCGTGGGCGAAGACATGAAATGCAAGATATGGCAGGAGGATGTTACGCAACCCCCCAATTCAGGCCGGCGTTTCAGGTCCATCTTTCGCATGACCGCCCCTCAGCGCCACCCATTTGTATCAATCGATTTTCGCAACATTGATCTGGAATCTTGGATGGCCGTTATTACTCGCGACGGCTACCTGATGATCATGGAGCCTGTAAGTCCCGACACTCTTGCGGACTGGCAGCCGTTAGATCAGTTTAGAGTCTGCACTGCTCCTCAGCGAGGAGAAGAAACAAGCTTCAAAGTGCAGTTCCATCATGATCCTTCGGACATCACGCATTCTGTATTGCCCTCTTCAGATCGCAAAAGTTTGTCGCTGGTGGTAGCCGCCATGGACAGCGTAAAGATCTATCGCACTGATGCAAGTCGACGTTTTTACCATGCCATCGAATTGACGGGACATGGTGGTCTTGTGAGAGACATCTCTTGGGCTAATGGGTCAGTGAGGGGATATGACCTCATTGCTAGTGGCTGCAAGGATGGCTTCATCCGGGTTTTCGAGGTATATACCACGGCCTCTGGCTCTGGGTCACAAACTTCAAATGGCAACCACGCACATTCTTCATCGCAGTCATCATCAATTCGTGCGACCACCCAGTCAGGTATCGGCTCTGCCCTTGCAAGCCGTGCTCCTGTGTCGATGTCCAGTCGTGCCGCGCCCGCAGATTCACAGTTCAAGCATTCGTTCAAGGAAATAGCATGCATTGACAGCAAGCACCTAGACGTGTGGCAAGTTGGCTTCTCATACGCTGGTTAGTAGCGGACCCCTTTCGCAGTGAAACGTCTCGAGAATCTGCCTTCGGTGCTAATCAGTCCCTACACAGGTGACTGCCTTATTTCCTCAGGCGACGATGGTATTGTACGATTCTGGAAGAAGTCCATCTCTGGAGAATGGCTCGAGTACGCTGAAACCGATATGGCTTGCCAATAGAACCAAAGTCACCTTGCTGCTGCATTGCTTGAAGTCCTGATTTCAACCTGGACTTAGCCTCTTCCGACTGTCTCTACGCACTGCAGGAGCCATACACCCTGACTCTTTCCCGATACGTGACGGGGCTTCCTTTGCTGCTCGTTTGGGTGATCATAGTGGTTTCAATTTGTTCGGACTGGCGTTTGTTGCGGTCTAGCTATGGGAAGATTAGATCTCGACTTGTTCACCTTGCAGTCATTCTTGCTCTGTTTGGCATACAATGATACCCATGGATTTCTGGCCTATCTGCCGTATAGTGTCGCAGTGCCTATCTGGTGTAAGATGACTTCTTGCTGCACGAAGCTTCCCCAGCCAACCTTCCGTTCCTTGTCGTTTGTCGGAAGAGGAAGGAGGTGCCCTCTCCTCCAATCCGGCAATCACGCCTGCTGCCTCGTCTTTCTCGGGAGAAACACCAGGACACTCGTAGGCTTCCTCGACATCCTCTACTTATCCTTCTATCCCTAACCACGTATCATGGCTCTTATTCCCACCTTTGGAACCGGCCTCTTCATTGGGGCCGGCCAAGCTCTGGCTGCCGGTGGTCCAGCATCATTACTTGGTTCATATGTACTGGTATTTTTCTTATCTTACTGCTTGACAACAGCCATTGCAGAGATTGCAGCCCACCGACCTGCACTCAACGGTACCATGGTGGCTCACAGCTATGAATATGGCTCCAGCCATCTGGGGTTTTCTTTAGGCTACCTCAGATGGTACTCCCTGGCAATGATGGTTCCCTTCGAGATCACCACTGCCATGGTCAATCTCAGTTTGTGGACTCCTGAGCCCAGCATGGCGATCCGAATTACAATGGTCGCGGTCCTGATCCTTCTATTCAATATGCTCCCCCAGCGGGCTTTCCAGCGAACTGAAACTATTTTCACGGGACTGAAGATCGTCACTACTGCGGGCCTGACAATTTGCTCGCTGTTCCTAGCAATTCGAGGTATCCCAGGAACACCAATACGAGGATTTCGATACTGGCACGAACCTGGACCCATGAACGAGTATCTCATCCCCGGCGGTGGGGGGCGGTTCCTTGGATTCCTACAATGCTTTCTATACAGCGTGATCTCTTTCACCTTCACTCCCGAAATAACTGTTCAGAGGGCTGAGCGTTCCAACACGGAAGGAGGTCCTAGCATCCTGAGCATGGCCCGAACGGACAGTGGCTATCTTTTTGCCCTCTACATTCTAAGCGCGTTCATGATGACCTTTGTTAGTCCATTTGATGAGCCTCTACTGACCAATTATGGCACGGGCGCCGGCACATCGCCCTTCGTCGTGGGCTTCGTTCGCGCGGGCATCCCGGCGTTACGGATCCTGGTGACCGTGTTGATATTCCTTTCATCGGTCGCCTCTGGGCGCTCTTTCCTCTACATATCCTCTCGCACACTCTACACCTTGGCCGAATCTGGACATGCTCCAGCAATGCTTACGAGATGCAACCGATATGACGTGCCTTATGTGGCCATACTGACATCTGCGCTATTCTCAATGTTTGCTTTCCTGTCGCTGGCTGAGTCCAGCTCGGCCCTTTTCAATTCACTTATGTACTTTATTACTACGTCCGGCTCCATCTCATGGCTCTGCTCGAGTATCATCTACCTTCGATTTCGGAGGAAGACCGAGGAACAGGGCTTTATTCGAGTCCACCAGTCCCGCGTCCAGCCCTACGGGGTATATGTTGGGATCCTAGGCTGCACCCTGCTGCCCATTGCCAATGCTCTCGTTCTTGCGTTTCCCCCACCATCATCCGAGGAACTCCCGGTTCAGTCCTGGTCACAACTGCGAATGAGAAACGCTATTCCTGTATACCTTGGGATCTTGTCATTCCTCTCGCTCTATTTCGGTCACCAAGCGAGAACTGCCATTACACAACGGAGACTGAAGTCGGAGGATGAGTTGACCAGTCGTCGAAGATGGTGGAGAATAATTTGGCCGAAGCGCATTGAACCGTCATCCAGTGCCCCCGTCTCGAGTCCCCCGGAGCCGTGAGAGAGCCTACTCACTTATTATCCCACGCTGAACCTACTTTGTACCTGCATTTTCCGCCTCAGGCAAATCTCTGGGTTGACTGTCGCGTTTCCTTCTAATATGATTCGTATTGATAGTGCACCGGGAGCCAGCCGCTTTTGCCATTATTGTTTTACAGTCTTGAAACCATTCTTTCTTGGTCAATGATGCTTTTTATTCTTCTGCTGTTCGGTACCGTGGTAGACGTTGGATCTATTGACAGCTTTCTCCTTGGTGGAAGCGTAGGAGATTGAAGGTGCAGGCGGTGCTGGCGGCATATAATGAGTAGAGATCAAAACGGTAGCAAGTAGATTGCAACTAAGCAGGCACACAAGTCGGGCGAGTAGTAGTGTCTACGGGTCCTACTATGAAATATTGACAGGTATAGGAACATCTGTTCCAAATACTACGAAGACAGATCGATACATGGAAAAGGGAACTTGGGAAGAGATGGCTTACTATGGCGTTACTAGACATCCATACAGTTAGGCCCAGTTCGGGGAGGGCGGTTCGCCACGCACGGGAACCGGCCTGTCAGCCCCTAACGTATTTTTCACGCACTAGTACTTGCCGTAGTAGCGCCCAAGTAATACTACGGCTACTAGATGGGAACAATATCAAAGAGTATTTGGGCTTTATATTCAGACATAAGAGGTTCGGTAAGCAATAGTATTAGCTTAGAAAAGAGCAAATATTCATAATACTCAAGTCATCCAGAAACTATCTACATAAACGCAGTGGGAAGGGAGGGAGTGTGGACGGCGATGGGATGATTTGATGGTGCTTCGGGTGTCGTTTTGCCATCATCATCATCACCGCTTTAGGTCAGCCTTCCGACTAGTAACAACTAACAACAGCAAGTCGTCGCAGCAGCCAACACGACTTGCTCGCTATTAATTTAGGCCACGGCTCCCCCCTCTGTCTCTCTCCCACTTTTGCGAAACTCCCCCCTTTACCCTTCCTATCGAAAGCAGGGCCGAAATCATGTTATCTGAGCACGCCTATCATCATATTTCGTCCTTATGACCCCGATCTGCTCCCCCTCCGTCAATTATTGTTCTTCCTTCCCTGGCAGTCAGGCCCTCGTCCGCTGCCTCTGACAACCCCCCCCCCTCTCTCTCTCACTCTGCCTCTCTCCCTTCAGCGTAATGCTCAATACCTGATTACCACCCATCTTGCCCCCTCCCCACTGGACGGGTAAATGGGGTAATTTTTCATGAGGCTAGCAAGCCATGGAGGATCCCCAACTAAACTAACCAGCATCTTTCGGGGTTTTTTGATTTTGATTCTGGATTCGGATTTCAATTTTCCTTTCCAAAATCATCAGTCCTGCTCACAGACCATTCCCTTCTCTTTTTCCCCTTCCAGCCCTTTCTCCCCTTTTCCCATTAACCTGCCGGAACAACCCTTCACGGTGGACGATACCTCATAAATCTCTGGGGGACCCCGGTGACTCTGTCACATAACTCTCTCTCATTGCTCTCTTCTCACCTTTCTCTCTCCCAGCCCACCAGATCCTCCGGGTACGATATCCTCGGATATTGCATCCACCGGGGCCTCGTGACGGTGACTTGGGCTTGCTTTCGTTTCACTATATGACTGACAACTTTTCCATTCTCCTGGGACTACAGCGCCTTCGACGGACACTTTAATTCGGTGTGGCTTCACTGTGAAGCATGCAGCCGCTCGTCGGTGTTGCCGCCTGGAGCCAGGTACAATAAGCGACCAAAGATAACCAGTTGATTTTGCTCATCACTTGACATTGCTCTGATGCTAACTAGTTTTCTCGTGACTAACATTATCCTTTTGCTTTGCTTTGCTTTGCTTTGCTTTTCTACTTTCTTTCTTTCTTTCTTTCTTTCTTTTCTATATTTATCTGGATATCACCGGCCTGTTGCTTTTACTTCGTCTGCATTGTTTCCTGACCGCTAGGACGGCTAGACAACGCATGCATGCGTTGTAAGGCGGCTTCACTGACCTACGACAGGCGAGACTTTGGCCCGAAAGTGCTGCTAAGAGATCCACAGCCAAGTGAAGTCTGGTTTTTCCCTCCCCTTGATTTTGTTTCCGTCTGTCCTTTCTTTTTTTTTTCTTTTTTCTTTTTTCTTCTTTTTCGTTTCCACTCCGTCCTTCACAATGCTGGCATTGGGTATGGGTATTGGAGACTTGAGTCTCCTTTGCCTCCCGGGGAAGCCTGGGATGTGCCTGGATGGAGAGTGACTCTGTCTCCCTCTCTCTCTCTCTCTCTCTCTGTCTCTGATAACAGTCAGATTGGTATTTCCACCCGCTATGCCCGAATGGGACTTGGCATGATGTCTACCCCGATTGGGGGCTGAGAGGCACTGCTCCTGCCGGAACCAGACAAGTGGGATTCCCCACCCGAGGTTCCCTCAAGGCAGCAGTTTCGGTGCTGCCTGAGCCCTCAGGTGTTCACCATGGATTGCCAGAGTCTCCAGGCTAGATGGTCAAGGGTTGTTGCCAGGTAAGAAAGAGTGCCTTCAGTCTGCTGTGGTTCCTCTTCCCCCCCCCTTCTGGGAGCTCAGTCTGGGTTGGCGTGGGTTCGTTTCCGGCCGGCCTCGCAATCTTGCCTTTTTTCCTTTGGTTCCCCATGGTCTCCCTCCCCCCCCCCTCCCTTTCGTCCCCTCGAGCTTCCAATTCGTTCCTCGACCGGCCTGTCCGTCGTCGGTTCTGTCCCTTTCGCTCTTCCACGATTTCCCCCCCCCCTCATTCTTCAATTCTGCCGTGTGGATTATTAACCTTCCCCAACGGGGGTTACAAGGGTGAAATCTCCCCCCAAAAGAAAAACATAAAAAAAGGAAAGGGACGAAAATTACAGGCAAGGGAAATTTAGGTGCAAACCATCTCGAAGCTGTTCCCTAAGCACACTCACCAACCCAGACATCGGCTCCCCCAGAACCTGGACGGGTGGGAGAAAAAATTCCACGCCATTCCCTTTTCACTCTGGGTCTTGGACGCGCCGCTTGAATGGCCCATCCGTGGCTTTAGCCTCTCGCTCGCTCTCGCTCGCTCTCTCTCTCTCTCTTACGCTCTCCCTCCCTCTGATCCTCGCTTCCTCTCTTCTGCTCTCCTTTCTCCCTCTCTCGCTTGCTTGCCCTCGCCTCTTCCCGATTCACCTTCTCGTGTCTCGACTCTAATCCTCCCTCGCCCACCTTTCCGTCATCTCATTCACCTCTTCCCTCCCGACCTTGTCTTCCTTTCCTTGTCCTTCTCCCCCTACTGCTGACCATCCTTCCGAGCGTCATCCTCCTTGATCCCTCCACCTTCTCTACTCTCCTTCTCACCTTCCAGCCTCTCCGTTCCTCCATGCGATTCGTGGTCCGTCCGCCTTCTCACAATCATCGGCTACCGATCCTCGATTTCTTACTTGCCCACGGTCGCACGCGCCACCGAGGAAGACGACTTTACTGAGACTTGGACCACTTCGTCCCATTTCGAACCTGGTATCCCTATACGGTCTTTCGCAGTAATACGATCCTCCTATCGCCGAGCAACCTCGATCGGATTTCCTACTTTTGCGGGCTCATTCCTTTCCGGTTCATTCCATCGATAAAGAGGGTGGCACATTGTGGACTTGATCACCTGCTTCATCATATTCTAAGGTCGACCATCCCTTTTTGTCACTGTGGACTGTCGTGAGAGTTTAAGCCAGGCGACGACTACCAGTGAGCAACAGGTGATATGCGTGCTGGGTTTTGACAGGTTCCCGTAAAACCGTTCGTCCCCTCGAACCCTCAACAGCGCTTTTTTTTCTGTTCAGCTTAAGAGGGGGTATTCTGTCGGATTATGACAGATACCTCCCCAGTCGCCATCACGCATCCAACCACGGAGCCCCCTTCGGTCACCGTCCCTCTGAACTCGCCCATCGTAAACGGCGCTGTTTCTGACTCGGTCGCCCCTGACGAAGAAGAGCCGTACACCATCAAGTGCATCTGCGCTTTCGAGGATGACGATGGTAATACGGTCTTCTGCGAAGGGTGCGAAACCTGGCAGCATATTGAATGCTACTACCATGGCCGGGATGTGCCAGAAGTCCATAATTGCGTGGAATGCGAGCCACGTTCCCTCGATGGCCGGCGCGCCACGGAACGGCAGAGGCGCCTCAGAGAACAGAATGACGGCGGTGACCGGAAAGCGAAACGGTCCGGTGCGAAGAGTCACAAGAAAAAGGTCAAGGAGCATGGTGATCAGGTAAACGGCTTTCATCACCGGTCAGAATCCAACACCCGGGATCAGCCCCTTGCGAAGAAAGTCAAGACCAATCATCGTTCCTCGGGGTCGGTGAGTTCCGTGTCTAATGCACCCAACTTGCCCTCTGATGCGCGCAAGCGGGCAGCACCCTCAATGAGCCCGACCAAGACATCAGGGCCTTCCATTCCTTTGTATTCGCACGAGTTTCTTCATCTTTACGACCAGGGGAAAGATTATGCCAACATAGACAGCAACCTGTTTGTCAATCTGCACCTGGCGGCGGATTTCGCTGCCTGGGTCACGGAGCCGGATGCTGTTGCCCGTATTGCGAATGGGCGCTCTCCAAAAGAAATCTTCACGTGGTCTGGTGCAACACTCGACAAATCACGCTGGCCGACATTGTCTACTGAAACGATCACGGACTCGAGCATTGAGGTGGAAGGTCAACATCCAACTTGGAAAATCCTCAAGACTCGCGATCGTGTGGGCAAAGACGAGATTGTCGGTGAAATTACAGGCAAGCTTGGTTTCTTACGGGACTATTGTCTTGACCCCAGTAATCGATGGCAAGAGCTTCGTCATCCTGAGCCCTTTGTCTTCTTCCACCCTCAGCTCCCGATTTACATCGATAGTCGACATGAGGGAAGCGTGCTCCGCTACGTGCGGCGCTCATGCCGGCCGAACGTTACCATGAAAACTTACATCACGAATCAGGTAGAGTACCACTTCTGCTTCGTTGCGAAGGAAGAGATCGCTGCGGACTCGGAAATCACGGCCATGTGGTACCTAGATCCTCAACTCTTTGAGTCCACCAATGGTATAGTCAAGCAGGAGGCCACTGACAGCGCGCACGACGCGCCTGCGATCTGCATCAGTAATGTCCTCGCCCACTTTGGTGGATGCGCCTGTGTCCCTCCCGCGAACTGTTTGCTGTCTAGCGTTGATCGACGACGTCACCCAAAGTTGATGGATGCGAACGCGAAACAAGCGAGTGCTAAGCGAAAGAAGACAAAACCCAAGGCGAATATCTCTCCGCCTGCCACCACAAGCCGGGCGGGTAGTGAGACCACTAAGAACCTTGATGAGGATGATCAGGCTGACAGCCGTTCTGCATCGGGCTCTATCCGAGGTCAAACTCGCAGTCGGGATCTCACCCCTACGTTACAGACTCCTACCGAAGCGTTCTTGCTCGGGGAATCGGAACTCTCGGCTCGAGACAAGCGTAAGATCGCTGCAGCAGAGAAGAAGTTTCAACAACTGGAACAAGACCAAGCCTCACACAGAAAGAAGAAACGGGCTAGTGGCCACTCCAGCCATGGTCCGCGCGAACGCCAGTCACATTCTCCCCCCTCGGGCGGACCTGTGGGCTCGCTTCCAGGAATGCGTCACGGATCACCGCGCAAGACATCCGGCAGTCACAGCACACCTAGGCGGTCTCCTCTGGGGCGTCAACAATACGTGGATTCCGCTATACAGACCGAGCCGGATGCTAGCGATGGTGTGGTTTCACCTTCTCTGCCCTCCCCTCGTCGACCCTGTTTTGTGCCCCTAACTCAACGTTTACTGAAAAGATGCTATTCCGATCGCATCAAGCTCGAGCAAAGCAGCCCATCGCCTGTCACTCCTCGAAGTACTCTTCTTGAGCATTCTGACTCTTCACCGACTTCCACGAGCCCCCATGAAGCAGCTCCATTAACAGCCACAACCCCCAGCGTATCTGCCGACAACCAAGATACAGAGATGAGGGATATTGCTTCGCCTGTGGAGACCTCGCCATCCCTGTCCGTTACACATTTCGATGCATCTCCCCTATCTGGACGGGGATCGGTCAAGCCGCCCTTGCCGCCTCCCTGGCCATCAACTGCAGCGCATAACGCTCGGATACCTAGTAATGTTGTGCATAAACAGCGTAACACTGATCTCCACGTTCCGCTGCCTCCTGCAACGCTACCTCCGCCCCCTTCAGCCACCAGCCCAGGGTCCACAGCCCCGTCGGCGTTGTCCTCACCTTCAACTGTAACTGATGTGACTTCGCAACCCCACGTTCCCACCACACCGGTGTCTGGCGTGGCAGGCCCTAGCCCAGTGAAAAAGAAGCTCAGTTTGGGTGACTATCTCATCCGCCGCGGCACCATGACTACGCCTACGTCTGAGAAGACTCAAGCTCAGGCAACCGCAATGCTACCGCCCACACAACCCGTGCCGCCTCCGGCTAGCCGTGATGGAGCTGCTGCGGGGCACAACTCTTCTGCGGAGGCCAAGCCAGAACGCGGCCCTCAGGATGTCACCATGAAAGATATTCGCGGAGCTACGCAGACTTCACACATACCCTCAGCGACGTGATGATCTGATGCTATCTCATGTGGACTACTCCCCTCAAAGCCGGGGGTTGCACAATATAATACGCGTTGATTACTTTCTTTGTGGAACAATTTCTGCGAATTTGTTCTTTACTTCATTCCCCTTTTCTTTCTTTTGCTTTAACTTGTACACGATGGGAATTGACAGGCGTTTCAGCCGGCGGAGCGGTTTTGATTTGACCGGCGTATTCGGCGTGTTGGAAAGGGAGCGGGTTCAGGGAAATACTCCGGATGGGTTATGGGCATGGGAAATGGTTTTTAGGAGGACCTTGACGGGTCATGATGTGAGCACCTGCTTCACGATTGTCATTATTACTGTCAGAACTTTATTTTCTCTTTCTTTCTTTTCCCTTTCCATTCCGTTCTCCTCTTCTATTACTAGGATATTTGTGACATGACTTTCCAAGCACCGGAGCTGACGGGCTCCACGGAGTGGATCATGACGAATGAAATTTTTCTTGAATGTTAATCGATGGCACCGATCCCGTAGTTGAAGGCGTCGATACAGCTCTGAAGTCAAGGTAGGGCACGCATCGCTCGGCTGAATCCGAGTCATCTTGGGTGACGTCAGTCAAGGTCCCATTGTTGCTCTACATAAGCTTTGGGAGGCTTTGGAGAAACCGGGTTCTGGATATGAAGGAAGGGAGAGCCCAGAAACCGACTCGGGAGTGGTTAAGTGCTCCCGAACATGCAGGCAGGGACTTACTTCTTGGCCGATCAGACTCTCCACTCCCATGAAATAATACCCCTGGCTAATGACTACTTCGCCTGAGTTCTTTCCTTTTCGAAACAAGACTTCATGCGACAACTCTTTCATCATGGCGAAGACTCGATGTGCGGGCCGGCAGGCGGATAAAAAATTACCAGGGAGGCGCGTCTTGGGCCACGAGACTTTTCCCGCTTGCGCCCCCCACCGAAGAGTCGAGCCTATTGTCTAGACCTTGTTTACTCGGTATACCAGGGCCGGCATAGCTGCAGGAGTCGTGTTCAGCGATGTCTCGGCCGTTCCTGGACCAGTGATTAATGAGTCTCGTGGTGCCACCGCGACATCTCTATCACAATGTGCCGCGTGGGAGAATGCTCTCGTCATTATTGGGTCCTTTGTCCCATGGGGATATGGTAGGGAGGAATAGCTCTAAGCCGCTCCAATGGACTGATGCACAACATCAAGATCATGTCTCTCTTAACTTGAGTAAAACAGAGGTGCGGCTGAGTATTTGTCCGTCAAAAATGCTGACAGTGATAAGCTAATCATTTCAGTAAACGAGTTAGCAAGGCTGAGAGATGCCGGTTGTCATATTAGCTCGGGATACCGGGAAGTATGCACACCCTACATACTAATGATCTATTATTGTTGTTATGAGTCTGGATTGGGTGTCCAGACAAGCTCATCTAGACGCTATCCGGCTCCACCGGCCCACTGCGAATGACGAGGTCGGCTCGTTGGTTGCCTGATATCATCCCATCGGATGACATCAAGACAAGGTTGACTGTCGGCTTTCGGGTTTGCCGAACCTGACAGCCAAGTACTGCTCCTATAATAACTCTGAAAGAAGTATATATTCTTGTACTGATGCCCGGGATGGTACCTGGTTGATTCAGACAATTCTACAATCACTATCTCTTCCATATAAAGCATTCCGTTCCGCTTCTCGATCTAAATTTAGCATATACATCATGGTCGTTAACATCACGGCCGAAGATCCTCAACCCACCATCCACAGCCACATCAATGGCACTACCGAAGAGATTCTGGATCGGCTCTGTGTCACCGAGCTTCTAAAGGGATGGCCGGTTTACCGAGATGCCTCTGAATGGGCCCACTACCGGAATTGTTTCGCCGAACAGGCTTACATCTTTACTAGTAAGTCCATCATATTTCGCCTCTTTGTCTCCTTTACTCTCTTAAATCTCCCCTCGAAAACATCGCACTGACATGGTTTGCTCAATCTACAGCATGGAGCGGAGGCATGCCCATCGACGAATTCATCGAAGTCTCTAAAAAGGGCCGTCGAAATGGCGACCACATCATGCACCGCGAAAACGGCACCCTCGTCGAGCTGAACTCCAAGACAGGCCGTGCTGTAGGTAAAATGAAGGCCACCATCACGCAGCGCTTCTCGTTCGATGGCGTCGAATTCGACGTCGAATGTGACTGCCGCTTTATCATGTGGTGCCAGAAGGATCCGGCCGGATGGAAGGTTCACTACAAGCGCTTGTTCTACGAGAAGGATAAGATCATGCCGGTGGACGGCAAGCATGTGCCTGACTACTCGGAGGAGGAGCTCAAGCCGTATCCGTATGGATACAGGTATTTGGGTGCCTCTCAGGCGAGACTGGGGCATAAGATCAAGTTGGATTTGCCGACTATGGAGGATAATGATAAGTTCCGAGGGATGTATGAGGCTATGGAGAAGTGGTTGAGGGGGGAGGATATTAAGGAGACGTTGGGGATTCCTGTATAAATTTATTGGGACGATAGGAAGGTTCTCTTGTATATAATTTATTGATATGAGGACAATCATTATGACGATCGTTACGATTATGAAGACTATATATGATTCGTCCATGTTGAGGGTTGAGAGATTGCGGGGTAGTCATACTCGGGCATCTTTCTTCTATCTCTCTTCGACCCTTTTCGCCGTGCCCATCGACATTAGCGAGTCTCAAACATGGCAGCCCATGAGTTGGCCGAGTTAAGGTCTGGAAGCCCCTCATCATCTCATCTACCCATCGAAGAGTCCAACAGCTCCGCCCGCCCTGAACTTGAGCAAGTCCCGCTGCCACCGGTGGACCAGGGCAAAGGTGCCTGGTTGGTTCTCGCTTCGTGCTGCTTAATTCAGTTGCCAGTTTGGGGTACGCATCGATATACCCAGCGGTAGTCATATGTCTGCTCATGCGCAACATTCAGGGTTCTCTCTTGTTGCCGGTATCTTTCAGGAATACTTTGAGACGCATAATGACCTCGAGGGAGGTAAAGGAGGTCTGGCCATCATGGGGACTACGGCAACGGTGATATCGCCTGTTATTACCATTATGTTCACCTCCATTCAGCTGACATTGTTCTCCTACAGGGAATCCTCTATCTCCTGTCACCTGTGACGTTCACGCTCTTGACCCGCTACCCACATCTCCCAAAGTCCTGTGCGTTTGTCGGACTGGCTCTCAGTGTCGGCGGCTCGCTGCTCTCTTCTTTCGCCACAACTGTCTGGCAGATGATTGTGACGCAAGGTGTTATCTGTGGCCTTGGGAATGGCCTCGTCTTCAGCCCGACCACGCTCTATCTAGATCAGTGGTTCGTTCGTCGCAAAGGTCTTGCATATGGAATCATGTGGGCTGGTAAGAGTATCTGCGGTGTAGCTCTGCCATTCGCGACAAGTGCCTGTCTTGACCGATTTGGAGCGAGGACAACTCTAAGGGCTTGGACGGTAGTCACGGTTAGTCGTCTGCTTAGCCCACTAATCTTCATAAAACTGACTAGGCATCGTAGCTGCTCACTCTCGCTGTGACCCTTCCCTTCATTAGGCCACGAATTCCCCCAGCCCCCTCTACCACTCCGCAGCCTCTGAATCTCGCTTTCTTGAAACTGGTCACGTTCTGGATGCTCCAGCTCGGGAACATCATTCAGAGCTTCGGCTACTTCTTGCCCAGCACGTATCTACCGTCGTACACAACAACCGCAGCTGGCCTGTCAGAAACCACAGGGACTCTCCTAGTGGCACTCTTCAACGCCACATCTATTGTAGGTGGAATCGTCCTGGGGTCTCTTTGTGATCGCTTCGCCGTCAGCAATATCATGTTGCTCTCCTCCGTAGGCTCTGGGGTGTCTGTCCTGCTGTTCTGGGGCCTGTCAACTTCATCCCCGTCTGCAAGCTTTCCCCAGGCCGCCATCGCCCTTCTAGTTCTTTTCTCGATCACGTACGGATTCTTTGCCGGAGGTTTCAGTTCCACTTGGTCGGGTGTACTCACTCAAGTCAAGCGCGAGGTTCCCTCGCTGGAGACCGGATTAGTGTTCGGACTACTAGCTGGGGGAAGAGGCATTGGTAGCGTTATTAGTGGTCCGCTGAGCTCGGCTCTCATGCAGCAGGGTTCCATCACCGGGCAAGAAAACGGCGAGATCGGGTATACCACTGACTATGGGGCGTTGATTCTATTCACTGGCGTGACAGCTATCTTTGGAGGATGGAGCTGGATGTGGCATCACCGACAACTCTGCCTGTGTTAATAACATCATTCACTAAGCAATAGCATTTATCTGACTCAATAAATGATCTCCTCTTTAGAAGATTTTCGACCGTCCGCGCATCTAAACATGTACAGGGCGGACGAGATCACGTGCACTCCGCAGTTCCTGCGCATCTCGAAAGCTACGAGTAACACCTCCCCCAACCTCATCCATTGCTCAATCTCCAGCATACAAATTCAAACTCCCGGAGCGGTAGCATCACCTACCAGTCCTCCACATTCACATTCACACACGCCATCATGGCCACCGATCCCTCCCTGCAAGATCCTCTCCTCTCGCTCCGTCGCGCCATCGCAGCCGGCAACCTCCCCACGCCAACAACCTCCAGCGACCTCTCCGACCAAAATGCGACCGACGACCTTGCAAAAGCCACCCATCTCTACTTCCAACATCCCCTCCCTCAAACAATCCCCCTCACAACACCCACCCGCTTCGTCTCCAGCTCCTCCGACTCCGCCGTCGACCTCCGCAGTATCTTCTTCGCGTGGCAGAAGAAAGATGTCGCCATTCCAGAGTACATTGCCTCGGCGCAGGAGCTTAACGAGTCGCTGAAGCAAAAGGAGCGCAAGGAAGGCGAGGAAGAGGAGAAAGTTCAGAACTTGGTTTTCGTCGAGCGCTTGGATCTTCTGACTTGGCTGGAGGGCGCGTCTGATGAGAGTGAATACATCAAGCCGTTAGAGGGTGCGGCTGCTGCGGCCGCGGCTGCGGCTTCCGCTGCTGCTCAGGCGCAGGCGTCGGCAAATATTGCTTCGGGGGCTGCTGGTGGAGTTTCTGCTGTGCCGAGTGGTGCTCCTGGGGGTGGTGCTGCTGCTGCGCAGACTCAGCAGGGTAGGGCGGCCAAGGTCATTGATCCTAGGTTGCAGGAGATTTATAACGGAGAGCGGAAGATGGGGGATCGGAATAGTGTGCTACGGGGAATCAAGCCGACGGTATGTTCATGCACAGGGGGAAGAGGCTCTACAGTATGCTAATAAGGGATCAACGTAGGACTTCTCTCACGTCCGCAAAACCGCCGAATCTATGCTTGGACGCAACCGCTCCCGGCCGGGACAATACCCTGCTGGCGTGAAAGCCGGCAGCAAGCCGCAATCCATGGTGGTGCCGTCTCCATCGGCCGGCCTGTCCCAGCCACGCAAGGCAAGCAAGACGCAAGACCCCATCATTCTCCTCTCGCCCTCGGCCTCATCGCTCATCCGCATGTCCAACGTGCGCTCCTTCCTGCAGGATGGTGTCTTCATCCCTCCCGATCACCCTACTCTTTCGATGTCCAACTCCAATATCCTCTACATCTCTCGTCCGCTGCGCATGCACTCGGACCCGTCCAGCTCCTCTCTTCGTCCTGGCGGTGGCAGCTCCTCGCAAGTCACGTCCCGCAAACCTACACGCTTCATCCTTGTCGATAGCACGGCCAACTTCCGTCCGGATTACTGGCAGCGTCTGGTTGCCGTATTCACGACGGGTCAGACCTGGCAGTTCAAGTCATACAAGTGGTCTTCGCCACCGGAGCTCTTCAAGCATGCCACAGGTGTCTATGTCGGATGGCGCGGAGAGGATATTCCTCGTGAAGTGAAGAGCTGGGGCAGAGGAGTGCAGAGCTACGCGGTCGAGCGCTGGGACGAGAAGGGAGGAGCCCACGGGGCGGGCCGGTGGCGTGATCGGGAAGTGGTCGAAGGGATCTGGACAGCGATCGAAGAGGGAATGAGACTGCGAGGCTGGGGATCAAAGTAGAAACTACCCACCGTGTGTGTGCGTGTGTGTGTCATGTTTCACTTTTCCCTCTCATCACTCTTCAACCCCAAAATTAGACCTACCGGTCCGTGCGAACAGGAGCAGCGATGAGGGATAATTCGAAACACGCTTCGTTTCAATCATTCAAACACTCTATACTCTTTGCAGTTTGCCCTCCGTTGTCAAACTTTATGCCTTCGCGCCGAGCGGACCCCATTTATTGATTCCCACGGGATCCTGTATCAATACCACCAGCTTCCTCCTTATCTTACCCACCTCCTTACCTCTCTCGGCAAACTATCCGGCTAAAAAAAGCCGCAAGATTGACAGGAAAATAAGAAAGATCCATTCCCCTGACATTGAAATGGACATGCCAGCCCCCAAAAAAATAAACTCCGATCTTGCTTGGCTCGGAAATTGCGCTCCCCGAATCCGGAGTTAACTCCGGGCATTGGAAACAAGCGAACTTAGTATCTATCTATCTACGGGGGTTGGGTTCTGTTGATCTTTACATCCTTGAACCGCTATCTTCATTATTTACAATTTCTTTCTATCTATTTACTGCATATGTCATGCTAGCTAGCTAGTTGTTTGTTACGTTCGGGTTTTTTCAAAAGGCGTATGTTATGTATGTATGTATTGGTGGCATTTCCTTTTTCTGATTCTGGCGTTGCGTTACTTTTCCTGCCCCCTTTTTACTACATACTACTACTTAGTTATCTATGGTAACATACTTCGGTTATACATGGTGTATATTCCTACATAGAGGTACTTTCTAGGCTCTGCTGTCTTGTTTTTTTTCTTTCTTCTATTTATATGCTCTATTCCATAATGCTACTCCCTTCACTACTTTTACTTTAATAGTTATTGATAAGAAACCGTACCTATCTCTACTAGTGAAAGTAATGAGCAGCTAACTAGTAGATACCTGCATGCATGCACATGCAATAGAAGATACCATAACCTGCAACACTCAAAAATCAGAGAATAAAATAAAATAAATAAGTAAAGACATGCCAAAAAAAAGAGGTAAAAAAGCCGAAAGCTGTCAGCACCATACATACATAAGAAAAACACAGCCAAGCACTTTCAACGAATTACCTACCTAATCAGGCAACATCCGTACAAACACTACATACATATCACTACAATATGGTATAGATGAAAAACTGTGAATATATGATTTTTTGAAAGTGTCAAAGCTACTACTAGGTCATGTGGCCCAAGTAGCAGTTGTTGTTGCTGTTGTTCACATCATCATCTCGTGTTTAACTTAAACCACGTGTCAGCCATGTGCGTGCGTGCGCAGTTAGTTCAGCCAGTTATGTTCTACCCTTTATGTACTAGGGATGTATGTAAGCAATGGATGTATGGTAAGAATTGGGAACGGATTACTTTTAGTATACTACTAGTGCCTTAGTCCTTAGTGCACTGGGTGGCTAAAGGATTGAGTGTCTGATCGATGAATACGAGATCTGGCAGTTGGGGTCGGGTTCGAATTGATTACCTGATTAGGTAGAATTAGTGCGGAGAAAGGGTTCATTGGATTTACTACAACTCCGTACTCTATGTCTAAATATGTATGTTATAGCTGTTGCCTAAAGTTTATGGAAGTAGATGCTTGTCTTGAATATTTATTTCTGTTCTTAGATTTCTCTGATCGTGAAGAGGACAACCCTCGCATATTCAATCAGGTAGATAGGTAAAAGGAAAAAGCCACACTCGCTGTACCCTGAAAATGCAAATCAAAATGCGCGTATCCATGCTCGATGCAGGGGACGTATGACAACATACACATCAACTCGGAACAAAGGAAATAACATATATAGGAAAAGGGAAATAGATCCGGAAGAAAGAGAGATATAGAAAAGGAGATCTTGAGAGAGGAAAATTCATGCGAATATGATGCAAACAAGAAAGGGAAAAAGAACCGAGAACTAAAACGCCTCTCTAATGCTGGAATACTTCTCGTGTTTCAGCCTTTCTCCTCTTCAGTCTCCGTCCATGCGTCACGGTTCACAGATGTATAAAAGGAAATTAGGAAAAAAAAAAAAAAGAAAAGAAAAAAGGAAACAGGGGGTGAAAAAGGAATCGGTGTATTAAAATGGTTCAGTTCCGGCATCTCTATCACATGATCCATAGATCGTAACGTCTGTCATTGGTCGTGCGGACTTGGAAGCCCCATGGAATGCCCTGTCGTCAATGGCAAGCGGCGTGGCGGGGACCAAGTGGCATTTGAAGAGAAAGAGATTATAGAAACGGAGGAGCGTTCGTATCGGAGACGCATAACGTGTATCATGTCGTGTCAGGAGGTTTGGGCGTGGTCCCAAACTTTTGGTGGGGAGGGCATGTTGGCTAGACCGGTGCCTTGTCGACATGGGGCAGGCAACTCAGATCAAGCCAAAAAGAAAAATCATGTTCAAGTCGTTCCATCAATTAACACCGCGCTGTGCAGTAAGAGTGTGTTTCATCTTGGATCGGCGAAGTCCGAGAGCAAGCCACGTGCCGTCAGATCTTTTAGTAATCACCAAGGTGAAGGCCTGTTCGGACAGGATTGGGATCCCTGCATGACACACATGCTGCCCCTATCATGACCGTGCTGAGCGGCTCGCCGAGCGCTCCGGGACTGGAGCGGGAGTGGGCGAGTAAGCCCGGGGGGCACCAATCAAGTCCACGTCATGCTCCTGAAGGATGCTGGCACACTTCGGATCACGCAGAAACTTGGGAACGGAGTCCTATTGCGGGTTAGCTTTCAATGCTGGAGACGGATTGCTACAAGATAAACGTACACTTGACATCAGCTTGAAGACCGAAGTCTGAGCCATCTCAAACAGATGCACCACTTCCTGCAGACTCTTGAGCATCGACTCATCGTCACCCACGGCCTTGGTCATACGGCTTGCCAGGCTGTTGCGCAGCGCGTGATCGATGTTAAGTTCACAAGGGGATCCCGGTGCCAGGAACGCGTTGTAGAGACCTATTCAGGTTTGTTAGTTGCTAGTCAAAGAAGAATCATTGTCATTGAGAGCGCTTACCATATGCTGCAGCCAGTGTCTCACGGACAGCATCCGGCTTTCTAAACGTGCCCAGCTTCTCAGCCTTGTGATAGGCTGAAGTGAATTCTGACACATCGAGGTAGAACGACAGGTTCTCCTCACAGAGGGAAAAGCGAAGGAACTCGCGGAACAGGAGTCGTAGGGCAGGGTCGTGGAGAATGTGGTTCAAACGGGCATTGTTGGAGTCCTTCGGGATGCCACGATTGTCGTACATGGTAGTTTCACGAGACTTGTCCCGTGCGATCCACCCACAAACTCGCTGACCCCGGTCCGTGATGCCGTAGATCGCATTCTTCGAAGGCTGGAACGCAACTATCGAGTCGTCTAGTTGGTTTATGAAGCGGTCTTCCTGCAGCATCGTGATCAAGCCGTACTTGACGAAAAGCTCGGCAATGAGAACGGTCTCACGGCGCTCAATGGTGGTGGAACAATCCATCAACCAATCAACCGCGGCTTTTCCAGTGAACGTGTTGATGACAATCTTGTCGTTGATCTTGCGCTCCTTCGCCATCTTCACACCAACCAAGCCATTCGAGTAATCACTAAGGGAATCCGAATCTGAGGTGGAAATGCTGCTCTTGACGTTAGGACCGTCCTGCCCCGCAAACCGGCGGAAGATGACTTCAATGGTCGCTCTGTCGTGTGACAGCTTGTCTGTATCGGTATCGCGCTCCAGGTTGACCAATTGCATTGTGTTGCGGGGCGACTCCAGCACGTCAATCACATGACGAGCAGTGATACCGTTTCTCTGGCAGAACCTTTGCAAGATATTGATTCCCTTCGGCGTGAGCTGGTACAACGCGCCCTTCAACGGAAATATTTGTGCCGATTTGCCATCCACGGCCTCGATGAAGCGGGCATCGACAAAACGCTGGCATACTGAACGAGCCATTTCCTTAGCCATGGAGAAGGTAGTGGTTGTTGTGGTTGTAACGATACGCGATGGGTCTTTAGGGTCGGGCATGCGGTTCGACTGAGAGAACTTAAGAGAGCCGAGATTGTTGATGGCTTCTTCCGAGGTGAAGGAGTGATCATATTTCGTAAAACGCACGCGATGCGAATCCAGTTTCAAGCTGACCATCAATGTCGAGAACAAGTCCATAAAATCCTAAAAGACCACTTGTGTTAACAGACCACCCTTGATCATAATCCCAAACTTCTATTTTTCATCCCGCCCTGTCGGCCACTTTAGCGCACAATTGGGTCACCTTACCTTTGTGAATGGACGGTCATCCTCCGTCATACGCAGTAACCGCGAGGACGTTTGATGCATCTTGGCGGGAGATACGGTAGGTCCGACTTCGGGTAGTTGCTCGAGTGGGGACGGGGCACGCTGAAGGGTGTAACGGCGCCTCTCAACAGAACTGGTCTGTTGCTCAACCACGGCCGGGGACGAACGGCTAGTAGCGGCGTCGAAGGGCGCAGGACTGGACCGTTCACTACTGGCGCTACCGTCCGACAATGGCGGAGTTAACGGCGTGGCACCTGGCGCTTCGCTGACGCTGACCTGTGAGGCCTTGCGCGAGTGTTTCGACAAGCTTCCCGATGAGGCGGAGGAGCGGAGGGGGTAATTCGGCGCTCCTATGGAGGAGAGGTTCGCGAGGGCGTTGGAAGTCTTCTCACGAGCTAACGCAGCAAACGAACGGCGATTGCGACGTGAGATAGATCCAATTACTGAACCTGTGAATCCGGTTGAGTTGTTGGTGGCGGTGGTGGTGGTGGTAGTAGTGGCGGGTTGAGAGGGGGCGACAACAGCGGAGGGTGCGGAGTGGTGCTGTAAGGAGGGAGCGGAAGCAGTACGAGGGCGTGTTTCAACCGGGGAGGTAGAGACCGGGATAGGATCAACAGACGGGGAGATTGAGAGTAAAGAAGGTGAGAGGGAGGAGGAGAGTCTTGGTCAAGATGAGCGGAGGATATGGTTGGCATTGAATAGTGCGAACCAAGACGGAGTGGGAGGAAAGAGAAGAGGGGGGGCTTTGTATGTATGTATGGGTATGGGTATGGGTATGGGCAGAAAAAAAATGGGTAAAAAAAATATCCCAAAAGGGAGAAAGAGGGTCAAGGAAAAAAAAAAAAAAAAAAGAAAAAAAAAAAAAAAAAAAAAAAAAAAAAAAAAG